>NC_136262.1:47404180-47776680 GCF_964187855.1 Myxine glutinosa | reverse complement strand
GCATGCTGGTTCTGGGAATCTCGTGCGCACAATGGAGGACTCACGCACGCTCCCCTCGGCACCCAATGGTGCACAGGTCCTCAAGTGGGAGACAAAAGGGGGGAAGACAAATGAGCGAGGGGTAAGGTCACAAGGGTACACGTCAATAAAGGCAATGCAGGGTGAAGTGCGTACGGAGAGCGAAGTGAGAAAAACTCGTCCCTACCGTACGTCACCCCCCCTGTCACCTACACTACCCTTGCCCTTACCCCATATTTACAAGAATTTACACCTTTACAAATTCGTCACTACGTCTTGTCTTCCCCATCTTTCCCTTCTACACCAAATTCGTCTCCAATCCCTCTACTTCAAAATTTGCCATCACCAATTCATCATCAATCCTCATAAGGAGGGAGAGATGGAATTACGCACTATGTCACACCCACGTCATGATGCGTCTCACAATCCAAAACATTTGCATTAATGAAAAATAATAAAACATGGCATGGTGTGGAGTTACTTCATCTCAGGTGAGTGGATGCAGATGGTGCGAGGAGACTCCAATCCTAACTATCCTCTAAATGACCTTAACACTCTTTACACTACCCGGGGTCTTTCCCTGCCAATCCATTGGCCACTTACACTATGGGTTCTAAAAACCAATTCCCATTGACCAAACTGTGGTGCTTCTCAATTTGGGGTCTCACTCCCCCGATTCATCTCCCGGTGCCCTCGCACAATTTCTGGGCCGCGACATGTAGCTCTCCCAGCAGGTCTACCCACCTGCACACCTCCACCACTGCAGTTGCCACCCGAGCTTACCTAGCTCCTCACCCTAACCTAACTAACTGGGGAAAGCCCCTCCTGGCTCTGTCACCCCACTCGGTGCCCTCTGGCACTGGGCTACCCGGGTCCGTCCTCCGGATCCTCGGGCCCCATCCACAACAACTACTACCGGCTCCCAGAGCCCACCTGCGGCCTCACCTGGCCGACATCCTCACAGTGGTGGAGTGCCCAAACCAACTACACACACTAACAGGCTACACGCCCAGCCATTTCCACAACACTAATGCACCCATCCAAAGCCCATTCTTTCACCCGCACCACAGATGCCAATATCCAACCACAATTTACCTGTACCCTCTACCTAACACTTACACTACCCGCCCCGGGTATCCGTGATGGGGGTCCACTCTTCCCCCATTCACACCTTCGCACCATCCACTCCACTCCACAATTTCCACCATACTCACTCCACGACCATCCATTCCAATACTCCATACCATTTATTCCATACACCTGTCCTCCATTCACCTGTCGTTGCACACCTGTGCAATCATACCTGGTGCCACCTGCACCCTCCTCCTCTGCCTAGACCATTTGGTCAGCACAATACACATCACCATCACTCACTCATACACTGCTCCACACACCTGTTCAGTTGCACACCTGTGCAATCACACCTGTTCAATCCTCAAACACACGGCATCATCTCAGCTAACTACTCCCCTCTGAAACTTGCGCTTCCCAGTCGCCCCTTTAAACTATTGCGCTCCCTCGTCATTATCATCCACACTAATCTACCTGCGTCCCCACTACAGGTATCAGTCACTATCTAAACCTTAACGTTACCTAATGTCATCTTCTAGGGCCCTACACACAATATCCTAACCCACCCGGGCTAGTTTTCACTGCCATACACCCCATAAACTATAGCGCATTTGCCCCACCGTCTGTGAGGGATGGTGGATTTGCCATCCCACCACATCGGGGAGGTCCTACTATCAATTTCGCTCGTCCAAATCCAACAAATCAAAAATTTGCCATTTACCGCTAATCACCGTACCAATCATCAAATTTTGCCTTTTTCTAATTTTGGGTCCAAAACACTATCCTCATCACCCGTCTACTTATTAGATCCTCTCGGTGCGCCAATTCCCTTCTAAAGCTCGGCTTCGTACAGCCGAGCAATGAATACGGGTTGTTTTGTGCCAGCGGCTGGATACGTCCCGCATTCGGGGCAGGGACGGGGGCTTACCCGGGCCGAGATCCCACGCACCACCTCGGCGTGGAGCCATCCAATGTCCCGATCTCGACCTGCCGGCACGTCTCAACAAAAAGTGGTCGCCATGACGACCCTTCCTATCGGGCTGCCCGCTCCGCCTAGTGGAGCCCGGACGCGGCCGTTCCAAGCGAGGCACAGCGTGGATCGCATACGGCGGTCCTTTCGAACCGGCCGTGGCTCGGATCCCCGCTGGTTCTCGCGGCACGCGAAGCCCGGCACGCACCGAGGGCCCGATTCGGCTAAAAGTCGCTCTAACCGCTAACCCGGTTACGTCGATGCCTCACCTGCATGCTCACACGCATACGCTACCCCTTTCTTGCCCATACATCCAGCTGTTCCCATGCTCCTCGTCGTACCTTCTCTAACACACCCAGGTACACTCATTCCACTCACAGCCTTGGTCACACACCTGACCACCGAACACTTTGGCACACATTCGTTGCTCGCACACCTCACCAACACACCTCTTCACGCCCATTCCTTGGTCACCTCCTCTGTGACAATCACAGGTGTGCTTTCACTTGCACACCCACCCACGTGCCTCACGACCAACTCAAGTGTGCATTCCCACACACGCTCTACCATTCCAGGTGTGCATCCTTCCATTCCAGGTGTACATCCTCGCTCACCTGTCACAACCAACTCACACTCCGTGTCACTCTCACTACTTTCACCTCCATTCTTGACAGCGCACTCACCCTTACTCTCGACAGCGCACTCTTTCCTCATGCACCTGTCCGTTACACACCTTTCTCGCGCACACTCTTGCACACACTCTCCCGTTACATCCTCTGTAACACTCACCACAGGCGTGCATTCTCCTTCACTCTTGACAGCGCACTCTTTCCTCATGCACCCGTCCGTTACACACCTTTCTCGCGCACACTCTTGCGCACACTCTCTCATTACATCCTCTGCAACACTCACCACCGGCGTGCATTCCCCCTTACTCTTGACAGCGCACTCTTTCCCCATGCACCCCATGGTCGGACATTCTTGCACACCTCTTTTTTCGCACACCTGACCTGTCACACACTTCACCAACGGCCTCTCACGAACACCCGGATCCAAACCAATCCCCAAGCCGACTGAAGCTTTCCTCACATCATATACATTGCCGAATATTTCGCCACTCACCTTGGCACCTCGTCTCCGCACCTCTTTTGCCACCTGCAAACTCTTTATTTGGTTAGTGAGCATCACATTATGAGTTGAGCACCGACCTTGTACATATTCCATTACCTCCTCCTTTATTTCTCTCTTAGTTTCTGTCCGTCTCTTCTTAATTTCACTCACCTCTACTTCCACTTCCTCTAATTTTTGCTTCACCTCTTTTATTTCCCGGTGCGTCTCCTCAATTTCGTCCTCTAAGGCTACCGTGACCGTCTCTATGTGCATCCTCACCTGCCGGTCCTTTGTCTCCATTACTTCTGTCACCTCCTCCAACTTCTTCGTCAACCCCTCATGTACCATCTGACATTCCTTTTGTGTTGCTATTAATTCGTTTTTAATGTCCTTTTGTGTCGCTTTTAAACCCCCGATGATTGCAGTGTTCTTTTCCACTTGGTCCGCTAGTTCCCTTTGTCCGACTGTCAGCTGCTCTACTCCCTTCGTCAGACCCTCTATGCCCCCCTGTAACCTAGCCGTATTATTCCTCACCTCTTTCTCCATACGCTTCTCACCTCGCTTTACCTCCTCGCGTAGCCCCGAAACCTCCTCACTTACACCTCGTCGTATCTCCTCCATCTCTTTTGTAGATGCCACCCTCATCTGTCCCAATTCATCCCTCTGAGCATCCAGTTTACTTTCTAACCCGATTTGCACCTCCTCTATCTGGTTCCCCATTCGTTTGATTTCCCTGGCAGATTGTTCCCCTATTTCCCGCAATTTGTCCTCCATCCTATTTTCTAACCCCATTAACCCATTTTTCACCTCTTTTATCCCGTTGTCTAACCCCTCAAAATTATTGTCTAACTTCCCCAATTTCTTGTCTAACTCCTCACCGGTACCCCTCGCTTCGTCCCTCATTACCCCCATTTGGCCCTCCAATCGCTCACCCAATCGCTCACTATCGGCCCTCATTTGCTCACTATTAGCCCTCATATCGTCCTTCTGCAGGTTGAGGGACGCCTGCATCTGGGCCATCCCTCCCACTTGTGCAGCGGGTGCGGCCGCCGTAGCCATGTGCGAGGCGCCATTTTGCGCGCCCGCAACCTCGTGCGCGAGGACGCCATTTTGTGCGTCTGATACCCCCTCAACCGCCTCCTCATTGCTCTCCTCCTCCCTTTCTTCCCCTAAGTCCTGGGTTACCCCTAACCCGTCTATCTCCCCCACCGACATCCGATCGCCTTGATTGTCCATGGCGCGATCTCAAAATTCGGGTTTTATTAAACAAAATTTCGGCAGCTCGTAATTTTGACCAAAAATTTTTTTTTTCTACACGTTTTAAAAATTTGGTTCGGGCCTCGAATCCCACTCCCAGACACCAATTGTTACGGTAATAACACAATTGGTGTCCAAAATTTGGGCTAAATAAATTTAGTCCCAGGTTCGAATCCCAACTCCTGACAACCAATTGTTACGGATCGCGGTTTAGATGTTATGATGGGCCGAGCGGATGGTCCAACCGCGACCGTTACAGGATCCCCAATTGGCCCGACTCCCCCAACGTTGACCAGATCGCACCACAGATATTCAATCGGGAAACCTCTAAAGCGACCGAAAGAGAAGGAAAAGAGAAGAAGACAGAGTACGGAGGAAGAACAGATTTATTATACACACACAAGCAAAAAGAAGGAGCGACCAAAATTATTTACAAGCAATGGATGGAAGAAGCAGTCACACAGTGAATCGTTAACTTATACTATTCAATTTACTTAACCCCAGGACAACATTCAAGACAGACGACGTTCACACTTACACGGGGGAAATTGCAGGCAGGATTGGCGGAGGTGGGTTGCTGGAGAGGGAGGCAGGGTCAGGTCCCTGCAACCGGCAGGGCTGGAGGTAGCAGCTCTCAATTCTTCGCGTTTTTGGCGGGAAAACCATCGGTCGCGTCGACGCTGCCGATGCTGTAGACGTCACGCGCTGGCTCGGTCACACCTGCTCCTCTCCTTCTGGTGGAGCCGTCTCCCTCCTCTCAGCGTGTCTCTTCAAAGCTGGTTTCCTCTCCAAGTATCTCTCCTTTTTGGTTTGGAGCATCTCTCATCTCACAGCTCACAGCTCACAGTTCATCTCTCATGTCCTCTCTCATGTCATCTCTTGAAGCAGTCCCTTCCAGTCGCTTTTATTACTCCGGGCGGAATCAAGCCGCCGGCTGCGAGGGCACGCCTACCGGGTCGCTAACCGCGGTGCTGGTTGGCTGTTAGGGCTGTCCGATTCCTCTTTTGATCATGACGACGTGCCACGCCTGTGAGTTGGCGGCTCCTACCCCCCTCTTCTCCGAGATGAGCACATGGGCAATGGCGGCTTGCGGGATTGAACACCACTCGCACCGCTTTTAAAAGGAACTTTGGAGAGCGGAGATGATTGGGGAAATTGAAAGGGGCCTACGCTTATTTTGTTTCATACAATGCAGAGTCAATCTAGTGGGAAACACATATTTAGCCTACATAGAATAAGGAAATAAACTATTTAAAAAGATATATCGTGGCCTGTGTGTAAGTTTCATGGAATTAACTAGGAGGACGGCTGCGACCATTATTTACATTACGAGGGTGTTACACACAACAAAACCATACTTTTCACATTCGTTACACTTCCTCCAAAATTGTTACACTTCTCAAAAACCGTTACACTTCTCAAATTCGTTACACTTCTCAAAACCGTTACACTGCACCCTCCTTTCTTCAGGCCCGCGCTCGGGCCTACAAAACTTTAACTTAGTGTGACACGTAGGTGTAATTCCCTCTACAATTAACCTGACCCTGAGTGTGACAATCTTAAAACACAAATAAATATGTCCCCCTGCTGCATTGCACCCTGTCTAACAGATTTGCGCCCACAGGATAACCGAATTACGGAATTGTTTTCAAACTATACATTTATGGTGGGGAGCATTATTTACAGTGACGTTATTTCTTATTTACAACGCAACCCAGGACCTGTGTTTTTTCTTTTTTTCTTTTAGGGAACAACAAAAAGAAATTCCTGTTGGGAGGGAGGCGACAGCACGCATTGCATCGATGCACCAGTACCAATACCACCAAAGCACCCAAAAGCACCACAAAGCACCAAAAGCACCACTCGGTGCACAGTCACCACGGTTCATAATAAACACAACAAAACACTGGTGGTGGTCTTCTCTTTCTCTGCTGGGCCGATGTTCTTCCCGACGTCTTCTGGCTTCATGCGGCCTACTTGGAAATAATAAAAAGCACAACTTGTGTTCGTTTTTATTTAGGGCCTCAGGGGCCAACTAAGGGTGGTCCACCTGTATGGCATAGGTGCCACCTTACCGAGGTCCGCAAGCAAGATTCCCTGGCCACTATGGCCGGTCTCCAACAGAGGTGCCCTGCCCCAGAACCTGGGGTCCATCAAGTGGTACTTGGCCGCAGAACAGCGGTCCATAAAGTGGTACATCAACGCAATGCATGCTGGTTCTGGGAATCTCGTGCGCACAATGGAGGACTCACGCACGCTCCCCTCGGCACCCAATGGTGCACAGGTCCTCAAGTGGGAGACAAAAGGGGGGAAGACAAATGAGCGAGGGGTAAGGTCACAAGGGTACACGTCAATAAAGGCAATGCAGGGTGAAGTGCGTACGGAGAGCGAAGTGAGAAAAACTCGTCCCTACCGTACGTCACCCCCCCTGTCACCTACACTACCCTTGCCCTTACCCCATATTTACAAGAATTTACACCTTTACAAATTCGTCACTACGTCTTGTCTTCCCCATCTTTCCCTTCTACACCAAATTCGTCTCCAATCCCTCTACTTCAAAATTTGCCATCACCAATTCATCATCAATCCTCATAAGGAGGGAGAGATGGAATTACGCACTATGTCACACCCACGTCATGATGCGTCTCACAATCCAAAACATTTGCATTAATGAAAAATAATAAAACATGGCATGGTGTGGAGTTACTTCATCTCAGGTGAGTGGATGCAGATGGTGCGAGGAGACTCCAATCCTAACTATCCTCTAAATGACCTTAACACTCTTTACACTACCCGGGGTCTTTCCCTGCCAATCCATTGGCCACTTACACTATGGGTTCTAAAAACCAATTCCCATTGACCAAACTGTGGTGCTTCTCAATTTGGGGTCTCACTCCCCCGATTCATCTCCCGGTGCCCTCGCACAATTTCTGGGCCGCGACGTGTAGCTCTCCCAGCAGGTCTACCCACCTGCACACCTCCACCACTGCAGTTGCCACCCGAGCTTACCTAGCTCCTCACCCTAACCTAACTAACTGGGGAAAGCCCCTCCTGGCTCTGTCACCCCACTCGGTGCCCTCTGGCACTGGGCTACCCGGGTCCGTCCTCCGGATCCTCGGGCCCCATCCACAACAACTACTACCGGCTCCCAGAGCCCACCTGCGGCCTCACCTGGCCGACATCCTCACAGTGGTGGAGTGCCCAAACCAACTACACACACTAACAGGCTACACGCCCAGCCATTTCCACAACACTAATGCACCCATCCAAAGCCCATTCTTTCACCCGCACCACAGATGCCAATATCCAACCACAATTTACCTGTACCCTCTACCTAACACTTACACTACCCGCCCCGGGTATCCGTGATGGGGGTCCACTCTTCCCCCATTCACACCTTCGCACCATCCACTCCACTCCACAATTTCCACCATACTCACTCCACGACCATCCATTCCAATACTCCATACCATTTATTCCATACACCTGTCCTCCATTCACCTGTCGTTGCACACCTGTGCAATCATACCTGGTGCCACCTGCACCCTCCTCCTCTGCCTAGACCATTTGGTCAGCACAATACACATCACCATCACTCACTCATACACTGCTCCACACACCTGTTCAGTTGCACACCTGTGCAATCACACCTGTTCAATCCTCAAACACACGGCATCATCTCAGCTAACTACTCCCCTCTGAAACTTGCGCTTCCCAGTCGCCCCTTTAAACTATTGCGCTCCCTCGTCATTATCATCCACACTAATCTACCTGCGTCCCCACTACAGGTATCAGTCACTATCTAAACCTTAACGTTACCTAATGTCATCTTCTAGGGCCCTACACACAATATCCTAACCCACCCGGGCTAGTTTTCACTGCCATACACCCCATAAACTATAGCGCATTTGCCCCACCGTCTGTGAGGGATGGTGGATTTGCCATCCCACCACATCGGGGAGGTCCTACTATCAATTTCGCTCGTCCAAATCCAACAAATCAAAAATTTGCCATTTACCGCTAATCACCGTACCAATCATCAAATTTTGCCTTTTTCTAATTTTGGGTCCAAAACACTATCCTCATCACCCGTCTACTTATTAGATCCTCTCGGTGCGCCAATTCCCTTCTAAAGCTCGGCTTCGTACAGCCGAGCAATGAATACGGGTTGTTTTGTGCCAGCGGCTGGATACGTCCCGCATTCGGGGCAGGGACGGGGGCTTACCCGGGCCGAGATCCCACGCACCACCTCGGCGTGGAGCCATCCAATGTCCCGATCTCGACCTGCCGGCACGTCTCAACAAAAAGTGGTCGCCATGACGACCCTTCCTATCGGGCTGCCCGCTCCGCCTAGTGGAGCCCGGACGCGGCCGTTCCAAGCGAGGCACAGCGTGGATCGCATACGGCGGTCCTTTCGAACCGGCCGTGGCTCGGATCCCCGCTGGTTCTCGCGGCACGCGAAGCCCGGCACGCACCGAGGGCCCGATTCGGCTAAAAGTCGCTCTAACCGCTAACCCGGTTACGTCGATGCCTCACCTGCATGCTCACACGCATACGCTACCCCTTTCTTGCCCATACATCCAGCTGTTCCCATGCTCCTCGTCGTACCTTCTCTAACACACCCAGGTACACTCATTCCACTCACAGCCTTGGTCACACACCTGACCACCGAACACTTTGGCACACATTCGTTGCTCGCACACCTCACCAACACACCTCTTCACGCCCATTCCTCGGTCACCTCCTCTGTGACAATCACAGGTGTGCTTTCACTTGCACACCCACCCACGTGCCTCACGACCAACTCAAGTGTGCATTCCCACACACGCTCTACCATTCCAGGTGTGCATCCTTCCATTCCAGGTGTACATCCTCGCTCACCTGTCACAACCAACTCACGCTCCGTGTCACTCTCACTACTTTCACCTCCATTCTTGACAGCGCACTCACCCTTACTCTCGACAGCGCACTCTTTCCTCATGCACCTGTCCGTTACACACCTTTCTCGCGCACACTCTTGCGCACACTCTCCCGTTACATCCTCTGTAACACTCACCACAGGCGTGCATTCTCCTTCACTCTTGACAGCGCACTCTTTCCTCATGCACCCGTCCGTTACACACCTTTCTCGCGCACACTCTTGCGCACACTCTCTCATTACATCCTCTGCAACACTCACCACCGGCATGCATTCCCCCTTACTCTTGACAGCGCACTCTTTCCCCATGCACCCCATGGTCGGACATTCTTGCACACCTCTTTTTTCGCACACCTGACCTGTCACACACTTCACCAACGGCCTCTCACGAACACCCGGATCCAAACCAATCCCCAAGCCGACTGAAGCTTTCCTCACATCATATACATTGCCGAATATTTCGCCACTCACCTTGGCACCTCGTCTCCGCACCTCTTTTGCCACCTGCAAACTCTTTATTTGGTTAGTGAGCATCACATTATGAGTTGAGCACCGACCTTGTACATATTCCATTACCTCCTCCTTTATTTCTCTCTTAGTTTCTGTCCGTCTCTTCTTAATTTCACTCACCTCTACTTCCACTTCCTCTAATTTTTGCTTCACCTCTTTTATTTCCCGGTGCGTCTCCTCAATTTCGTCCTCTAAGGCTACCGTGACCGTCTCTATGTGCATCCTCACCTGCCGGTCCTTTGTCTCCATTACTTCTGTCACCTCCTCCAACTTCTTCGTCAACCCCTCATGTACCATCTGACATTCCTTTTGTGTTGCTATTAATTCGTTTTTAATGTCCTTTTGTGTCGCTTTTAAACCCCCGATGATTGCAGTGTTCTTTTCCACTTGGTCCGCTAGTTCCCTTTGTCCGACTGTCAGCTGCTCTACTCCCTTCGTCAGACCCTCTATGCCCCCCTGTAACCTAGCCGTATTATTCCTCACCTCTTTCTCCATACGCTTCTCACCTCGCTTTACCTCCTCGCGTAGCCCCGAAACCTCACTTACACCTCGTCGTATCTCCTCCATCTCTTTTGTAGATGCCACCCTCATCTGTCCCAATTCATCCCTCTGAGCATCCAGTTTACTTTCTAACCCGATTTGCACCTCCTCTATCTGGTTCCCCATTCGTTTGATTTCCCTGGCAGATTGTTCCCCTATTTCCCGCAATTTGTCCTCCATCCTATTTTCTAACCCCATTAACCCATTTTTCACCTCTTTTATCCCGTTGTCTAACCCCTCAAAATTATTGTCTAACTTCCCCAATTTCTTGTCTAACTCCTCACCGGTACCCCTCGCTTCGTCCCTCATTACCCCCATTTGGCCCTCCAATCGCTCACCCAATCGCTCACTATCGGCCCTCATTTGCTCACTATTAGCCCTCATATCGTCCTTCTGCAGGTTGAGGGACGCCTGCATCTGGGCCATCCCTCCCACTTGTGCAGCGGGTGCGGCCGCCGTAGCCATGTGCGAGGCGCCATTTTGCGCGCCCGCAACCTCGTGCGCGAGGACGCCATTTTGTGCGTCTGATACCCCCTCAACCGCCTCCTCATTGCTCTCCTCCTCCCTTTCTTCCCCTAAGTCCTGGGTTACCCCTAACCCGTCTATCTCCCCCACCGACATCCGATCGCCTTGATTGTCCATGGCGCGATCTCAAAATTCGGGTTTTATTAAACAAAATTTCGGCAGCTCGTAATTTTGACCAAAAATTTTTTTTTTCTACACGTTTTAAAAATTTGGTTCGGGCCTCGAATCCCACTCCCAGACACCAATTGTTACGGTAATAACACAATTGGTGTCCAAAATTTGGGCTAAATAAATTTAGTCCCAGGTTCGAATCCCAACTCCTGACAACCAATTGTTACGGATCGCGGTTTAGATGTTATGATGGGCCGAGCGGATGGTCCAACCGCGACCGTTACAGGATCCCCAATTGGCCCGACTCCCCCAACGTTGACCAGATCGCACCACAGATATTCAATCGGGAAACCTCTAAAGCGACCGAAAGAGAAGGAAAAGAGAAGAAGACAGAGTACGGAGGAAGAACAGATTTATTATACACACACAAGCAAAAAGAAGGAGCGATCAAAATTATTTACAAGCAATGGATGGAAGAAGCAGTCACACAGTGAATCGTTAACTTATACTATTCAATTTACTTAACCCCAGGACAACATTCAAGACAGACGACGTTCACACTTACACGGGGGAAATTGCAGGCAGGATTGGCGGAGGTGGGTTGCTGGAGAGGGAGGCAGGGTCAGGTCCCTGCAACCGGCAGGGCTGGAGGTAGCAGCTCTCAATTCTTCGCGTTTTTGGCGGGAAAACCATCGGTCGCGTCGACGCTGCCGATGCTGTAGACGTCACGCGCTGGCTCGGTCACACCTGCTCCTCTCCTTCTGGTGGAGCCGTCTCCCTCCTCTCAGCGTGTCTCTTCAAAGCTGGTTTCCTCTCCAAGTATCTCTCCTTTTTGGTTTGGAGCGTCTCTCATCTCACAGCTCACAGCTCACAGTTCATCTCTCATGTCCTCTCTCATGTCATCTCTCGAAGCAGTCCCTTCCAGTCGCTTTTATTACTCCGGGCGGAATCAAGCCGCCGGCTGCGAGGGCACGCCTACCGGGTCGCTAACCGCGGTGCTGGTTGGCTGTTAGGGCTGTCCGATTCCTCTTTTGATCATGACGACGTGCCACGCCTGTGAGTTGGCGGCTCCTACCCCCCTCTTCTCCGAGATGAGCACATGGGCAATGGCGGCTTGCGGGATTGAACACCACTCGCACCGCTTTTAAAAGGAACTTTGGAGAGCGGAGATGATTGGGGAAATTGAAAGGGGCCTACGCTTATTTTGTTTCATACAATGCAGAGTCAATCTAGTGGGAAACACATATTTAGCCTACATAGAATAAGGAAATAAACTATTTAAAAAGATATATCGTGGCCTGTGTGTAAGTTTCATGGAATTAACTAGGAGGACGGCTGCGACCATTATTTACATTACGAGGGTGTTACACACAACAAAACCATACTTTTCACATTCGTTACACTTCCTCCAAAATTGTTACACTTCTCAAAAACCGTTACACTTCTCAAATTCGTTACACTTCTCAAAACCGTTACACTGCACCCTCCTTTCTTCAGGCCCGCGCTCGGGCCTACAAAACTTTAACTTAGTGTGACACGTAGGTGTAATTCCCTCTACAATTAACCTGACCCTGAGTGTGACAATCTTAAAACACAAATAAATATGTCCCCCTGCTGCATTGCACCCTGTCTAACAGATTTGCGCCCACAGGATAACCGAATTACGGAATTGTTTTCAAACTATACATTTATGGTGGGGAGCATTATTTACAGTGACGTTATTTCTTATTTACAACGCAACCCAGGACCTGTGTTTTTTCTTTTTTTCTTTTAGGGAACAACAAAAAGAAATTCCTGTTGGGAGGGAGGCGACAGCACGCATTGCATCGATGCACCAGTACCAATACCACCAAAGCACCCAAAAGCACCACAAAGCACCAAAAGCACCACTCGGTGCACAGTCACCACGGTTCATAATAAACACAACAAAACACTGGTGGTGGTCTTCTCTTTCTCTGCTGGGCCGATGTTCTTCCCGACGTCTTCTGGCTTCATGCGGCCTACTTGGAAATAATAAAAAGCACAACTTGTGTTCGTTTTTATTTAGGGCCTCAGGGGCCAACTAAGGGTGGTCCACCTGTATGGCATAGGTGCCACCTTACCGAGGTCCGCAAGCAAGATTCCCTGGCCACTATGGCCGGTCTCCAACAGAGGTGCCCTGCCCCAGAACCTGGGGTCCATCAAGTGGTACTTGGCCGCAGAACAGCGGTCCATAAAGTGGTACATCAACGCAATGCATGCTGGTTCTGGGAATCTCGTGCGCACAATGGAGGACTCACGCACGCTCCCCTCGGCACCCAATGGTGCACAGGTCCTCAAGTGGGAGACAAAAGGGGGGAAGACAAATGAGCGAGGGGTAAGGTCACAAGGGTACACGTCAATAAAGGCAATGCAGGGTGAAGTGCGTACGGAGAGCGAAGTGAGAAAAACTCGTCCCTACCGTACGTCACCCCCCCTGTCACCTACACTACCCTTGCCCTTACCCCATATTTACAAGAATTTACACCTTTACAAATTCGTCACTACGTCTTGTCTTCCCCATCTTTCCCTTCTACACCAAATTCGTCTCCAATCCCTCTACTTCAAAATTTGCCATCACCAATTCATCATCAATCCTCATAAGGAGGGAGAGATGGAATTACGCACTATGTCACACCCACGTCATGATGCGTCTCACAATCCAAAACATTTGCATTAATGAAAAATAATAAAACATGGCATGGTGTGGAGTTACTTCATCTCAGGTGAGTGGATGCAGATGGTGCGAGGAGACTCCAATCCTAACTATCCTCTAAATGACCTTAACACTCTTTACACTACCCGGGGTCTTTCCCTGCCAATCCATTGGCCACTTACACTATGGGTTCTAAAAACCAATTCCCATTGACCAAACTGTGGTGCTTCTCAATTTGGGGTCTCACTCCCCCGATTCATCTCCCGGTGCCCTCGCACAATTTCTGGGCCGCGACGTGTAGCTCTCCCAGCAGGTCTACCCACCTGCACACCTCCACCACTGCAGTTGCCACCCGAGCTTACCTAGCTCCTCACCCTAACCTAACTAACTGGGGAAAGCCCCTCCTGGCTCTGTCACCCCACTCGGTGCCCTCTGGCACTGGGCTACCCGGGTCCGTCCTCCGGATCCTCGGGCCCCATCCACAACAACTACTACCGGCTCCCAGAGCCCACCTGCGGCCTCACCTGGCCGACATCCTCACAGTGGTGGAGTGCCCAAACCAACTACACACACTAACAGGCTACACGCCCAGCCATTTCCACAACACTAATGCACCCATCCAAAGCCCATTCTTTCACCCGCACCACAGATGCCAATATCCAACCACAATTTACCTGTACCCTCTACCTAACACTTACACTACCCGCCCCGGGTATCCGTGATGGGGGTCCACTCTTCCCCCATTCACACCTTCGCACCATCCACTCCACTCCACAATTTCCACCATACTCACTCCACGACCATCCATTCCAATACTCCATACCATTTATTCCATACACCTGTCCTCCATTCACCTGTCGTTGCACACCTGTGCAATCATACCTGGTGCCACCTGCACCCTCCTCCTCTGCCTAGACCATTTGGTCAGCACAATACACATCACCATCACTCACTCATACACTGCTCCACACACCTGTTCAGTTGCACACCTGTGCAATCACACCTGTTCAATCCTCAAACACACGGCATCATCTCAGCTAACTACTCCCCTCTGAAACTTGCGCTTCCCAGTCGCCCCTTTAAACTATTGCGCTCCCTCGTCATTATCATCCACACTAATCTACCTGCGTCCCCACTACAGGTATCAGTCACTATCTAAACCTTAACGTTACCTAATGTCATCTTCTAGGGCCCTACACACAATATCCTAACCCACCCGGGCTAGTTTTCACTGCCATACACCCCATAAACTATAGCGCATTTGCCCCACCGTCTGTGAGGGATGGTGGATTTGCCATCCCACCACATCGGGGAGGTCCTACTATCAATTTCGCTCGTCCAAATCCAACAAATCAAAAATTTGCCATTTACCGCTAATCACCGTACCAATCATCAAATTTTGCCTTTTTCTAATTTTGGGTCCAAAACACTATCCTCATCACCCGTCTACTTATTAGATCCTCTCGGTGCGCCAATTCCCTTCTAAAGCTCGGCTTCGTACAGCCGAGCAATGAATACGGGTTGTTTTGTGCCAGCGGCTGGATACGTCCCGCATTCGGGGCAGGGACGGGGGCTTACCCGGGCCGAGATCCCACGCACCACCTCGGCGTGGAGCCATCCAATGTCCCGATCTCGACCTGCCGGCACGTCTCAACAAAAAGTGGTCGCCATGACGACCCTTCCTATCGGGCTGCCCGCTCCGCCTAGTGGAGCCCGGACGCGGCCGTTCCAAGCGAGGCACAGCGTGGATCGCATACGGCGGTCCTTTCGAACCGGCCGTGGCTCGGATCCCCGCTGGTTCTCGCGGCACGCGAAGCCCGGCACGCACCGAGGGCCCGATTCGGCTAAAAGTCGCTCTAACCGCTAACCCGGTTACGTCGATGCCTCACCTGCATGCTCACACGCATACGCTACCCCTTTCTTGCCCATACATCCAGCTGTTCCCATGCTCCTCGTCGTACCTTCTCTAACACACCCAGGTACACTCATTCCACTCACAGCTGACCTGACCTGACCATACACCTGACCACTTCCACACACAGGTCACACACCTGACCACCGAACACTTTGGCACACATTCGTTGCTCGCACACCTCACCAACACACCTCTTCACGCCCATTCCTCGGTCACCTCCTCTGTGACAATCACAGGTGTGCTTTCACTTGCACACCCACCCACGTGCCTCACGACCAACTCAAGTGTGCATTCCCACACACGCTCTACCATTCCAGGTGTGCATCCTTCCATTCCAGGTGTACATCCTCGCTCACCTGTCACAACCAACTCACGCTCCGTGTCACTCTCACTACTTTCACCTCCATTCTTGACAGCGCACTCACCCTTACTCTCGACAGCGCACTCTTTCCTCATGCACCTGTCCGTTACACACCTTTCTCGCGCACACTCTTGCGCACACTCTCCCGTTACATCCTCTGTAACACTCACCACAGGCGTGCATTCTCCTTCACTCTTGACAGCGCACTCTTTCCTCATGCACCCGTCCGTTACACACCTTTCTCGCGCACACTCTTGCGCACACTCTCTCATTACATCCTCTGCAACACTCACCACCGGCGTGCATTCCCCCTTACTCTTGACAGCGCACTCTTTCCCCATGCACCCCATGGTCGGACATTCTTGCACACCTCTTTTTTCGCACACCTGACCTGTCACACACTTCACCAACGGCCTCTCACGAACACCCGGATCCAAACCAATCCCCAAGCCGACTGAAGCTTTCCTCACATCATATACATTGCCGAATATTTCGCCACTCACCTTGGCACCTCGTCTCCGCACCTCTTTTGCCACCTGCAAACTCTTTATTTGGTTAGTGAGCATCACATTATGAGTTGAGCACCGACCTTGTACATATTCCATTACCTCCTCCTTTATTTCTCTCTTAGTTTCTGTCCGTCTCTTCTTAATTTCACTCACCTCTACTTCCACTTCCTCTAATTTTTGCTTCACCTCTTTTATTTCCCGGTGCGTCTCCTCAATTTCGTCCTCTAAGGCTACCGTGACCGTCTCTATGTGCATCCTCACCTGCCGGTCCTTTGTCTCCATTACTTCTGTCACCTCCTCCAACTTCTTCGTCAACCCCTCATGTACCATCTGACATTCCTTTTGTGTTGCTATTAATTCGTTTTTAATGTCCTTTTGTGTCGCTTTTAAACCCCCGATGATTGCAGTGTTCTTTTCCACTTGGTCCGCTAGTTCCCTTTGTCCGACTGTCAGCTGCTCTACTCCCTTCGTCAGACCCTCTATGCCCCCCTGTAACCTAGCCGTATTATTCCTCACCTCTTTCTCCATACGCTTCTCACCTCGCTTTACCTCCTCGCGTAGCCCCGAAACCTCCTCACTTACACCTCGTCGTATCTCCTCCATCTCTTTTGTAGATGCCACCCTCATCTGTCCCAATTCATCCCTCTGAGCATCCAGTTTACTTTCTAACCCGATTTGCACCTCCTCTATCTGGTTCCCCATTCGTTTGATTTCCCTGGCAGATTGTTCCCCTATTTCCCGCAATTTGTCCTCCATCCTATTTTCTAACCCCATTAACCCATTTTTCACCTCTTTTATCCCGTTGTCTAACCCCTCAAAATTATTGTCTAACTTCCCCAATTTCTTGTCTAACTCCTCACCGGTACCCCTCGCTTCGTCCCTCATTACCCCCATTTGGCCCTCCAATCGCTCAACTATCGCTCACTATCGGCCCTCATTTGCTCACTATTAGCCCTCATATTGTCCTTCTGCAGGTTGAGGGACGCCTGCATCTGGGCCATCCCTCCCACTTGTGCAGCGGGTGCGGCCGCCGTAGCCATGTGCGAGGCGCCATTTTGCGCGCCCGCAACCTCGTGCGCGAGGACGCCATTTTGTGCGTCTGATACCCCCTCAACCGCCTCCTCATTGCTCTCCTCCTCCCTTTCTTCCCCTAAGTCCTGGGTTACCCCTAACCCGTCTATCTCCCCCACCGACATCCGATCGCCTTGATTGTCCATGGCGCGATCTCAAAATTCGGGTTTTATTAAACAAAATTTCGGCAGCTCGTAATTTTGACCAAAAATTTTTTTTTTCTACACGTTTTAAAAATTTGGTTCGGGCCTCGAATCCCACTCCCAGACACCAATTGTTACGGTAATAACACAATTGGTGTCCAAAATTTGGGCTAAATAAATTTAGTCCCAGGTTCGAATCCCAACTCCTGACAACCAATTGTTACGGATCGCGGTTTAGATGTTATGATGGGCCGAGCGGATGGTCCAACCGCGACCGTTACAGGATCCCCAATTGGCCCGACTCCCCCAACGTTGACCAGATCGCACCACAGATATTCAATCGGGAAACCTCTAAAGCGACCGAAAGAGAAGGAAAAGAGAAGAAGACAGAGTACGGAGGAAGAACAGATTTATTATACACACACAAGCAAAAAGAAGGAGCGACCAAAATTATTTACAAGCAATGGATGGAAGAAGCAGTCACACAGTGAATCGTTAACTTATACTATTCAATTTACTTAACCCCAGGACAACATTCAAGACAGACGACGTTCACACTTACACGGGGGAAATTGCAGGCAGGATTGGCGGAGGTGGGTTGCTGGAGAGGGAGGCAGGGTCAGGTCCCTGCAACCGGCAGGGCTGGAGGTAGCAGCTCTCAATTCTTCGCGTTTTTGGCGGGAAAACCATCGGTCGCGTCGACGCTGCCGATGCTGTAGACGTCACGCGCTGGCTCGGTCACACCTGCTCCTCTCCTTCTGGTGGAGCCGTCTCCCTCCTCTCAGCGCGTCTCTTCAAAGCTGGTTTCCTCTCCAAGTATCTCTCCTTTTTGGTTTGGAGCGTCTCTCATCTCACAGCTCACAGCTCATCTCTCATGTCCTCTCTCATGTCATCTCTCGAAGCAGTCCCTTCCAGTCGCTTTTATTACTCCGGGCGGAATCAAGCCGCCGGCTGCGAGGGCACGCCTACCGGGTCGCTAACCGCGGTGCTGGTTGGCTGTTAGGGCTGTCCGATTCCTCTTTTGATCATGACGACGTGCCACGCCTCTGAGTTGGCGGCTCCTACCCCCCTCTTCTCCGAGATGAGCACATGGGCAATGGCGGCTTGCGGGATTGAACACCACTCGCACCGCTTTTGAAAGGAACTTTGGAGAGCGGAGATGATTGGGGAAATTGAAAGGGGCCTACGCTTATTTTGTTTGATACAATGCAGAGTCAATCTCGTGGGAAACACATATTTAGCCTACATAGAATAAGGAAATAAACTATTTAAAAAGATATATCGTGGCCTGTGTGTAAGTTTCATGGAATTAACTAGGAGGACGGCTGCGACCATTATTTACATTACGAGGGTGTTACACACAACAAAACCATACTTTTCACATTCGTTACACTTCCTCCAAAATTGTTACACTTCTCAAAAACTGTTACACTTCTCAAATTCGTTACACTTCTCAAAACCGTTACAATATATATATATATATATATATATATATATATATATATATATATATATATATATGTATATATATATATATGTATATATATATATATGTATATATATATATATGTATATATATATATATATATGTATATATATATATATATATATATATATATATATATATATATATGTATATATATATATATATATATATATATATATATATATATATATATTGTTGCGGATTTGAGATCCTGTGTTTGTAAATATCACCCTCTGTCAATTGTAATGATTCTTGTAAATACCTCCATCAATTTGTGTGAAAGGTCAAAGGTCGCCCCTTAGTTAGTCCATCGCATGCACGTAGAAAATCATATACCCTTCTAAATAGTTATTTCCTTATTATGTGTTCCAGTTTAAGGCTCTGTTGCCCATTAGTTGACACTGCATTGCACCGAATCGAATAAGATAGATCCCCTTTTTCAAATTCCCCCAAAGCCTCTCTTTCCAACTGCATTTATTGCCAACTGCATTTATTGCCAACTGCATTTATTGCCAACTGCATTTGCCGCCATTACGGCGTAGTCAAGCCTCGGAGAAGGGGGAGGAGCTACATCAAGGGCGTTGCCCGCCCATCGTCATCAAAAGGTGGAGCCAGCGAGCCCCCACCAGCCAACCAGGGTTCATGAGATACCATCACGGGCGTGGCGCGCATTGATCTTGAAGCGCGTTATAAAAGCGCCCACGCAAGCCTTTTCGGAGAGATTTGGCAGATGTGGCAGATGCGTGACCCAAGCAGATGAGTGAGGAGTCCACCGCAGTTGAGTCCACCGCAGTTGAGTCCACCGCAGTTGAGTCCACCGCAGTTGAGTCCACCGCAGTTGAGTCCACCGCAGTTGAGTCCACCGCAGCTGAGTCCACCGCAGCTGAGTCCACCGCAGCTGAGTCCACCGCAGTTGAGTCCACCGCAGTTGAGTCCACCGCAGTTGAGTCCACCGCAGTTGAGTCCACCGCAGTTGAGTCCACCGCAGTTGAGTCCACCGCAGTTGAGTCCACCGCAGTTGAGTCCACCGCAGTTGAGTCCACCGCAGTTGAGTCCACCGCAGTTGAGTCCACCGCAGTTGAGTCCACCGCAGTTGAGTCCACCGCAGTTGAGTCCACCGCAGTTGAGTCCACCGCAGTTGAGTCCACCGCAGTTGAGTCCACCGCAGTTGAGTCCACCGCAGCTGAGTCCACCGCAGTTGAGTTGAGCTTCGACACACAGCTTCGACCCGCTGCTACGCGGGAACCAGATTGCGGTGGCATCGGTGGCCGTCGATGTCCAGCCCGACGTCCCGTGCAGGAGCAAGCTCCAGCTGAACCTCGCCCCCCCCCCCCCTTCCAGCCATTGATTCCTGCCTTCATTCCCCACTCGTGTAAGTCTGACTGTCGTCTGTTTGTCTGTGTTGTCCCTGGGGTTTAAGTAAGCCTGTATAGATAAGTAGAATTGCACTGTGTCTTCCTCTTCTGTAAATTATTTTCGTTTCTTTCCTCCTCCTTGGTTTCTTAGACTTGTACATAATTAGTAATAAATCCCTGTCCTTCCTACCTTTGCCTTCCTTTCTTCACATCCGTTCGTCTTTGTGATTTCCATCATTGAACACCTGTGGCACGATTTGGCCAACGCATAGGATCGGGTTTAGTTTTTGTTAATGGCTCGAGCCGCGGGCTGCTAAAAACCGCTCGGCAAAATAACATCTTGTCCGTGGTCTCGAGCGAGGTTGCCCACCTGCCTCGTGGAGGGAGCGGGGTAGCTTCAGGAGCGGAAACGGCCAGTGCAAATAAAAGGGGGATTGACCCCCCCCCCCCTGCTAAGGGGAGTGCCGTACTCAGTTTCCGTAACAATTGGTGTCGGGAGCGAGATACGGACCCGAAGTGCGCTTAGCGCACTCAAAATTAAGAGTGGCCAAAATTTTATTCAACACCACTAAATTTTTAAATCGTGCCATGGATGATCAAGGCGACCGGATGCCGGATGGGGAGTTAGAGGGTTTAGAATCGACCCAGGACCCCAGTAGTCAGGTTCACTATGTCAATAAATTATATTTCGTTCAAAATCATGGTAGATTAGCAAACCTATACATTTTGGAAAGGTTATAGCATAAGGAAACTAAAAATCAATGTTTACATTTGGAGAGATACCTGTATGGCGGCCATTTTGGATTTTCAAAATGGCCACTGTAAAATACATATTTTGTTCTATTTCTGCCTCTAATTACCCTAAAAACTTTTTAAAATATACTAAACCTATATTTTCAGGGACAAGGAATCCAATGAAAGTATCAAATTAGTGCTATGGGGAATGGTAAGACACGAATCAAAGGTTTTGAATTGCAAAATACTGTCTTTATATTCGCGATAAGTTGCATAATCAAATACATGTTATCATTTTGTACAGGCAGTTAATAACATCAAAATGTGTCACAATAATTCATATCACCAAACATACACAGGCAGTCAGCAAAATCATACATACACATTACACATGCAGTCAGTATAACTTCACATCTACACAGGCAGTCAATGACAAAATATACACAGGCAGTCAATGGCATCAAACATACACGATTACAGAATATGCCATTTAGAGTTCGTCATCACTGTCCTGTGTGTCGTATCCGACAATATAGTCCGCATCGTTTTCACAGTCCGTTCCACACAAGCAAATGTCGGTCAAATTGATTGGCAAATCGAATTGGCCGAATGGTCGATCGAAGCGATTGGTCGAATGGTCGAATGGTCGAATTGGTCGAATGGAATTGGTCGATTGGTCGAATTGGTCAAATCGAATTGGTCGGAATTGGCAAATGTAAACATTGATTTTCAGATTTTCCATGTAATAACGTTTCCAAAAATGTATAGGTTTGCTAATCTACCATGATTTTGAACGAAAAAACATAGTGAACCTGACTACAGGGAGGAGATGGGAGAGATGGAGGAGGAAGGCAATACGCATTGGGTTGCGGACGGTTCAGGTGCACAAGATGGCGCCCTCGCGCATGAGGTTTCAGGCGCACAAAATGGCGGCGACTCGCACATGGCTGCGGCGGCCACGCCCACTGCACCAATGGGGGTGGTCCAAATGCAGGCCCTCATGGAGCAATTTATGGCACAAATGCAGGCGTCCCTCAACCTGCAGGGGGACAAATCAAGGGCGGAAATCAGAGAAATGAGAAATGATATGGGAAGCCAAATCGGGGGCTCGACCGCAAAATCGGGGGGCTAGAAGCCAAATTTGGGGGGCTAGAAGCCAAAATCGGGGAATTGAGAAATGATATGTGAAGCCAAATCGGGGGGCTCGACGGCAAAATCGGGGGGCTCGACGGCAAAATCGTGGGGCTGGAAGCCAAATTTGAGGGTTTAGACAGTAAATTTGAGGGTTTAGACAACAAATTTGAGGGGTTAGACAAAGGGATGAAAGGGGTGAAGAATGGGTTAACGGGGCTAGAAGACAAGATGGAAGGCAAATTGAGGGAAATAGGGGAGCAATCCGTCCGGGAAATTAAACACATGGGAAATCAGATAGAGGAGGTGAAAATCGGGTTAGAAACCAAATTGGATGCCCAGAGGAATGATTTGGAGCAGATGAGGACGGCATCTACCAAAGAGATGGGAGAAATGGGGGAGGAGATCAGACGAGGTGTGGGCGAAGAGGTTGTGGGGGTACGCGAGGAGGTAAAGCGGGGTGAGGAGCGTATGGAGAAAGAGGTGAGAAATAGTACGGCTAGGTTACAGGGGGGCATAGAAGATCTGACGAGGGGAGTAGAGCAGCTGACGGTGGGACAAAAGGAATTAGGGGAGCAAGTGGAGAAGAACACTGCGGTAATCGGGGGGTTGAAGGCGACACAGAAAGAGATTAAAAAAAGAACTTATAGCGACAAAGAGGGAATGTCAGATGGTACACGAGGGGTTGACAAAGAGGTTGGACGAGGTGACAGAGGCCATGGAGACAAAAGAACGGGAAGTAAGGACGCACATAGAAACGACCAAGGTGGCCTAAGAGGAAGAAATTGAGGGGGCGCACCGGGAAATAAAAGAGGTGAAACAAAAATTAGAGGAAGTGGAAGAGGGGGTGAGTGAAATTAAGAAGAGACGGAGGAAAACTAAGAGAGAGATAAAGGAGGAGGTGATGGAATTGGTGCAAGGTCTGTGCTCAAATCGTGATGATGTGCTTACTGACCAAATAAAGAGTTTGCAGGTGGCGGAGGAGGAGCGAAGACGAGGTGCCGAGGTGAGTGGCGATATACTCGGAAATGTATATGGTGCGAGGGGAGATTCAGTGGGCTTGGGTGTTGGTGTAGACCCGGGTGTTCGTGAGGGACCAATGGTGAGGTGTATGACTGGTCCGGAGTGTATGGAAAGAGGAGGTGTGCAAGGAGGTCCGACTATGGGGAGTGAGAGGGGTATTGGTGAGTAAGGGTGTGCGGGTATGGAGTGGGTTGCGGAAGGGCGACCCAGGCATCGACACCGAGAGGGGTAGTGTTTGGAGGGACGGGGGATGCACGGGAGCCCCCCCCCCCGAGAATAGTGTACTGTGGGGGCCCGAACGGTTTGGTCCCGCGCTGACCTCGCAAGGAGTGACGCATGGGGTCCGGCCTTCGGGCACCCACAAGGTCCCACTCGCGCCGTATGACGGCAAGAGTGATCTGAGGGCGTACCTGGCGCAGTTTGAATCCGTGTGTCGAGGCAACGGTTGGAATCCGGACGATGGTGGAGTACACCTTGTGGGAGCACTGCGCGGTGCGGTGGCAGAGGTGCTGACAGCTTTACCACCGGGTGCTCTCATCCTGCCAGCTCGCCGCGTGGCCTTAATTAATCGTTTCGGCATTGAACAGCAAAGCGAGCTTGTTAAAGCTAAGCTTGCTCAGCGAAAGCGCAAGCCCCAGGAGACCATCGGGGAACTTGCCCATGACATTCGCCACGCAGTCGGAATCGCACACGCGGACATGGCAGCGAGTTCCCAGGAAAGCCTGGCGCTGGATCACTTTATCCAGGCTCTTCCGGATCTGGAGCTCCGACAACAGCTCGCCATGTGGCGCCCGCAGACCATGAGCCAGGCGGCCGACGCTGCAGCCCGTTGGGAAGCAGTGAGGCCCCTGGCCCGGGGAGGCGAGCACCACGTAGTGGCGGTGCGTCAGGTAGGGCCCGTGATGGGTGGCGGCCCCCCTAGGGGGCCCGCCCCCGAAGGGGCCCTGACCTGGAGAGCATGGTCCGGAGGCTGGTGGATCGACGCCTGGCGGGACCCGGACCATGGCAGGCGGCCCCAGCGGTGGCACCCGGTGGGCCACGACAGAGTACACCAATTCGGACCTTTAGGGGGGGAAATTTGGAATACGGGAGGCAAGCACTTTACCAGGTGAGGTGCTATAATTGTGCGCGGCTGGGTCACCGTGCGTGGGAGTGTCGAGCTCCGTGCCGGGACGTTCCCCACCAGCCGATGCCCTCAACTCTGCCCCATATCGATCGGCCTAGCTGACCTCAGACACCCCCCTGCCAGAGCCCGGGAAACTAGAATGTCCCGGGCATGCAGGGCAGTGTTCGGCAGTAGGGGATGGAGAGGAGCCCTCATTGACGCGACAGGTCATTCATTGTGGCCAAATTGGAATCGGTAGTTTAACAATTCGATGCAAAATTGCCGGCGTGGGGGCAGACGCCGTTGTGGACACGGGAGCCAGCGCCACGATCATCAGCCCCGTGATCCTTAATTCGAGTGCAGGCAGCTGGGATAAAATCCAGCGTCTGGAAAATCATAGTTTGCAGCTGGCTACGGGTAACGGCTCCGATCATAGGGCGTGGTTTTGTGACCCTCAAGTTGGGATCGGTAAAGAAGGAGATAGAGGTTTGGGTGGCGGAGGTGTGCGACCCGTGCTTAATAGGGTTGGATTTGTTGACTGGCAGCGGTTGTAAAATCGACTTGAGCCGGGGGATCCTGCAAGTGGGAGTGGAAGTGCTACCATTGGAAGGGGTGAGCATGGCCGAGAGGGTGGAGCTGGAGGCTCCTGAGGCCGTGACCATCCCTCCGGGGGCCGAGGCCATAGTGCCGGCCCGATGGTCAGCTAGCCCGACATGGCAGGAGTCCTGCAGCCTGGTTGAACCGGTGGCAGCGCGATCCATACCTGGTTTAATCGTGGGCCGCACCCTTGTAAAAACGGACGGGCCGGTGGTGGCCGTCCGAGTCATTAATATTAGTACAGAACCACGCACTATAGTGAGGGGCACGAAGGTAGCTGGCTGCACCCCAGTTAGAGAAGTCGCGTCAGTGAGGGGCGAGAACGTCCAGCCGAGCCGGCCCCAGGGGGAGCCTTCAATAAATACTAGGAATTGGCCCGATCCCATTTGCGAGATGGTAAACCGTAGTAGTGTAGAGTTGGGAGGTACCCAGAGGGAGGCCTTACACAAACTGGTTGGATCCCATTTGGATCTCTTCTCCTTGTCCCCCGAGGATATTGGACGTACGGGCCTGGTGAAACATCAGATCCACACCGGTGAGGCCCGGCCTATCCGTCAGCCCGCCCGACGGCTCCCTTGGAGCAAGAGGGCAGAAGCTGACGAGCAGGTTGAAAAGATGCTCGATGCAGGTGTCATCGAGCCCTCGGGAAGTCCCTGGATGTCACCTGTTGAGCTGGTCAAAAAGAAAGATGGGACCACGCAGTTCTGCGTGGACTATCGCCAGCTAAACAACGTGACACTCAAGGACTCATGTCCCCTGCCAAGAATTGATGACACCCTCGATGCCGTTGCTGGTTCAAATTGGTTTACAACTTTAGACCTCAAGAGTGGGTATTGGCAGGTGGAGATGGATAGGACAGGGAAGGAGAAAACGGCATTTTCCACAGGTAAGGGGCTGTATCAGTTCACTGTGATGCTGTTTGGTTTGTGTAACGCCCCCGCCACCTTTGAGCGATTAATGGAACATGTACTAGGCGGCATGCCATGGCAATCATGCCTGGTATACCTGGATGACGTCCTAGTACATGCCAAAACATTCCCCACGCTTTAGCTAATTTGGACCAGGTGTTCGGGTGCCTCAGACAGGCAGGGTTGAAGCTGAGCCCGAGTAAGTGCACCTTGTTTGCAAGAGAGGTGGCCTATCTAGGTCACGTTATCGGTCGCAAGGGGGTAAAAACAGACCCAGGCAAAATTACAGCGGTAGAGGAGTGGCCCGCACCACGTACCTTCAAGAAGGTGCAGGGATTTTTGGGACTCTGCTCCTACTACCGGCGCTTTGTGGCGAAATTTGCGGAGTTGGCCCGTCCCCTCCACCGGCTTACGGAGAAGGGGACGCAATTTAATTGGACAAGGGAGTGCCAAGAGGCCTTCCTAAAATTGAAGGGGTGTTTGACATCTGCACCCCTTCTAGCTTACCCCACTAGTGACGGGACATTTACCCTGGACACGGATTCGAGCCAGGAAGGATTGGGCGCAGTTTTGTCGCAGACACAGGAGGGCGTGGAGAGAGTGATTGGTTATTATAGTCGGGCCTTAAGTAGGCCCGAGCGAAATTATTGCGTAACCCGCAAGGAATTATTGGCTATGCTGGCTGCCATGAACCATTTCCACCCGTACCTGTACGGGCGGAAAATTTTGGTTTGAACTGACCATTCCTCCTTGCAATGGCTCCTTCGGTTCAAGGAACCAGAGGGCCAAATTGCAAGGTGGTTGGAAAAGTTGCAGCAGTACGATTTTAATGTGACCCATAGGGCCGGGAAGGCCCATGGTAATGCTGACGCACTCTCTCGGCGTCCTTGTCTGGGGGAAAACTGCAAATTTTGTGCGAGACACGAGGAGAGGGAGCAATTGGGCGATTCTGCCCCGATCCTCGTCGTCCGAGCAACCCGGGTGAAAGGGCCAATTTTGCCACTAACCGCAGATGAAGAATTCGGAACTTTGGCATGGAGCACGGCCCAGCAGGAGGATCCCGTCCTGGGACCGGTGTTCAAATGGGTCAAATTGGGGCAAAGACCAAAGGGGGAAGAGGTCACCCCCCTCGGGGCGCAAACCAAGGCGTATTGGGCTCAGTGGCAGACCCTGGAATTGAAAGACAACATCTTGTATCGCAAGTGGGTGGAGGTTCCCTCTGAGAGAACTTCCTGGCTGGTGATAGTCCCTGACAAATTTAAGAACGTCATATTACAACAGGTGCATGGTACCCGCTCCGGCGGCCATTTGGGCAGGACAAAGACTACATCTCGGGTCCGCCGGAGGTTCTATTGGGTTAATATGGGGCGCGACATACAGGACTGGTGACGGAGATGCGACGCCTGTTCTGCCAAAAAGGGACCAGCACGGAGGATGAGGGCCCCCCTTCAATTACACCAGGTGGGGGCCCCCCTTGAGCAGGTGGCTATGGACATCCTAGGACCACTACCCCGCACCCACCAAGGTAATAAGTACATCCTCTTTGTAATGGACTATTTCACCAAGTGGCCGGAGGCCTACGCCCTCCCCAACCAAGAAGCCGGGGTGGTAGCGCAGGCCTTCGTGGAAGGATTTGTATGTCGGCACGGGATTCCATGGGAGCTGCACACCGACAAGGGACGAAATTTTGAAAGCCAATTACTAAAAGATGTGTGCAGACTCCTGTCAATAAGGAAAACCAGGACCACGCCCTTGCGTCCACAATCTGACGGGATGGTGGAACGGTTCAATCGAACATTGGTCCAACAACTGGCCTTGTTCACCACCACCCGTCAGGATGACTGGGACGAACATCTCCCCTACTTGTTAATGGCCTACCAAACTAGCCAGCACGGGGCCACCGCATGCAGTCCAACGTTGCTTATGCATGGGCGGGAGTTGCAGGCTCCCGCCGACTTGCTATGCGGTCCCGTGCCAGAGACCACAGATATCCCGCCGAGGGAGGGTTATGCATGTCACCTGGAGGAAGGCATGGAGCGGGTCCATGCCTTCGCCCGCCGCCAGCTCCATCTGGCGGGGGCCAAGATGAAGCGCAGGTATGACCACTGGGGCCAGGGGAGTCAGTACGCTCCGGGGATGAAGATTTGGTTCTTTAATCCCAGGAGGCGGAAGGGTAGGTGCCCAAAACTCACCTCCCCCTGGCAAGGCCCGGGAGTCGTCCTGTCGCAAGTCTGTGACGTGGTCGTAAAGATCAAAATGGGGCCACGGGCCCTCCCTCGGATCGTCCATGCCGACCGGATAAGACCTTATGCCGGCGAGCAGGCGCCCTCGTGGATCGCCTCGGCTCTAGATGCCGAGGCAGGACCCAGTACCTTTTGCGAAGGGCAAAATTCATTTTTTCAGAATTCATGCCGTAATTTCGTAAAGCCACCACTCCATGACAAACAGCATTGTCGAGTTGATGGACCATCTCCAGAGGAAGCGGCAATAACTTTTGAAGACGTGCAGCAGTTGTTTTCCACTAATACAGAACGCAACACCCCTTGTATACCCGACTGTGAAGCCAATCATCAAATCCACCTGTCCGTACATTTTGCCACGCCACCTGTGATATAATCCTGTTGTTGACTTCTTGCTGCGACAGTCAATCAGTGACATGGTTCTTTTAACAAATAAATCACCGAAGTGTAAAAGAAACTCACCAGATTGAAATACAGAGTTAAGAAAGTAAACCCAAGTCAAGAAAAAAAAAATATTCCATATTAAATGCCAAGTCTGTATATATATATATATATGTATATATATATATATATATATATATATATATATATATATATATATATATATATATATATATATATATATATATATATATATATATATATATATATATTGTTGTGGATATGAGAATGGTTTGTTTTTTTTGTTGTTGTTGTTGTGTAAATTGTTGTACAATATCGCCCTCCTTACTCCAGTGTTGTATAAAGGTCAAAGGGCGTTCCCGTAGTTAATTCCATAAAGCATACACGAAGGACACCATATATCCCTGTTCAGTAGTTTATATCCTTATTATGTGTATTAGTGTAAGGCTGTGTCTTCCATTAATTGAAATACTCCATTGCACCAAGTGAAATAAGGTAGATTCCCTGCCAACCCCCCTTTCGTCAATTGCCAACTGCATTTGGCTGTTGTCTGCAATTGCCGCCATTAAGCATGTGCTCTGTTCGCGGAAGAAAGGCGTGGCACCTCATCGTCATCAAAAGTTGGAGTCAGAGAGCCCTTAACCACCAATCAGCACCGCGGCGAGCGAACCGGTAGGCGTGCCCTCGTAGCCCGCGGCTTGATTCCGGGGAGGGCAATAAAAGAAGGAGTGAGGGACTGCTTACGGAGTTGAGTCAGGGATCCCCACGAGCAGATGCGTCAGGAAGAGAACCCGTCACGCAACGCCCCCACGAGATACGAGAGAGAAGGCAGATGAACCGGTGGAGAGCACGCGGCGCATGAGGCGGAGGAATCCCTGAAAGAGCAGCAGCACGCAGCAGCTTCAGCCACAGCAGCTTCAGCCACAGCAGCTTCAGCCACAGCAGCTTCAGCCACAGCAGCTTCAGCCACAGCAGCTTCGGGGCCTTGACGGCAGTTTCGAGCGGGGCCGCGAAGGAACGGCGGCTGCTAAACGTGCCGATCGAGAAAGGGCGGCGGCTGCTCATCCTCGACCCGACCGTGCTGCGGTTCCAGCTGAACCTTCCGCTCCCTCCAGCCATCCACCTCCTGCCATTCCTGTCATCATCCCCCGTGTAAGTGTGCTTGTAGTCTGTCTTTTGTCTTGTCCCTGGGTATAAGTAAGCTTGTATAAGTTAATATTTGCACTGTGTCTCCTTGATTCCTTCTGTCTTTATTTTATTATCCTTCCTTCTCCTTGGTTTCTTTTGGTTGTAAATAGTAAATAAATTATATTTGTATTCCTTACCCTTTGTCTTTCTTCTTCTTCACATCCTTCGCTTTAGTCTTTTCCCAATTGAATATCTGTGGCGCGATTTTGGCCAACGTTCAGGAATCGGGTTAGTCGGGGTAACTGTTAGGGCCGCGGCGCCATCCGCTCGGCAAATCAACATCTTATCCGCGGTCCGTAACAATTGGTGTCGGGAGCGGGATTGGACCCGAAGCGCGCTTAACGCTCTCAAAATTACGAGCGGCCGAAATTTGTTTTGTTTTCGAAAAAAACCCGAACTTTGAAATCGCGCCATGGCTAGTCAAGGCGATCGGATGCTGGTGGGGGAACTAGAAGAGGGGTTAGGGGTAACCCAGGATCAGAGGGAAGAAATGGAGGAGAGCAAGGAGGAGGTGGTTGAGGAGGTGTCAGGTGCGCAAAATGGCATCCTCGCGCACGTGGGTGTAGCGGCACCAAATTTAGCGGCACCAAATTTAGCGGCGCCCGTGACCGTAGCAGCACCGGTGGATTCGAACCTGTTTTTGCTACAAATGGGGGCCTTTATAGACAAAATGGGTGAGCGAATAAGGGACGAAGTGAGGGCTGATAGTGAGCGATTGAGGGACGAAGCGAGGGCTGATAGTGAGCGATTGGAGGGCCAAATGGGAGCAATGAGGGACGAAGCGAGGGGTACCGGTGAACGGTTGGACAGTAAATTTGAGGGGTTAGACAACGAGATAAAAGAGGTGAAAAATGGGTTAAGGGGGTTATAAAACACAATGGACGACAAATTGCGGGAAGTAGGGGAGCAATCCGCCCGGGAAATCAAACGGATGGGGAACCAGATAGAGGAGGTGAAAATCGGGTGAGAAGGTAAATTGGATGCTCAGAGGGATGAATTGGGACAGATGAGGGTGGCATCTACAAAAGAGATGGAGGAGATGAAGGAGGAGATACGACGAGGTGTAAGCGAGGAGGTCTCGGGGGTACGCGAGGAGGTAAAGCGAGGTGAGAAGCGTATGGAGAAAGAGGTGAGGAATAATACGGCTAGGTTACAAGGGGGCATAGAGGACCTGACGCAGGAGGTGGAACAGCTGACGGTGGGACAGACGGAGTTAGTGGAGCAGGTACAAAGGAATACTGCGGTACTAGGAGGGTTAAAAGCGACACAAAAATACATTAAGAACGAATTAATAGCGACACAGAAGGAATGTCAGATGGTACGTGAGGGACTGACAACGAGGTTGGACGAGGTGACAGAAGTAATGGAGACAAAGGACCGGGAGGTGAGGACGCACATAGAAACGGTAAAGGTAGCCTTAGAGGACGAAATTGAGGAGATGCACCGGGAAATAAAAGAGGTGAAGGAAAAATTAGAGAAGGTGGAAGAGGGGGTGAGTGAAATTAAGAAGAGACGGACGGAAACTAAGAGGGAGATAAAGGAGGAGGTGATGGAATATGTGCAAGATTGGTGCTCAAATCGTGATGGTGTGCTCGCTAACCAGATAAAGAGTTTGCAGGTGGCGAAGGAGGTGCGGAGACGAGGTGCCAAGGTGAGTGGCGATATACGCGGAAATGTATATGATGTGAGGGGAGCTTCAGTCGGCTTGGGGGTTGATGTGGACCCGGGTGTTCGTGAGAGGCCGTTGGTGAAGTGTGCGACAGGTACGGTGTGCGAAAGAGAAGGTGTGCGAGAATGTCCGACTCTGGGGTGTGTGAGGAAAAAGTGCGTGCCGAGGAGTGAGTGTGCTGTCGAGAGTGAGTTGGTCGTAGCGCGTGTGCGAGGGAGCACATGGAAGCGCGTAGTGGGGAGTGTTACAGAGGATGTAACGAAAGAGTGCACGCCTGTGGTGAGTGTTACGGAGGGTGTAACGGGGGAGAGTGCGCAAGAGGATGCGCGAGAAAGGTGTGTAATGGACGGGTGCATGAGGAAAGAGTGCGCTGTCAAGAGTAAGGGAGAATGCACACCTGTGGTGAGTGTTACGGAGAGTGTAACGGGAGAGTATGCGCGAGAAAGGTGTGTAACGGACGGGTGCATGAGTACAGAGTGCGCTGTCAAAAGTAAGGGTGAGTGCGCGACCAAGTGTGGAGGTGAGAGTAGTGAGAGTGACACGGAGCGTGAGTTGGTTGTGGCAGGTGAGAGAGGATGTACACCTGGAATGGAAGGATGCGCACCTGGATGGTAGAGCGCGTATGGGAATGCACGCTGGAGTTGGTGGTGAGGCACGTGGTTGGGTGTGCAAGTGAGAGCACACCTGTGGTTGTCACAGAGGAGGTGACCGAGGAGGGGGCGCGAAGAGGTGTGTTGGTGAGGTGTGCAAACGACGAGTGTGTGCAAAGGTGTGCGATGGTCAGGTGTGTGACCAAGTCTGTAAGCGGAATGAGTGTACCTGGGTGTGCCAGGGAAGGTGCAATGACAAAGAGCATGGAGACAGCTGGATGTATGAACAAGGAACGGGCTGCGGGGTGTAAGCATGCGAATGGAGCATCGACGCTAACCGGGTTAGTGGTTAGAGCGACGTATAGCCGAATCGGGTCTTCGGTGCGAACCGGGCAGCTTTGCGTGCCGCGGGGATCCGCGGCGGTTTCGAAAGAACCGCCGTGCGAGATCCACGCCGGGCCGCGCTTTGAACGGCCGCGTCCGTGCTCCACTAAGCGGAGCAGGCGGCCCTGTAGGAAGGGTCGTCACGACAACCCTTTGTGGTTGAGGCGTTCCGGCAGGTCGAAATCGGGCCATTGGATGGCTCCGTGCCGAGATGGTGCGTGGGATCTCGGCCCGGGTAAGCCCCCGTCCCTGCACCGAATGCCGGACGTATCCAACCGCCAGCACCAAGCAACCCGCATTCATTGCTCGGCCGTGCGAAGCCGGGCTTTAGAGATGAATTGGCGCACCGAGAGACACTAGTGAGTAGACTGTGATGATGAGAATAGTGTTTTGGCCCCGAAATTAGAAAAACAAAATTTGATGATTGGCAAAGGATTGGCAGAGTGATGATTGGTAATGGTAGAGTGATTGGCAGATGATTGGCAAATTTTTGATTTGTTGAATTTGGACGAGCAAAATTGGTAGTGAGAGATACCCGATGTGGTGGGATGGCAACTCTGCCATCTCTCACAGCGGGGGCAAAGGAGCAATAGTTTATGGGGTTTGGCAGTGAAAACTAGCCCGGGAGGGTTTGGATAATGTGTAGGGACTTAGAGATTGACAATAGGTAACGTTAAGGTTAGGTAGTGACAATGATACCTGTAGTGAAATCGTATTCGTACTGAACCCGGGGTGATGCTCGTTGCTCGTTGACACCACTAGGGGCGTGACTATAAGACCCGCTGCTGCGGACTGAGCTCCGAGACTTCTCCTGTGACACGTTACATCTAGTAGACTCGCTAACGGTACGCCTGCATAGAATATCCAGCTTGCTTGCATTGAATGATATGAATGGTCCCATGTGATGTCACATCGTATACTGAATTGTATTTCCTACTTTACAGGATGATGTCATGATCTAAATGCAATTAAACCAACCTGTTGGACTAAAGTTGTGTGGACCTGATTGGTTTTCCACAACACTTAATTGCATTTAAGATCTACCGACATGGCTGGCAACAAGACGCTGACGGTGTCCGTCTTCTGCGCCGACCCGCAAGCCCCGGATGGTGGCTTGCAACTGAAGCACTGGCTCAGAACACTGGAGAATCTTTTTGATGAGCCTGAGACCGCGCCGACTGCTGCCGCGAAGCTAGCCACACTACATTCAAAAATCGACTACCGGGTGTACAACTCTATTGCTCAATGCGCGACGTATGACCTCTCCATAGCGGAGCTCAAACGGCTGTACATAAAGGAAAAAAGCCCGGTGTATGCACGATATTTGCTGCAAACGCGACGTCAGCAACCCAACGAGGCGATGGACCACTATGCCCAGGAGCTCCGGCAGCTCTTGCTGGACAGCGTCAGGGAGCCACGGACTCCCGCGCAGGCTCAGGATGATCGTCTTTTAGATGCCTTCATTGCAGGGGTCTCCTCCCAGGAACTAAGGCTCAAACTCTTAGAGAAGACCGACCTGACCTTCGCTACGGCACTCGAGCAAGGGACAGTATACACTGAGGCGCGGATGCAATCGAACACCTATGATCGCACGCGCCTCTTGGCGGGCACCACACTACACGCCCGGCCAGAGAGTGCTACCGCCGAGGACGCGGATCCGCTCGCGGAACTCCGGGATGCTCCGGAGGAAGACCCAGCCCTAACGGCTGCCGTTACGACCAGACCCAAGGCCTTACGCGGGGCCGCATGCTTTTTCTGTGTGGGGCCACGCCATGCCCGGGTCGTGTGTCCGGCACGAGACGCTATATGCCATTTGTGCTCGCAAAAGGGACATTACGCGAGAGTTTGCAGGAAAACGGCACGCGGCTCGCGGCTCATTGACTCGCGCGGTCGCGGTCGCGCGGGCGCGGCGACCTTGAATGGGCTCATTGCGGAGCCCAAGAGCCGAGCCCGAAACCCGGCGCCTTACCCGAATTCGAAGGGGAGGGCCCCTCTCTGCGGGCCCCTGGGCGCTCAGACGTCCTTGGCGGGCGTCACCGGACAGCCACCACTGTCTCATCCTCCATCGGGCATGAAGTACGTGTCCTTGACCAAACTCCGGGCCACGCAAGGGGCTTTGAAGCCTCGCCAAGCCCCAGCGGAACGTTCTCCTCATGTCGTCCACGAGTTAACGGTGGCCCACGCCCCGACAAAGGCGATTCCAAATACTACGGAAGCCTTTTGCTGCCAAAAGTGTCAAAAGGCGATTTCGAATACTACGGAGGCCTTTTTCTGCCAAAAGTGTCAAAAGGCGATTTCAAATACTACGGAGGCCTTTTCCCGTCAGAATTGTCAGATTTTGAATCGCGAAACACCGGAATGCTTGGGAAAGCCCTCTGATGGCGTTAATGGATTCCCCATGGTCAACGCAGACTCCGGCCACGACCACAAAACTGCTGCTGGCGTAGGATCCACCCGCGAGGCTGGTCCGACCCATTCGGGGGGCTCAGTCCCGCTCCCAGCAGCCTCGTCTGGCCTGGCTCAAGCCCTTATTCCCCTTATGGTCGAAGGCCATTGTGTTCGAGCCTTGGTGGATACAGGGTCTACGGATAGTTTCATCGACCAGCGACTTGTGCTCAGGCATGGATGGCGGATCTGGAGGTCTACGAGACGGATCTTCATGGCTTCCCAGGGGCTTCGACTCAGCACGAAGGGGGAATGCCGATTGAAACTCGTGCTAAAGGGACGGGTTTTCCCTGATGTACACCTTATGGTTTTACCCGCTTTATGTGCTGATATTCTGTTAGGACATGATTTTTTAAAGCTGCATGGACGTCTGGTAATGGAGTTTGGTGGGCCTGACACGCTTGTTGTGGGGGCGGACGGCGCGCTTGCGGTGTGCGCCCTAGCGCAAATGGACGTCCAGCCGCTTTCGCTGTTCCCCAATCTAACCTCCGACTGCACCCCTGTCGCGGTGAAATCACGGCGCTACTCTCGCGCAGACATGCAATTCATTGCGGACGAAACGGCTCAGCTCTTGAAAGACGGCATCATAGAACCTAGTAGGTCGCCGTGGCGCGCCCAGGTCTTGGTGGTGCGCAGCGAGGCCCATCGCAGATGCATGGTAATCGACTATTCCCAAACGATTAACCGCTTTACACAGCTGGATGCCTACCCCCTTCCGGGGATGGACGCGCTAGTGCAACAGGTGTCCCAGTATTCGGTCTATAGCACTCTCGATCTCCGTAGTGCGTACCACCAGATCCCTATCTCTAGGGCGGATCGTATCTATACCGCCTTTGAGTCGGGGCAGCGGTTGTACCAATTTACGCGATTGCCTTTTGGGGTAACGAACGGGGTCTCTTGTTTCCAGAGGGCCATGGATGACCTCGTTGCGCGGGAGCACTTAACCGATGTTTTCGTCTACCTCGATAATCTTACGGTTTGTGGATATGACCAAGGGCACCATGATGCTAATCTGAAGCGCTTCCTTGAGGTCGCGCAGCGGTATCACTTAACTATGAACGAAGATAAGTGCCAATACTCCCTACGCATGATAGATCTTCTGGGGTACACCGTGACCCATGGCTCTGTCGCTCCGGATAAGGAGCGTCTGCGACCTTTGCTCGACATGGCCCCTCCCTGTGATCGGGCGTCCCTGAAGGGTGGCCTTGGGCTGTTCGCCCATTATTCCAAATGGGTGCAAAGTTTCTCCGCGAAACTTCACCCCCTCGTGGCCTGCGACACCTTCCCCCTGAATCCGGCCGCTTTGGCGGCCTTTGAAGGCCTTAAGGCCGACATCGCCCGAGCCGCCGTGGCGACAATCGACGAGAGCGGCTCGTTCGTCCTCGAAAGTGACGCCTCGGATCAGGCCATCGCGGCGACCCTCTCCCAAGGGGGGCGTCCCGTGGCTTTCTTTTCACGGACTCTTACCACCGCTGAGCGGAGACACTCGTCCGTTGAAAAGGAAGCGTATGCGATCGTCGAGTCTATTCGGAGATGGCGCCCGTACTTACTCGGGCGGAGCTTCCAAATCATCACGGACCAGCAAAGCGTTGCGTTCATGTACGACACCTTACATGCCCAGCGCATTAAGAATGAGAAAATCATTCGCTGGCGTATCGAACTCGCCGACTTCTGTTACACCATCAAATATCACCCGGGGAAGGATAACCAGGCCGCCGATGCCTTATCACGACCGGCTACATGTGCGGGTATCACCTCTTTGGAGGGCCTACGGGTGCTGCATGCCACGGCGGGCCATCCCGGCGTAACGCGTTTCGCTCATTTTGTGCGGTGTGGGAATCTCCCATACTCGATTGACGATATCCGCCGTATCTGTCGCGACTGCGCTATCTGCGCGGAAATCAAACCGCGTTTCTATAACCCTCCCATGGGGACTCTGGTGAAGGCTACACGCCCGTGGGAACGCTTGGCGATGGATTTCAAGGGCCCATTGCCGGTGTCGAGCGACTCTCGCTACCTGCTCACTATCGTTGATGAGTACTCGCGATTCCCCTTTGCTTATACGTGCGCGGACATGACTGCTGCCACGGTGATGCGATGCTTACAGAACTTGTTCTCAATGTTCGGTTACCCGGCCTATGTCCATACCGACCGGGGTGCGGTCTTCTTGTCTCAGGAGGTGCGCGGCTATCTGCTCCAAAATAACATTGCTTCAAGTTACACCACGCCGTACAGACCCCAGGCTAATGGGCAGATCGAACGCTTCAACGGGATTATCTGGAGGGCCGTCATGCTCCACCTCCGGACCCTCGGCCGGGGCCTCGATAAATGGGCTTGGTCGCTACCTGCGGCGTTGAACTCGATCAGGGCTCTCCTGAGTACGGCAACCAACCAAACTCCCCATGAGCGACTTTTCCACCACCCCAGGAGCTCGGGGTGTATACGGTCTTTGCCCAGTTGGCTCGCTGGGCCCGGGCCGGCCTACCTTAAACGGGCGGTTCGCGCGAGCAAGTACGACCCCCTAGTGGACAAAGTGCAGATTCTCCAGGCTAATCCTGAGCATGCTCGTGTGATGACGACTGATGGCCGTGAGACTACTGTCTCCGTCCGTCACCTTGCCCCTTGCAGGGTCGACGACCTAAGTAGGGAATCGGACGAACCGATCGAACCCATCTATGAGACTATGGCCTCTCCCGACGCTCCCATCGCCAAAAGTCTACCGACCCTCCCCTCGCCGAGACTACCTGGGCCCAATGACTTGGAGTTACCCCCTTCGTCACCCGACCCTGTTGGCGCCTCCGACGCCGGGGACACAGGGATACGTGATGCCGTACCCGGGGAATTTCGGACGCGTGCTGGCAGAGAAATTCGCCGCCCGGCCCGATACGGTTGGGTCGACTGATGTTCTGCACCCTATTCGTGCTGACGCTCACTCGCTTTTAGCCGCGCTGCCGTATAATTCTGACGGGGGGAGAATGTAGTGAAATCGTATTCGTACTGAACCCGGGGTGATGCTCGTTGCTCGTTGACACCACTAGGGGCGTGACTATAAGACCCGCTGCTGCGGACTGAGCTCCGAGACTTCTCCTGTGACACGTTACATCTAGTAGACTCGCTAACGGTACGCCTGCATAGAATATCCAGCTTGCTTGCATTGAATGATATGAATGGTCCCATGTGATGTCACATCGTATACTGAATTGTATTTCCTACTTTACAGGATGATGTCATGATCTAAATGCAATTAAACCAACCCGTTGGACTAAAGTTGTGTGGACCTGATTGGTTTTCCACAACAATACCTGTAGTGGGGACGCAGGTAGATTAGTGTGGATGATAATGACGTGGTATGTGCTTAGTTTAAAGGGAAGACGGGGAGCACTAAGTTAGCAGGGCAACAGGTAGTTCAGATGATGCCGTGTGAGTGTTGGAGGTGTATTCAAGTGTATTGAGCAGGGTATGAGTAAATGATTGTGAGTTGTAGTGTGATTGCACAGGTGTGCAACTGGACAGGTGGGTGGAGCAGTGTATGAGGGAGTGATAGTGATGTGTATTGTGCTGACCAAATGGTCCAGGAAGGAAGGAGGGTGCAGGTGGCACCAGGTATGATTGCACAGGTGTGCAACTACAGGTGAAGTGAGAATGGTTGTGTGGAATATATGGATTATGGAATATATGGAGTATGGGAATGGATGGTCGTGGAGTGAGTATGGGGGAAACTGTGGAGTGGAGTGGATGGTGCGAAGGTGTGAATGGGGGAAGAATGGACCCCATCACGAATACCTGGGGAGGGTAGTGTAAGTGTTAGGTAGACGGTACAGGTAAATTGTGGTTGGATATTGGCATCTGTGGTGCGAGGTGAAAGAATGGTGTTTGGATGGGTGCATTAGTGTTGTGGAAATGGCTGGGCGTGTAGCCTGTTAGTGTGTATAGTTGGTTGGGCACTCCACCACTGTGAGGATGTCGGCCAGGTGAGGCCGCAGGTGGGCTCTGGGAGCCGTTAGAGTTGTTGTGGATGGGGCCCGAGGATCCGGAGGACGGACCCGGGTAGCCCAGTGCCAGAGGGCACCGAGGGGTTTGCAGAGCCAGGAGGGGCCTTCCCCAGTTAGATAGGAGTGAGACCCCATATTGATGAGCACCACAGTTTGGTTCAATGGGAATTGGTTTTTAGAACCCATAGTGTAAGTTGGCCAATGGATTGGCAGGGAAAGACCCCGGGTAGTGTAAAGTGTGTTAAAGTCATTTAGAGGATAGTTAGGATTGAAGTCTCCTCGCACCATCTACATCCACTCACCTGAGGTGACGTAACTCCACACCATGCCATGTTTTATTATTTTTATTGTGCAGATGTTTGGAATGTGAGACGCATCATGACGTGGGTGTGACATTGTGCTGATGTTCCATCTCTCCCTCCTTATGAGGATTGATGATGAATTGGGTGATGGCAAATTTTGGATAGAGGGATTGTGGAGACAAATTTGGTACAGGGGAAATATGGGGAAGACGTGACAGTAGCGACAAATTTGTAAATGTGTAGATTTTGTACATATGGGGTAAGGGCAAGGGTAGTGTAGGTGACAGGGGGGGTGACGTACGGTAGGGACGAGCTTTCTCACTTCGCTCTCCGTACGCACTTCGCCTTGCATTGCCTTGTTTGATGTGTACCCTTGAGACCTTACCCCTCGCTCATCTGTCTTTCCCCCCTTTGTCTCCCACATGAGGACCTGTGCGCCACTGGGCGCCGAGGGGAGCGTGCTTGAGTCCGCCATTGTGCGCCCGAAACTCCCGGAACCAGCTGTCTGCATCGATGCACCACCTTATGGACCACATGTCTGTGGCTGAGCACCACTTATGGACCCCATGGGTTGGGGCATGGCCCCTCTGCTGGAACCGGCCCTGAAGGCCCGAAATCTTGCTGGCGGACCTTGGCCACAGGGCACCGATGCCCCACAGGTGAACCATACATAGTCGGCCCCTGTGGGCCATAAATAAATAAAAATGGACACGTTGGGTGCATTTTATTTCCACCAATAGGCCGCCAGTAAGAAAATGAAAGAAAGACAACATCTGGAAGAACAAATAGCCAGCAGAGGGAGCCGAAGAGCAAGAGACCACTAGCAGTGTTAGGGGTTGTTTGGTTATTTTTATGAACTGTGGTGACTGCACCGATTGGTGCTTGAGGGTGTATTGGTGCATTGTGGGTGCTTCCTGGTGCATCGATGCAGAGCAGACTGTCTCCCCCCCAAAAGAACAATCACAGGTCCTGGGTTGCATTTTGTAAATAAAAGCAGAGCCATTGTAAATAATGCGCCCCCACCGTAAATGTATAGTTTGAAGACCATTCCGCAATTCGGTTAGCTGTGGGCGTGTATCTGTTAGGCAGGGTGCAATGGAGCAGCGGGACATATTTATTTATGTTTTAAAACTGTCGCACTCAGGGTCAGGTTAAATGAAGAGGGAACTACACCTACGTGCCACACTAAAAGTTAAGGTAAGAGGCCCGGGACGTGCCTAAGAGGAGGAGGGTGCAGTGTTGTGGATATGAGAATGGTTTGTTTTTTTTGTTGTTGTTGTGTAAATTGTTGTAAAATATCGCCCTCCTTACTCCAGTGTTGTATAAAGGTCAAAGGGCGTTCCCGTAGTTAATTCCATAAAGCATACACGAAGGACACCATATATCCCTGTTCAGTAGTTTATATCCTTATTATGTGTATAAGTGTAAGGCTGTCTTCCATTAATTGAAATACTCCATTGCACCAAGTGAAATAAGGTAGATTCCCTTCCAACCCCCCTTTCGTCAATTGCCAACTGCATTTGGCTGTTGTCTGCAATTGCCGCCATTAAGCATGTGCTCTGTTCGGGGAAGAAAGGCGTGGCACCTCATCGTCATCAAAAGTTGGAGTCAGAGAGCCCTTAACCACCAATCAGCACCGCGGTGAGCGAACCGGTAGGCGTGCCCTCGTAGCCTGCGGCTTGATTACGGGGAGGGCAATAAAAGAAGGAGTGAGGGACTGCTTACGGAGTTGAGTAAGGGATCCCCACGAGCAGATGCGTCAGGAAGAGAACCCGTCACGCAACGCCCCCACAAGATACGAGAGAGAAGGCAGATGAACCGGTGGAGAGCACGCGGCGCATGAGGCGGAGGAATCCCTGAAAGAGCAGCGGCACGCAGCAGCTTCAGCCACAGCAGCTTCAGCCACAGCAGCTTCAGCCACAGCAGCTTCGGGGCCTTGACGGCAGTTTCGAGCGGGGCCGCGAAGGAACGGCGGCTGCTAAATGCGCCGATCGAGAAAGGGCGGCGGCTGCTCATCCCCGACCCGACCGTGCTGCGGTTCCAGCTGAACCTTCCGCTCCCTCCAGCCATCCACCTCCTGCCATTCCTGTCATCATCCCCCGTGTAAGTGTGCTTGTAGTCTGTCTTTTGTCTTGTCCCTGGGTATAAGTAAGCTTGTATAAGTTAATATTTGCACTGTGTCTCCTTGATTCCTTCTGTCTTTATTTTCTTATCCTTCCTTCTCTTTGGTTTCTTTTGGTTGTAAATAGTAAATAAATTATATTTGTATTCCTTACCCTTTGTCTTTCTTCTTCTTCACATCCTTCACTTTAGTCTTTTCCCCATTGAATATCTGTGGCGCGATTTTGGCCAACGTTCAGGAATCGGGTTAGTCGGGGTAACTGTTAGGGCCGCGGCGCCATCCGCTCGGCAAATCAACATCTTATCCGCGGTCCGTAACAATATATATATATATATATATTATATATATATTGTTACGGACACGGCTTCAGATGTTGCTTGACCGAGCGGAATGGCCGCCGTGTTCGCACAGTTTACCCGATTACCCCCAACTCACCCGATTCCACTCGAACGTTGGCCAAATCGCGCTACGCTAAATCAATGATGGAAAGGACACAACGAACTGGGATAAATGAAACGACGCAAGGGGTACAGTTCTCAAGACCTCCGGAGGAGGATATAATTAGTGGTGGAGAAAAGGGGTAGATTACAAGGTAATGAGGTAAAGACACAGAAGAGATGGGCACTTAGTTACAGTCTTATCTTATACCCGACAGACCACAGACAAACGGAACAAGACTGACTTACACAGGGATTGATGGCAGGGAAGGACAGGCAGTCAATAGCACAAGGTGCACCTTGGCTCAGGGACAGGATAACGCATGGTCCAGTCCAGAGATGCGGGGAGGTGTCACAGCGCTCGGAGGTGGCGTCCTTCTCTCTCCAAGCTCAGCGCGCATCTGACGTCACCTCCCTCTTCCTGCGCATGCTCAGCGGGGAGTCACACGCCCTCGGCTCGTTGGCTCCGCCCCAGATGGGACCGGTCCGCCGCTTCTATTGGGTGCAGGGGTTACCGGGCTCCGCCCTTGACGAGGAGCTGACAGCGAGCCCCTACTTGGTAACCCCGTCGAGCACATGCTCGATGGCGGCTCGTTGGAAAGGCCTGGTGCACTCCCAACACCCCCTACCAACCAAGCCGGAGTGAGGACGCACACTCCCCGCGCCGCCGCTGTTGTTGTTGTTGTTGTTGTTGCTGTTGCTGAACCGTGAGGAAGAGCTGCGGGGAGGTATTGGGAGGTCCTCAACTTCCTAACGGTGCCATACAATCACATTCTGGTGCAACGAAGAGTCAGAATTAATGGAAACGAGTCCTTAACTGACATAGACTAAGAATAACTAGCAAGCTGTCCTGTAGTTGTCTACGTGAGATGCGGTGGACCTGGATGCGACATTTAATGGGGGAAATAGGGGGAGGTCGGGTCTACAGAGTGTTGTTTACAGAAAATGGGACGAGGGAATGGGGGATTGGGGATAGTTGGGAAGCATTGAGGAAATAGGGGAATATTTACAAGCGGATATGGATGGATCCAAATCCCATATCCGCAACATTGCACCCTTCTCTACCTCGGGGCGTCCCGACCCGATAAATTTTTACCTACGTTAGTGTGGCACTCAGATGTAGTTCCCTCTACTATTAACTCAACCCTGAGTGCGACAGTTTTACAGATGTTCACAAATGAGTAAATATGTCCCCCTGCGACGTTGCACCCTTCTCCTAACAGAAACACACCCACAGGATAACCGAATCGCGGAAAGCATCCTCAAACTAAACATACAGCCGGTAGGGAGCATTATTTACACAAGACTGATATTAACACTACGATCCAGGACCTGTTCTTTGAGGAACACATGCAGATGTTATGCATAGAGAGAGAGCACGCATGCCAGCATCGATACACCAACCCACGAGTGCCCTGTGGCCCTACGGCCTTTAATAATGTGCAGAGCACCCCATCCAAGCACCAAAAGCACCACCCCATTATGTACAGTCAGCACCATCCGGTGCACCAATAAAGTGTTCAATAAAAAAAAGGCACAATCAAGTGTCCATGGTCACCGGTGGTGTCGCAGCCGGCCGATGTTCTGCCGCTGGTCTTGCCTTCTTGGAGTGCACTTGGCCTTCTGGCTTCTTTAGAAATAAAGAAAGGCGCCAACCGCGTCCATTTCTAAATTGTGGCCGTCAGGGGGGCCAACTAAAAGTGGTTCACCTGTATGGCATAGGTGCCACGTTGACCCAGAGGTCCATCCACGGGTGGTGCTTGCCCGCAAAAGAACTGCGGTCCATGGTGGGCGGCCACAAAAATTGCGGTCCATATGGTGTATCGATCCAGGCAGCAAGCAGCGGAAGTACAGGCCCACAACTGCGGAGCCAGCACCTCTCTCTCCTCTCTCTCTGCCCCAAAGCCAGATCCTCGGAGGTGGGAGACAAAATAAGACAAGTGAGTAAGGTGGTAAGGGCGCTAAAGTGCACGCAATGCAAGGTAATGCACACTGGGGGCACATGGGAACCAGGTGAGACAGGTACGTTCCTACCGTACGCCCCCCCCCCACCAGGTAACCTACATTGCCCCCCCCTTACCCCTTACTGTATCCACAAAACACAACACTACCCATAAACATCTACTTTACACATCAACAAACGTCCCTACTGTCTTCCCCGTTCCTCCCATAAACCAAATTCGTCTTCTCTCCCTCCTAACCAATCAAATTTGCCATTTCCAACTCTCATCAAAATTTGCCATCTCCAATTCAACATCAAAATTTGCCATCACCAATTCATCATCAGTCCCTCCTAAGGAGGGAGAGATGGAATCACCCCAATGTCTCATCCACGTCGTGATGCGTCTCACAAATCCACACAGCAATTCTCCTTTCCTGCAACACAGAACAAAGGAACACAGGTGTGGAGTCATCCTCATCACCTCAGGTAAGTGGCTGCGTATGGTGCGACAGGTTCATCAATCCTAACTATTTCCTAAATGACTTTAACAACTTTACATTACCCGGGGTCTCTCCCTGCCAATCAATTGGCCAACTTACACGATGGGTTCTAAAAAACCAATTCCCATTGACCAAACTGTGGTGCTTCTCAATTTGGGGTCTCACTCCCCCGATTCATCTCCCGGTGCCCTCGCACAATCTCGGTGGCTGGGTCGTGTGACGCTCCTAGCTGGTCCGCCCACCTGCACACCTCCAACACTGTTGTTGCCTACCGAGCTCACCTGCTCCTCACCCTAACCTAACTAACGGGGGAAGGCCCTCTCGCACTCTCACCCCCTCAGTGCCCTCTCTGGCACGGGCTGCCCGATCCACACCCGGGATCCTCAGGCACCCACTGACACTAACGGCTCCCAGAGCCCACCTGCGGCCTCACCTGGCCGACATCTAACAGTGGCGGAGTGCCCAACCATTCACACTCATACTAACAGGCCACACGACCAGCCAATTTCACCACACCAATGCACCCATCCACAATACCATTCTGCAACCGCACCACAAATGCCAATATCCAACCACAATTTACCTATACCTTCTAACTATTCTTTAAACTACCCTCCCCGGGTACTCGTGAAAAGGGGTCCACTCTTCCCCCATCCACACCTTCGCACCATGCACACCACTCCGTACCACTTACTCCAACTCTCTCCACACCACTCATTCCAATACTCCATGTATTCCACACACCTGTACTTGCACACCTGTGCTCTCCTACTTGGTGCTGCCTGCACCCTTCTCTCCCCCAAGCGCATTCGCGCTGATCCTCAACACTCACTACTCATACACTGCTCCACACACCTGTCCAGTTCTCACACAGCATCATCTCATCTAACTACTCCCCTCTGAAACTTGCGCTTCCCAGTCGTCCCTTTAAACTATTGCGCTCCCTCGTCATTATCATCCAATCTAATCTACCTGCGTCCCCTCTACAGGTATCCTTGTCACTAACTAACCTTAACGTTACCTAATGTCATCTTCGCTAGATCCCTACACACAATATCCTAACCCACCCGGGCTAGTTTTCACTGCCATCAACCCCATAACTAGTGCTCCTTTGCCCCCTTATTTTTGTGAGGGATGACAGAGTTGCCATCCCACCACATCGGGCATCTCCCACTACCAATTTTGCACATCAAATTTCAACAAATCAAAAATTTGCCAATCACTACTGCCAATCCTTTGCCAATCATCAAATTTTGTTTTTCTAATTTCGGAGCCAAAACACTATCCTCGTCACCTGTCTACTTATTAGATCCTCTCGGTGCGCCAATTCACTTCCACAGCCCGGCTTCGTACAGCCGAGCAATGAACGTGGGTTCTTTGGTGCCGGCGGCTGGATGCGTCCGGCACTCGGTGCAGGGACGGGGGCTTACCCGTGCCGAGATCCCACGCACCACCTCGGCGCGGAGCCATCCAATTGCCCGATCTCGACCTGCCAGAACGTCTCAATAAAAAGTGGTCGCCATGACGACCCTTCCTATCGGGCTGCCCGCTCCGCCTAGTGGAGCCCGGACGCGGCCGTTCCAAGCGAGGCCCAGCGTGGATCGCGTACGGCGGTCCTTTCGAACCCGCCGTGGCTCGGATCCCCGCTGGTTCTCGCGGCACACGAAGGCCGGCACGCACCGAGGGCCCGATTCGGCTAAAAGTCGCTCTAACCGCTAACCCGGTTACCGTCGATGCCTCACCTGCATGCTTACACGCATACGCTACCCCTTTCTTGCTCATACCTCCAGCTGTTCCCATGCTCCTCATACCTTTCCTTACACACCTCGGTACACTCATTCCGCTCACAGACTTGGTCACACACATGACCACCGAACACTTTGGCACACATTCGTTGTTCGCACACCTCACCAACACACCTCTTCGTGCCCCTTCCTCGGTCACCTCCTCTGTGACAATCACAGGTGTGCTTTCACTCGCACACCGAACCACGTGCCTCACGACCAACTCAAGTGTGCATTCCCACACACGCTCTACCATTCCAGGTGTGCCTCCTTCCATTCCAGGTGTACATCCTCGCTCACCTGTCACAACCAACTCACGCTCCGTGTCACTCTCACTACTCTCACCTCCACTCTTGACAGCGCACTCACCCTTACTCTCGACAGCGCACTCTTTCCTCATGCACCCGTCCGTTACACACCTTTCTCGCGCACACTCTCCCGTTACATCCTCTGTAACCCTCACCACACCGCGCTTCCATGTACCCCCTCGCACACGCGCTACGACCGACTCACTCTCGACGGCACACTCACTCCTCGGCGTGCACTTTTTCCTCACACACCCCATGGTCGGACATTCTCGCACACCTCCTTTTTCGCACACCAGACCTGTCGCACACTTCACCAACGGCCTCTCACGAACACCCGGGTCCATCTCGACCCCCAAGCTTATTAAATCACCTGGCGCATCATACGCACGACCATATTGGTCACCACTTACACCGGGTCCTCTTTCTCTTCGCTTCTCCTCCATCACCTGCGAATCCCTCATCCGGTTAATGAGCACATCATCACGATCCGAACACAGACTTTGGACCAATTCTTTTACTTCCTCCTTCATCTCTTTCTTATCCTCTCTCCGTCGCTTCTTAATTTCGCTCACCCCTTCTTCCACTTCTTCTAATTTCTGCTTCACCTCCTTCATCTCCTCGTGCGCCCCCTTAAGTTCTTCCTCTAACCCCACCTTATTTTTTTCTATGTGCTCCCACACCTCCCGCTCTTTAACCGCCATCACCTCTACCACCTTGTTCATTTTCCTCGTCAGGTCCTCATGTACCGTCTGACACTCTTTTTTAATTACCCTTATGTCGTTTTTTATCTCCTTCTGTGTCGATTTTAAACCCTCTATTACCGCTGTGTTCTTCTTTACCTGGTCCCCCAACTCCTTTTGTCCCACTGTCAGTTGTTCTACTCCCAGCGTCAACACCTCTATTCCACCTTGCAATTTTACAGTCCCCTTTCTCACCTCCTTCTCCATGCGCTCCTTACAGTGCCTCACCTCCTCGCGCACTCCTCCGACCTCCTCACTCACTCCTCTTCTGATCTCTTCTCCCATCACTTGCATCTCCTGCCCAGATGCCACCCTCATCTGCTCCATTTCCTCCCTGTGAGCATCCAATTTAGTTTCTACCCCCATTCTGACCCCCTCTATCTGCTGCCCCATTTTTAAAACTTCCCTTTCCGCTTGGTCCCTTATGTCCCTCAATTTGCCTTCCATACTGTTTTCTAACCCCTCTAACCCCTTTTTCATCCCTTCCATTTGATTCTCTTGAGCGGCCATTCTGTTTTCTACCCCCATTAACCCATGTTTCACCCTTTCTATCCCATTGTCTAACCCCTCTAATTTCTTGTCTAATCCCTCACTGGTACCCCTCGCTTCGTCCCTCATTACCCCCATTTGGCCCTTCAATCGCTCACCCAATCGCTCACTATCAGCCCTCATTTGCTCACTATCAGCCCTCATTTGCTCACTCTGAGCATCCATCCGATTCCCCAATTGCTGACTATTAGTCCTCATATCGTCCTTCTGCAGGTTGAGGGACGCCTGCATTTGTACCATAAATTGCTCCATGAGGGCCTGCATTTGGGCCATCCCTCCCACTTGTGCAGCGGGTGCGGCCGCCGTAGCCATGTGCGAGGCGCCATTTTGCGCGCCCGCAACCTCGTGCGCGAGGACGCCATTTTGCGAACCTGCCGCCCTCACTGCTTCGCTCTCCTCTTGTCCCTCAATTTGGTCCTGGATCGACCCTGCCTCACTCTCCTCTACCGGAACCCAGCAGTCTTGATCTGCCATAGCGCGACTTTCAAAATTTGGGTTTTTATTTTAAAACAAAACAAATTTCACCGTTAATAATTTCGAGCGCGTGAAGCGCGCTTCGGGTCCAATCTCACTTCCTGACACCAATTGTTACGGACACGGCTTCAGATGTTGCTTGACCGAGCGGAATGGCCGCCGTGTTCGCACAGTTTACCCGATTACCCCCAACTCACCCGATTCCACTCGAACGTTGGCCAAATCGCGCTACACTAAATCAATGATGGAAAGGACACAACGAACTGGGACAAATGAAACGACGCAAGGGGTACAGTTCTCAAGACCTCCGGAGGAGGATATAATTAGTGGTGGAGAAAAGGGGTAGATTACAAGGTAATGAGGTAAAGACACAGAAGAGATGGGCACTTAGTTACAGTCTTATCTTATCCCCGACAGACCACAGACAAACGGAACAAGACTGACTTACACAGGGATTGATGGCAGGGAAGGACAGGCAGTCGATAGCACAAGGTGCACCTTGGCTCAGGGACAGGATAACGCACGGTCCAGTCCAGAGATGCGGGGAGGTGTCACAGCGCCGGGAGGTGGCGTCCTTCTCTCTCCAAGCTCAGCGCGCATCTGACGTCACCTCCCTCTTCCTGCGCATGCTCAGCGGGGAGTCACACGCCCTCGGCTCGTTGGCTCCGCCCCAGATGGGACCGGTCCGCCGCTTCTATTGGGTGCGGGGGTTACCGGGCTCCGCCCTTGACGAGGAGCTGACAGCGAGCCCCTACTTGGTAACCCCGTCGAGCACATGCTCGATGGCGGCTCGTTGGAAAGGCCTGGTGCACTCCCAACACCCCCTACCAACCAGGGCCGGAGTGAGGACACACACTCCCCGCGCCGCCGCCGTTGTTGTTGTTGTTGTTGTTGCTGTTGCTGAACCGTGAGGAAGAGCTGCGGGGAGGTATTGGGAGGTCCTAAACTTCCTAACGGTGCCATACAATCACATTCTGGTGCAACGAAGAGTCAGAATTAATGGAAACGAGTCCTTAACTGACATAGACTAAGAATAACTAGCAAGATGTCCTGTAGTTGTCTACGTGAGATGCGGTGGACCTGGATGCGACATTTGATGGGGGAAATAGGGGGAGGTCGGGTCTACAGAGTGTTGTTTACAGAAAATGGGACTAGGGAATGGGGGATTGGGGATAGTTGGGAAGCATTGAGGAAATAGGGGAATATTTACAAGCGGATATGGATGGTTCCAAATCCCATATCCGCAACAATATATATATATATATATATATATATATATATATATATATATATATATATATATATATACATATATATATATATACATATATATATATATATATATATATACATATGTATATATATACATATATATATATATATACATATATATATATATATATATATACATATATATATATATACATATATATATATATATATATATATATATATATATATACATATATATATACATATATATATATATATATATATTGTTACGGAAACGGAGTACGGCGCTCCCCTTAGCGGGGGGGGGGGGGGGGGGTTAATTAATCCCCCTTCTATTTGCACTGGCCGTCTTCGATCCTGAAGCTACCCCGCTCCCTTATGGGGTGGGATTGCCCGAAGTGATTGGTCAAGGGATTCCCGTACACCTCCGGCAATCCCTTCACAAGGCAGGTGGGTAACTCCGCTCAAAACCGCAGACAAGATGGTATTTTGCTGAGCGGTTTTAGCAGCCCGCGGTTCAAACCATTAACAAAGACTAAACCCGTATTCTGAGCGTTGGCCAAATCGTGCCACAGGTGTTCAATGATTGAAAAGACAAGGACGATCGGCCAAGGAAGAAGAAGAAGGCAAAGGTAGGAAAGAACAGATATTTATTAACTACTATTTACACAAACCAAAGAAAGCAAGGAATAAAAGTAATATGCAGTGAAGATAGACACAGAGCAAGCTTAACTTATACAGGCTTACTTAAACCCAGGACAATACAGACAGAACTAACTCACTCACATGAATGGGGGTAGATGGATGCCAGAGATCGATGGCATGGGAAGGCAGAGAAAGGGCCAGGCAGATGGTAGGCGTCGAGGTCCGGCTCCAAGCGCGCGTTCCGATCCACGCTTTTGGGGTCGAGGCGAAAATCTGGTAAACAGCTCCGCTCCGGGCTGGCAGCGAGGAGCCGGCAGCTCCACGTATTCGGCTTCACACCGGCAGCTTGCTTATTCGTCCTCTGCCTCCTGCGTCTCCGAAGTTCTCTCTACACTCCACAGAATCTGCCTCTGGTCCAGCGCACCTCCCTCAGAACTCTCTCTCTCGTCTGGCCCCTTACGCATCTCTCCCGGTGGGGGCTGAGGCAACGGGTTTATAGGCCACACCCTAGAATCTTCTTGAACCTCCTCGAAGTTTCTTTCCTCCGCCCTCTCAGGCCAAACTCCTCATGCTTGGTTGGTTGATCGGGGGCTGGCTCACTCCTCCTTCTTATGATGAGGTGGGGCCACACCCTTCTTCTTCGAGTTGACCACGCCGTAATGGAGGCAAATGCAGTTGGCAATAAAGCAATGCGGCTGGCAATGGAGGTTTTGGGCAATTGAAAGGGGATCTATCTTATTTGATTTGGTGCAATGCAATGAATGAGTGGAAAACACAGAGCCTTATACTGACATAGAATAAAGAAATAACTATTGAGGGAAGCCTATGATTTGCTACGTGTATGCGATGGACGAGCTAAAGGGACGACCTTTGACCTTTACCAATTGATGGAGGTATTTACAAAGAATTACTATTTACAGAGGGTGATATTTACAATAGTTACACCAAGTGCAGGGTTTCCCAAATCCGTTACACTGCACCCTCATCCTCCAGGCACGTCCCGGGCCTATAAAACTTTAACTTAATGTGGCACGTAGGTGTAATTCCCTCTACAATTAATCTGACCCTGAGTGTGACAGTTTTAAAACACAAATAAGTATGTCCCGCTATTGCATTGCACCCTGCCTAACAGATTCACACCCACAGGATAACCGAATTACGGAATGGTTTTCAAACTAAACATGAACGGTGGGCAGCATTATTTACAAGTTCCACTATTTCATTATTTACACAATGCAACCCAGGACCTGTCATTGTTTTTGGGGAGACACAAAAAAAGAAAATCCTGTGGGAGGGAGGAAACAGCATGCACTGCATCGACGCACCAGCACCAATAAACACCAATAAAGAGCACCAAAAAGCACCAATCAGCACCAAAAAAAACACCAAAGCACCATCCAATGCTCATTGCACATATTTCATCACAATACAAACAACACACTGATGATCTTGTTCTTCTCTGCTCCCTCTGCTGGCGGTTATCGTTCTTGATGTTCTCAACTCTTGTTGTTCTTCTTGATCTTCTTGCTTGCGGCCTATTTGGACATAAAAAAGCACACAACGCGTCCATCTTTTTATTTATGGCCAACAGGGGCCGACTATGGGTGGTTCAGCTGTATGGCTTGGTGCCACCTCACTGAGGTCCGCAAGCAAGATCTTCCTCTGGCCAACCTGGCTGGTCCCAGCAGAGGGGCCAGGCCCCAAAACTTGGGGTCCATGAGTGGTGCTTGGCCACAGTACTGTGGTCCATAAAGTGGTGCATCAATGCAGGCAGCTAGTTGCGGGGATTCGGGCACACAGACGCGGCCCCCCGCACGCTCCCCTCAATGCCCAGAGAGCACGATCCATGGGTCGGGTAAGGAAGACAAAGCCGCAGAGTTAGCGAGGGATAAGGTCACAAGGGTACACATCAACAAAGGCAATGCAAGGTGAGGTGAGGTGCGCACGGAGAGCGAAGTGAGAAAGCTCATCCCTACCGTACGCCACCCCCCCTGTCACCTACTCCACCCTTGCCCTTACCCATATTTACAACAATTTACAATTCGTCTCTACCGTCACGTCTTCCCCATATCTCCTAATACCAAATTCGTCACAATCCCTCTAACCAAATTTGCCATCATCCAAATTCCTCATCAATTCCTCTTAAGGAGGAAGAGATGAAACAACCAGCACAATGTCACACCCACGTCGTGATGCGTCTCATCCAATCCAAACATTTGCACAAAATACAAAATAATCAAAACATGGCATGGTGGGGAATTCTGTCACCTCAGGTGAGTGGATGTAGATGGTGCGAGGAGATTTCAATCCTAACTACTTCCTAAATGACATTAACCATTTTACACTACCCGGGGTCTTTCCACGCCAATCCATTGGCCATCTTACTCTATGCGGTTCTAAAAACCAATTCCCATTGACCAAACTGTGGTGCTCATCAATATGGGGTCTCACTCCCCCGATTCAACTCCCTGTGCCTTTGCACAATTTCGGGACTGAGTCGTGTGGCTCCCCTAACAGGTCTACTTACCTGTGCGCCTCCGCCACTGAAGTTGCCTCCCGAGCGTACCTGCTCCTCGCTAACCTACCTGGGGAAGGCCCTCCCTGGCGCTTACACCCCTCGGTGCCCTCTCTGGCACTGGGCTACCCGGGTCCTTCCTCTGGATCCTCGGGCCCCATTGAACTCTAACTGGCTCCCAGAGCCTACCTGCGGCCTCACCTGGCCGACAGACTACCAGTGGCGGAGCGCTCAACCAACCATCCCTCTAACAGGCCACACGCCCAGTCTTTTCCACGTCACTAATGCACCCATCCAAACACCATTCTTCCACATGCACCACAGATGCCAATATCCAACCACAATTTACCTCTACCCTCGACCTAACTCTTAAACTACCCTCCCCGGGTATTCGTAATGGGGGTCCATCCTCCCCATACACTCCCTTCGCACCAACCACTCCACTCCACAGTTTCCACCATACTAACTCCACACCATCCAATCCATACTCCATATATTCCAGACCATTTATTCCATACAACCATGCTCACCTGTATTTGCACACCTGTGCCATCACTCCTACACCTGGTGCTTCCTGCACCCTCCTTCCTCCAGGACCATTTGCTCAACACAACACACAATCACCATTACTCAGTCATACACTGCTCCGTACACTTTCAATTCTCTAAACCATTGCCTCAGGCACCCAGATTTTCCCACGCTCACACACACATCCTTCCCTAGCATTGCCTAGCAATTCCTCATTTGTCCAACCTCAAGATTCTCACACATAATGCCTCATTCGTTAAACATCAAGATTCTCACACACACGGCATCATCTGATCTACCTGGTGCCCTTCTAAAACTTGCGCTTCCCAGTCGCCCCTTATATTATCGCGCTCCCTCGTCGTTATAATCCATCTAATCTATTCTACGTCCCCAACTACCTGTACAATGTCGCTACTTACCTCTACCGTTACCTATGGTCATTTTTCTAGATCCCTATACATTATCCAAACCCTCCCTGGGCGAGCTTACACTGCCAAAACCCCATAACTAGTGCTCATGTGCCCCGTGGTTATGTGAGGGATGGTGGATTTACCATCCTTGCACATCGGCATCTCCCACTATAAATTTTGCCCATCCAATTTTCTGCCAATCACATTGGCCAATCATTTGCCAATCAATTCACCCATCAAATTTGCCAATCATTTCTGCCAATCCTATTCACTATTCTCAATTTCGGATCCAAAACACTATTACCATCACAGTCCACAATATCTGAGCCTCGGTGCGTCGTTACCTCATTAAAACTCTGCTTTGCAAAGCCGAGCAATGAATTCGGGTGGTTTGTTTCCTGCAGTTGGATCCGTCCGGCACTCGGTTCAGGGAAGGAGGTTTGCTCGGGCCGAGATTCCAAGGTCCACCTCGGCGCGGAACCTTCCGGTCTCCCACCCGATGGCCCAACCTCGCCCGGCCGGAACGCCGCAACCACAAGGGGTCGCCGTGCCGACCCTTCCTACCTGCCCTTGAACTGGGCCGCCCGCTCCGCTTAGCGGAGCACGGACGCGCCCATGCAGAGCGAGGCCCGGCGCGGATCGTGCACGGTGGTTCCCTTGAAACCGCCGTGATTACGATCCCCGCTGGTTACCGCAGCACCCAAAGCCCGGCACGAACCGAAGGCTCGCGTCGGCTAACCGTCGATCGAACCGCTGCTCCGTTTAACGTCGATGCTTCACTTGCATGCTCACACCATGCGTTCCGTTCCTTATTCACACATCCAGGTGTCTCCATACACTTCGTTATTGTACTTCCTCTTACACACCACCCAGGTACACTCATTACGCTCACAGACTTCGTCACACACCTGACCACCGCACACCTTGGCACACACTCGTCGTTCGCACACCTCATCAACACACCTCTTCACGCCCACTCCTCGGTCACATCCTCTGTGACAACCATGGGTGTGCACTCTTCTGCACACCCGATCACGCGCTTCAATGTGCCCTCTCGCACTCGCGCCACTACCAACTCAGGTGTACATTCCCACACGCGCTCAACCATTCCAGGTGTGCATTCTTCCATTCCAGGTGTGCATTCCTTCTTACTTGCCACAACCCACTCGTACTCCATGTCACTCTCACCACCACACTCTGTCGTGCGTTCACCCTCACTCTTGACAGCACACTTTTTCCTCACACACCCCATAGTCGGACATCCTTGCACACCTCCTCTTTCCACACACTCCGTACCTGTCGCACACCTTGCCAGCGGCCTCTCACGAACGCCCGGGTCCAGACCAACACCCAAGCCCCCTGAATCTCCCTTCACACCATATACATTTCCGAGTATATCGCCACTCACCTCGGCACCTCGTCTTCGCTCCTCCTCCGCCACCTGCAAACTCTTTATTGGTCAGTAAGCACATCATCACGATTTGAGCACAGACCTTGTACATAATCCATCACTTCCTCCTTTATCTCCCTCTGAGTTTCCCTCCTTCTCTTCTTAATTTCACTCACCCCCTCTTCCACATCCTCTAATTTTTGCTTTACTTCTTTTATTTCCCAGAGCACCTCCTCAATTTCTTCCTCTAATGCCACCTTGGTCGTCTCTATGTGCGTTCTTACTTCCCGTTCTTTTGTCTCCATTTCCTCTGTCACCTCGTCCAACCTCTTTGTCAACCCCTCATGTACCATCTGACATTCCCTCTTCGTCGCTATAAGTTCCTTTTAAAAAAAATCTCTTTCTGTGTCGCCTTCAACCCCCCGATTACCGCCGTATTCTTCCACACTTGCTCCCCTAATTCCTTTTGTCCCACTGTCAGCTGCTCTACTCCCCTCGTCAGATCTTCTATGCCCCCCTGTAACCGAGCCGTACTATTTCTCACCTCTTTCTCCATACGCTCCTCACCCCGCTTTACCTCCTCGCGTACCCCCGCGACCTCTTCGCCCACACCTCGTCTGATCTCCTCCCCCATTTCTCCCATCTCTTTGGTAGATGCCGCCCTCATCTGCTCCAAATCATTCCTCTGGGCATCCAATTTGGTTTCTAAACCGATTTTCACCTCCTCTATCTGATTCCCCATCTGTTTAATTTCCCGGGCGGATTGCTCCCCTATTTCCCTCAATTTGCCTTCCATGGTGTTTTCTAACCCCCCCAACCCATTCTTCACCCCTTCCATCTGGTTCTCCTGGGCAGCCATTCTATTTTCCAACCCCGTTAACCCCTCCTTCATTTCCCCAATTTGATTACCCACGTCCTTCAGTTGGCCCCCCAATTTACCTTCTAGCCCTTCCAGCCTGTTGTCTAACCCCTCAAATTTATTGTCTAAACCCTCAAATTTGGCTTCTAGCCCCCCGATTTGATTTCCCATATCATTCCTCAATTCCCCAATTTGGTTTTCTAATCCCCCAAATTTACTGTCCAACTTCCCAATTTGGGCACTGGTACCCCTCACTTCGTCCCTCATTGCTCCAATTCGGCCTCCCAGCCCCCTGTTCTCTTCCATGAAGGCCTGCATTTGCAGCATGAATAGGCCCCAGTCCATTGGCGCCACAACCACGTGCGAGCCGCCATTTTGTGCACCTCCAACCTCATGCGAGGCGCCGCCATCTCGTGCGCCTGAAACCTCCGCTACCACATCCTCATTGGTCTCCTCCTCCATTATTACTCCCACTGCCTCCCCAGGATCCTGGGTCGATTCCACCCCTTCTTCTATCTCCCCTACCGGCATCCGGTCGCCTTGATCATCCATGGCACGATTTAAAAATTTAGAATATTAAATAAAATTTTGGCCGCTCCAAATTTTGAGTGCGTTAAGCGCACTTCGGGTCCGAATCCCACTCCTGACACCAATTGTTACGGAAACGGAGTATGGTGCTCCCCTTAGCGGGGGGGGGGGGGGGGGTTAATCTCCCTTCGATTTGCACTGGCCGTCTCCGATCCTGAAGCTATCCCGCTCCCCTGTCGGGTGGGATTGCCCGAAGTGATTGGTCAAGGGATTCCCGTACACCTCCGGCAATCCCTTCACAAGGCAGGTGGGTAACTCCGCTCGAAACCGCGGACAAGATGGTATTTTGCCGAGCGGTTTTAGCAGCCTGCGGTTCGAACCATTAACAAAGACTAAACTCGATTCTGAGTGTTGGCCAAATCGTGCCACAGGTGTTCAATGATGGAAAAGACAAGGACGATCGGACAAGGAAGAAGAAGAAGGCAAAGGTAGGAAAGAACAGATATTTATTAACTACTATTTACACAAACCAAAGAAAGCAAGGAATAAAAGTAATATACAGTGAAGATAGACACAGAGCAAGCTTAACTTTTACAGGCTTACTTAAACCCAGGACAACACAGACAGAACGAACTCGTTCACACGAATGGGGGTAGATGGATGCCAGGGATCGATGGCATGGGAAGGCAGAGAAAGGGCCAGGCAGATGGTAGGCGTCGAGGTCCGGCTCCAAGCGCGCGCTCCGATCCACGCTTTTGGGGTCGAGGTGAAAATCCGGTAAACAGCTCCGCTCCGGGCTGGCAGCGAGGAGCCGGCAGCTCCACGTATTCGGCTTCACACCGGCAGCTTGCTTATTCGTCCTCCGCCTCCTGCGTCTCCGAAGTTCTCTCTACACTCCACAGAATCTGCCTCTGGTCCAGCGCACCTCCCTCAGAACTCTCTCTCTCGTCTGGCCCCTTACGCATCTCTCCCGGTGGGGGCTGAGGCAATGGGTTTATAGGCCACACCCTAGAATCTTCTTGAACCTCCTCGAAGTTTCTTTCCTCCGTCCTCTCAGGCCAAACTCCTCATGCTTGGTTGGTTGATCGGGGGCTGGCTCACTCCTCCTTCTGATGACGAGGTGGGGCCACACCCTTCTTCTCCGAGTTGACCACGCCGTAATGGAGGCAAATGCAGTTGGCAATAAAGCAATGCGGCTGGCAATGGAGGTTTTGGGCAATTGAAAGGGGATCTATCTTATTTGATTCGGTGCAATGCAATGAACGAGTGGAAAACACAGAGCCTTATACTGACATAGAATAAAGAAATAACTATTGAGGGAAGCCTATGATTTACTACGTGTATGCGATGGACTAGCTAAAGGGACGACCTTTGACCTTTACCAATTGATGGAGGTATTTACAAAGAATTACTATTCACAGAGGGTGATATTTACAATAGTTACACCAAGTGCAGTGTTTCCCAAATCCGTTACAATATATATATACAGGGGGCTGCAAAAGTACGTATACATTAATGAAAAACAAAACGTGCGCACAAAACGTATTTTATTGATTATACAAGCATATCAATAATAACATATCAATAATAAACATATCATACATATCATATAAAACAAAATAAATAATAAACATATTACATAGCATCAATAATAAACAATAATAAACACATCAATAAACATATCAATAATAAACATATTGTTACGGACACGACTTAGATGTTATGGTGGGCCGAGCGGAATGGCCGCCGTGTTCGCACAAGTTACCCGATTACACTCGAACGTTGGCCGAATCGCGCTATGCTAAATCAATGAAGGAAAAGGACACAACGGCTGGGATTAAGGCAACGACACAAGGGGTACAGTTCTCAAGACCTCCGGAGGAGGATATAATATTGGTTATGCAGAACGGTTAGATTACACGACAAGAGGTAAAGCAAAGTAAGATGGGCACTTATACACGGTCTTATCTTATTCCCGACAGACCACAGACAAACGGGACAAGACTGACTCACACGGGGATTGATGGCAGGGGAGGGCAGGCAGTCGATAGCTCAAGGTGCACCTTGGCTCAGGGGCAGAATCGACCCGGTCCGGTCCAGAGAGGCGGGGAGGTATTTTCTCAGCGCTGGAGGTGGCGTCCGTTTCTCTTCAAGCTGAGGCGCATCTGACGTCACCTCCGTCTTCCTGCGCATGTCCAGCGGGGAGTGACACGCCCTCGGCTCGTTAGCTCCGCCCCAGATGGAATCGGTCCGCCGCTTCTTATTGGGTGCGGGGGGTTACCGGGCTCCGCCCTTGACGAGGAGCTGACAGTGAGCCCCTACGTGGTAACCCCGTCGGAGCACATGGTCAATGGCGGCTAACCAAGCCAGAGTGAGGACGCACGCTCCCCGCGCCGCCGCCGCGCCGCCCCCGCTGTTGTTGTTGTTGGTGTTGTTGTTCCATGAGGAAGAGATGCGGGGAGGTATTGGAAGGTCCTAAACTTACTAATGGTGCCATACAATCACATTCTGGTGCAACGAAGAGTCAGAATTAATGGAAACGAGTCCTTAACTGACATAGACTAAGAATAACTAGCAAGATGTCCTATAGTTGTCTACGTGAGATGCGGTGAACCTGGGCACGACATTTAATGGGGGAAAAAGGGGAAGGTCGGGGCTACAGAGTGTTGTTTACAGACAATGGGACTAGGGAATGGGGGATTGGGGATAGTTGGGGAGTATTGGGGAAATAGGGGAATATTTACAAGCGGATATGGATGGAGGCCAAATCCCATATCCGCAACATTGCACCCTTCTCTACCTCGGGGCGTCCCGACCCGATAAATCTTTACCTACGTTAGTGTGGCACTCAGATGTAGTTCCCTCTACTATTAACTCAACCCTGAGTGCGACAGTTTTACAGATGTTCACAAATGAGTAAATATGTCCCCCTGCGACGTTGCACCCTTCTCCTCACAGAAACACACCCACAGGATAACCGAATCGCGGAAAGAATCCTCAAACTAAACATACAGCCGGTAGGGAGCATTATTTACACAAGACTACACTGATATTTACACTACGATCCAGGACCTGTTTTTGGAGGAACACATGCAGATGTTATGCATAGAGAGAGAGCACGCATGCCAGCATCGATACACCAACCCACGAGTGCTCTGTGGCCTTACGGCCTTTAATAATGTGCAGAGCACCCCATCCAAGCACCAAAAGCACCACCCCATAACACAGTCAGCACCATCCGGTGCACCAATAAAGTGTTCGATAGTCACCGGTGGTGTCGCAGCCGGCCGATGTTCTGCCGCTGGTCTTGCCTTCATGTGGTGTACTTGGCCTTCTGGCTTCTTTAAAAATAAAGAAAGGCGCCAACCGCGTCCATTTCTGAATTGTGGCCGTCAGGGGGCCAACTAAAAGTGGTTCACCTGTATGGCATAGGTGCCACGTTGACCCATAGGTCCATCAACGGGTGGTGCTTGCCCGCAAAAGAACTGCGGTCCATTGTGGGCGGCCACAAAAATTGCGGTCCATATGGTGTATCGATCCAGGCAGCAAGCAGCGAAAGTACAGGCCCACAACTGCGGAGCCAGCACCTCTCTCTCCTCTCTCTCTCTGCCCCAAAGCCAGATCCTCGGAGGTGGGAGACAAAAGAAGGAGACAAGTGAGTAAGGTGGTAAGGGCGCAAAAGTGCACGCAATACAAGGTGATGCACACTGGGGGCACATGGGAACCAGGTGAGACGGGTACGTTCCTACCGTACGCCCCCCCCCCCCCCACCAGGTAACCTACATTGCCCCTCCCTTACCCCTTACTGTATCCACAAAACACAACACTACCCATAAACATCTACTTTACAAATCAACAAACGTCCCTACTGTCTTCCCCGTTCCTCCCATAAACCAAATTCGTCTTTGATCCCTCCTAACCAATCAAATTTGCCATTTCCAACTCTCATCAAAATTTGCCATCACCAATTCATCATCAGTCCCTCCTAGGGAGGGAGAGATGGAATCACCCCAATGTCTCATCCACGTCGTGATGCGTCTCACCAATCCACACAGCAATTCTCATTTCCTGCACACAGAACAAAGAAAACACAGGTGTGGAGTCATCATCATCACCACAGGTAAGTGGCTGCGTATGGTGCGACAGGTTCATCAATCCTAACTATTTCCTAAATGACTTTAACAACTTTACATTACCCGGGGTCTTTCCCTGCCAATCCATTGGCCAAATTACACTATGGGTTCTAAAAACCAATTCCCATTGACCAAACTGTGGTGCTTCTCAATTTGGGGTCTCACTCCCCCGATTCATCTCCCGGTGCCTCGCACAATTTCTGGGCTGTGACGTGTAGCTCTCCCAGCAGGTCTACCCACCTGCACACCTCCACCACTGCAGTTGCCTCCGAGCTTACCTGCTCCTTACCCTAACCTATCTACCTGGGGAAGGCCCTCTGGCGCTCTCCCCACTCGGTGCCCTCTCTGGCACTGGGCTACCCGGGTCCGTCCTCCGGATCCTCGGGCCCCACTGACACTAACGGCTCCCAGAGCCCACCTGCGGCCCCACCTGGCCGACATCCTCACAGTGGTGGAGTGCCCAACCAACTACACACACTAACAGGCTACACGCCCAGCCATTTCCACAACACTAATGCACCCATCCACAATACCATTCTGCAACCGCACCACAAATGCCAATATCCAACCACAATTTACCTATACCCTCTACCTAACACTTACACTACCCGCCCCGGGTACTCGTGAAAGGGGTCCACTCTTCCCCCATCCACACCTTCGCACCATGCACACCACCCCGTACCACTTACTCCAACTCTCTCCACACCACTCATTCTCTGCTCCATATATTCCACACACCTGTACTTGCACACCTGTGCTCTCACACCTGGTGCCACCTGCACCCTTCTCTCCCCAAGCGCATTCGCGCTGATCCACAACACTCACTACTCATCCACTGCTCCACACACCTGTCCAGTTCTCACACACACGGCATCATCTCATCTAACTACTCCCCTCTGAAACTCGCGCTTCCCAGTCGTCCCTTTAAACTATTGCGCTCCCACGTCATTATAATCCACACTAATCTACCTGCGTCCCCACTACAGGTATCAGTCGCTATCTAAACCTTAACGTTACCTACTGTCATCTTCACTAGATCCCTACACACAATATAACCTAACCCAGCCGGGCTAGTTTCCATTGCCATACACCCCATAATCTATAGCTCCTTTGCCCCACCTTTGTGAGGGATGACAGAGTTGCCATCCCACCACATCGGGCATCTCCCACTACCAATTTTGCACATCAAATTTCAACAAATCAAAAATTTGCCAATCACTACCCATCATCTGCCAATCATTACTGCCAATCCTTTGCCAATCATCAAATTTTGTTTTTCTCTAATTTTGGGTCCAAAACACTAACCTCATCACACAGTCTACTCACTAATGCCTCTCGGTGCGCCAATTCACTTCTAAAGCTCGGCTTCGTACAGCCAAGCCATGAATGCGGGTTGTTCTGTGCCAGCGGCTGGATGCGTCCGGCATTCGGTGCAGGGAAGGAGGTTTACCCGGGCCGAGATCCCACGCACCATCTCGGCACGGAGCCATCCCATGGCCCGATCTCGACCTGCCGGAATGCCTCAACAAAAAGTGGTCGCCATGACGACCCTTCCTATCGGGCTGCCAGCTCCGCCGAGTGGAGCACGGACGCGGCCGTTCAAAGCGAGGCCCGGCACGCACCGAGGGCCCGATTCGGCTATAAGTCGTTCTAACCTCTAACCCGGTTACCGTCGATGCCTCACCTGGATGCTTACAAGCATACGCTACCCCTTTCTTGCTCATACATGCAGCCGTTTCCATGCTACTCGTCGTACCTTTTCTCACACACCTCGGTACACTCATTCCACTCCCAGCCTTGGTCACACACCTGACCACCGAACACTTTGGCACACATTCGTTGGTCGCACACCTCACCAACACACCTCTTCGCGCCCCCTCCTCGGTCACCTCCTCTGTGACAATCACAGGTGTGCCCTCACTCGCACACCCAACCACGTGCCTCACTACCAATTCCAGCGTGCATTCCCACTCACGCTCTACCATTCCAGGTGTGCATCCTTCCATTCCAGGTGTACATCCTCGCTCACCTGTCACAACCAACTCACGCTCCTTGTCACTCTCACTACTCTCACCACCACTCTTGGCAACGCACTCTTTCCCCATGCACCCGTCCGTTACACACCTTTCTCACGCACACTCTCCCGTTACACCCTCTGTAACACTCACCACAGGCGTGCATTCTCCCTTACTCTTGAAAGCATGCGCTTTCCCCATACACCCGTCCGTTACACACCTTTCTCGCGCATCCTTTTGCGCACACTCTTTCGTTACTTCCTCCGTAACACTTACCACACCGCGCTTCCATGTACCCCCTCGCACACGCGCTACGACCGACTCACTCTCGCCAGCACCCTCACTCCTTGGCACGCACTTTTTCCTCACACACCCCAGAGTCGGACTTTCTCGCACACCTCCTTTTTCACACACCAGACCTGTCGCACACTTCACCAACGGCCTCTCACGAACACCCGGGTCCATCTCGACCCCCAAGCTCATTAAATCACCTGGCGCATCATATGCACGACCATATTGGTCACCACTTACACCGGGTCCTCTTCCTCTTCGCTTCTCCTCCATCACCTGCGAATCCCTCATCCGGTTAATGAGCACATCATCACGATCCGAACACAGACTTTGGACCAATTCTTTTATCTCCTCTTTTATCTCTTTCTTATCCCCTCTCCGTCGCTTCTTAATTTCGCTCACCCCTTCTTCCACTTCTTCTAATTTCTGCTTCACCTCTTTTATTTCCCGGTACGTCTCCTCAAGCTCGTCCTCCAAGGCTACCTTGACCGTTTCCATGTGCGTCCTCACCTGCCGGTCCTTCGTCTCCATTACCTCTGTCACCTCGTCCAACCTCGTTGTCAGTCCCTCACGTACCATCTGACATTCCCTCTTCGTCGCTACCAAGTCATTTTTTAGGTCATTTTGTGTCGCTTTTAACCCTCCTATTACCGCTGTGTTCTTCTTTACCTGGTCCGTTAGTTCTTTTTGTCCCTCTGTCAGTTGTTCTACTTCCTGCGTCAGGTCCTCTATGCCCCCTTGTAACTTTACAGTCCCCTTTCTCACCTCCTTCTCCATGTGCTCCTTACAGTGCCTCACCTCCTCGCGCACTCCTCCGACCTCCTCACTCACACCTCTTCTGATCTCCTCTCCCATCACTTGCATCTCCTGCCCAGATGCCACCCTCACCTGCTCCATTTCCTCCCTGTGAGCATCCAGTTTGGTTTCTACCCCCATTCTGACCCCCTCTATCTGCTGCCCCATTTGTTTAACTTCCCTTTCCGCTTGGTCCCTCATGTCCCTCAATTTGCCTTCCATACTGTTTTCTAACCCCATTAACCCCTTTTGCATCCCTTCCATTTGATTCTCTTGAGCGGCCATTCTGTTTTCTACCCCCATTAACCCATTTTTCACCTCTTTTATCCCGTTGTCTAACCCCTCAAATTTGTCGTCTAACTTCCCAAATTTCTTGTCTAATCCCTTAAAATTATTGTCTAACCCCTCACCGGTACCCCTCGCTTCGTCCCTCATTACCCCCATTTGGTTTCCCATTACCCCCAATTGCTCCTCCAATCGCTCACTCTGAGCATCCATCCGGTTCCCCATTACCCCCATCATTCTGCTTTCCATTTCTTCGCTATTCTTGTCCATAAGGGCCTTCATTTGTATAAAAAAAAGGTTCAAATCTACCAGCGGCGCTACTACGGTCGCGGGCGCGGTCGCCGTGGCCATGTGCGAGGCGCCATTTTGCGCGCCCGTAACCTCGTGCGCGACGACGCTATTTTGCGAGCCTGCCACCCTCACTGCTTCGCTCTCCTCTTGTCCCTCAATTTGGTCCTGGATCGAACCTGCCTCACTCTCCTCTACCGGAACCCAGCCGTCTTGATCTGCCATAGCGCGACTTTCAAAATTCGGGTTTTTATTTTTGTAAAACACAATCAAATTTCGCCGTTATAATTTCGAGCGCGTTTAACGCGCTCGGGTCCAATCTCACTCCTCGACACCAATTGTTACTCTAATAGTACAATTGGTGTTCCAAAATTTGGGCCTAACAAATTTAGTCCCAGGTCCGAATCCAACTCCTGACAACCAATTGTTACGGACACGACTTAGATGTTATGGTGGGCCGAGCGGAATGGCCGCCGTGTTCGCACAAGTTACCCGATTACACTCGAACGTTGGCCGAATCGCGCTATGCTAAATCAATGAAGGAAAAGGACACAACGGCTGGGATTAAGGCAACGACACAAGGGGTACAGTTCTCAAGACCTCCGGAGGAGGATATAATATTGGTTATGCAGAACGGTTAGATTACACGACAAGAGGTAAAGCAAAGTAAGATGGGCACTTATACACGGTCTTATCTTATTCCCGACAGACCACAGACAAACGGGACAAGACTGACTCACACGGGGATTGATGGCAGGGGAGGGCAGGCAGTCGATAGCTCAAGGTGCACCTTGGCTCAGGGACAGAATCGACCCGGTCCGGTCCAGAGAGGCGGGGAGGTATTTTCTCAGCGCTGGAGGTGGCGTCCGTTTCTCTTCAAGCTGAGGCGCATCTGACGTCACCTCCGTCTTCCTGCGCATGTCCAGCGGGGAGTGACACGCCCTCGGCTCGTTAGCTCCGCCCCAGATGGAATCGGTCCGCCGCTTCTTATTGGGTGCGGGGGGTTACCGGGCTCCGCCCTTGACGAGGAGCTGACAGTGAGCCCCTACGTGGTAACCCCGTCGGAGCACATGGTCAATGGCGGCTAACCAAGCTGGAGTGAGGACGCACGCTCCCCGCGCCGCCGCCGCGCCGCCCCCGCTGTTGTTGTTGTTGGTGTTGTTGTTCCATGAGGAAGAGATGCGGGGAGGTATTGGAAGGTCCTAAACTTACTAATGGTGCCATACAATCACATTCTGGTGCAACGAAGAGTCAGAATTAATGGAAACGAGTCCTTAACTGACATAGACTAAGAATAACTAGCAAGATGTCCTATAGTTGTCTACGTGAGATGCGGTGAACCTGGGCACGACATTTAATGGGGGAAAAAGGGGAAGGTCGGGGCTACAGAGTGTTGTTTACAGACAATGGGACTAGGGAATGGGGGATTGGGGATAGTTGGGGAGTATTGGGGAAATAGGGGAATATTTACAAGCGGATATGGATGGAGGCCAAATCCCATATCCACAACAATATTAATCCCTCAAATGTTCAAACTGTTTGTCCCCGGCATTCACACACTCCACTAGTCGAGTGTGGACACCCATGCACACTCTGGCACAAAGGTCTTTATCAGCATCAATTTCCTGGCAAGCCTCCCGTATGAACTGAATCATGGCATCAACAGAACGTGGCTTGCATGCGAAAACCCTGTCTTTTACACATCCCCAGAAAAAGAAGTCCATAGGGGTGAGATCCGGCGAACGTGGTGGCCAGTCAACGGCTCCCCGACGTCCAATCCACCTGTTGGGAAATTCTATGTCAAGTAGTCAAGAAATTTGTCAATTTCCACTTCACCTGCAAATAATAGATGTATTATAGAAAAAATTACGAAAATAAAAATATTTAAAATGGTAATAATGATTTTAATGAATTAAATGAATTCTAGTATTAAATGAATCCTAGCACCACTATTATAATACTGGTAATACTGCTATAATCCTTACTGTATACCTACTTTTGCAGCCCCCTGTATATATATATATATATATAGTAAATATATAGAAAAAAAAAAAATTCCATATTAAATGCCAAGTCTGTATATATTGTTGCGGATATGAGGATTGTATTTTTTTGATTGTGTGTATTGCAGTGGTAAATTGTTGTGTAACATTGGTTGGATATGGCCCCTCCTGCCTCCAGAGTTGTGTAAAGGTAAAAAGGGCGTCTCGGTAGTTAATTCCATGAAACACCACATTGAAGGACACGATAAAACCCTTGTTCAGTAGCTTATATCTTATTATGTGTTTTAGGGTAAGGCCTTGTCTTCCATTAAAATAATACTCCATTGCACCGAATCAATTAAGAATAGCTCCCCTTCAATAATTCCATTTCCCAGCCAAACTCTCCATCTGTGGGTAAAGCAGTTCACAAGCGTGGGATGCACGCCCTCTCATTTCGCTGCAATAGTGAATATGTGCTCCGTGCTCTGTTTGAACAGGAGGGGCGGGGTCGCCAGGGAGAGGCAAGCCCAGGGCGCGCCACGAAGGGCGGGGCTGTTCAGCCGCATGCCCAAATAAGGAAACAGGCCCGTGGCTCGCCACGAGGGGCGTGCCGTCGACGCCATGCCCAAATAAGGAGACAAGCCCGTGGGATTACCATACAAGGTCACGAAACAGAGCACGGGGGGGGAGGGCGGTACCGAAACCGAGGAGGGCGTGTCAGACCCGCGCTGAAGGTATGAGAGAAGGGTGCGACGATCGCTGGGACAAGCGAGACACGAGGGATATGGCAGATGAGTCCAGGTGCGTAAGAGGGTTGGCAGTCCACCAGGAGAGAGTTCAGAGTTGCACCGGAGTTGCGTGAGAGATACGAAAAGCCTTTGACAAAGAGCCGCTTCAGCCAGCCCCGTTTCAACCAGCCGAGTGACCCTGCCGGCGTGTGCTGTGAAGCCGAATACAAGGAGCTGCCGGCTCCTCGCTTCCCGCCCGGAGTGGACCTGCTCGCTGTGCCCTGTGATCCCACGTGCTCATCCCTCCAAACGATTCCTACCCTTCCATCCATTTGCGTACGTGAGTTTGTTCTGTTCGTGCTGTCCTGGGTAGTAAACGAAGTCAGTATAAGCTAGTAATTTGCACTGTGTTACCTGCTTTTTCATGTCCCCTGTAAATACCCGTGACTGCTCTTTTTGCTTATGTGTGTGTAAATAATAATAAACCCCGTTACTCTTCTGTACGTCTTCTTCCTCTTTGCATTCGTCGTCTTAGTCTTTTCCCCATTGAATATCTGTGGCGCGATACGGCCAACGTTTGGGTGAATCGGGTTTAGTCGGGGAACAACTGTTCGGTCGCGGAGCCTCCGCTCGGCAAACATACCATCCTTAACCGCGGACCGTAACAATATATATATATATATATATTGTAACGGTTTTGAGAAGTGTGTAACGAATTTGAGAAGTGTAACGGTTTTTGAGAAGTGTAACAATTTTGGAGGAAGTGTAACGAATGTGAAAACGTTACAATGTGAACGTTACAAAAGTATGGTAACACCCTGGTAATGTAAATAATGGTCGCAGCCGTCCTCCTAGTTAATTCCATGAAACTTACACGCAGGTCACGATATATCTTTTTAAATAGTGTATTTCCTTATTCTATGTAGGCTAAATATGTGTTTCCCACTAGATTGACTTTGCATTGTATCAAACAAAATAAGCATAGGCCCTTGCAATTTCCCCAAACATCTCCGCTCTCCAAAGTTCCTTTCAAAAGGGTGGGAGTTGTGTTCAATCCCGCAAGCCGCCATTGCCCATGTGCTAATCTCGGAGAAGAAAGGCGTGTCTCCACCTCATCATAGAGGGGAGGAGTGAGCCAGAGGGTCGCATGGCCAATCAGCACCGCGGTGAGCGAACCGGTAGGCGTGCCCTCGCAGCCGGCGGCTTGATTCCGCCGCGAGTTATAAAAGCGACTGTAAGGGACTGCTTTACGAGATGACTTGAGAGATGACCTGGGAGATGAGCAAAGAGGCGGCACCAAGAGGAGCGGTGAGATGCGAAACGCTCCAAGCCAAAGAGGAGAGGTACTCGGCAAGGAAACCAGCTTTGGAGAGACGCGCTGAAAGGAGGGAGACGGCTCCACCACAAGAAGAGGAGCAGGTGTGCCGAACCAGCGCGTGACGTCTACAGCAGCGGATACGCGACGGAGGGTTTTCCCGCCAAAAACCGCGAGGAATTGAGAGCTGCTGCCTCCGACCTTGCCTCCCTCTCAAGCAATCCACCTCAAGCCCTACCTGCCTGCAATATCCCCTGTGTAAGTGTGAACGTCCTGTCCTACTCGTTGTCTTGGGATTAAGTAAATTGAGTAGAATAAGCTAACGATGCACTGTGTGACTGCTTTTTCCATCCATTGCTTGTAAATAATTTTGGTCGCTCCTTCTTTTTGCTTGTGTGTGTATAATAAATCTGTTCTTCCTCCGTACTCTGTCTTTTTCTCTTTTCCTTCTCTTTCGGTCGCTTTAGAGGTTTCCCGATTGAATATCTGTGGGGCGATCTGGTCAACGTCGGGTGGAATCGGGTTCTAATCGGGGAGTAACTGTTCGGACACGGTAATACACCACCGCTCGGTCAATATAACATCTAAAACCGCGTCTGTAACAAATGGTTGTCAGGAGTTGGATTCGGACCTGGGACTAAATTTGTTAGGCCCAAATTTTGGAACACCAATTGTACTATTAGAGTAACAATTGGTGTCGAGGAGGGAGATCGGACCCGAAATCGGACCCGAAGCGCGCTTAACGCGCTCAAAATTACAAGCTGCCGAAATTTATTTTGTTTTATAAAACCCGAATTTTGAGATCGCGCCATGGACAATCAAGGCGATCGGATGTCGGTGGGAGAGATAGACAGGGTGGAATCGACCCAGGACCTTGGGGAAATGTATGTGGAGGAAAGGGAGGAGGAGAAAAATAGCAATGTGGTTGCGGAAGTATCAGACGCGCAAAGTGGCGTCCTCGCGCACGTGGGTGTAGCGGCACCAAATTTTGCCGCGACCGTAGCAGCCGCCGTTGGTGGATTTGAACCTTTTTTTTTATACAAATGAAGGCCCTTATGGACAAGAATAGCGAAGAAATGGAAAGCAGAATTATGGGGCAAATGGGGGTAATGAGGGACGAAGCGAGGGGTACCGGTGAGGAGTTAGACAAGAAATTTGGGAAGTTCGACAATAATTTTGAGGAGTTAGACAAGAAATTTGGGAAGTTCGACAATAATTTTGAGGAGTTAGACAAGAAATTTGGGAAGTTCGACAATAATTTTGAGGGGTTAGACAACGGGATAAAAGAGGTAAAGAATGGGTTAACGGGGGTGGAAAACAGAATGGCTGCCCAGGAGAATCAGTTAGAGGGGGTGAAAAATGGGTTAATGGGGTTAGAAAATAGGATGGAGGACAAATTGCGGGAGATAGGGGAACAATCTGCCAGGGAAATCAAACAAATGGGAGAGCAGATAGAGGAGGTGAAAATCGGGGTAGAAACCAAACTGGATGCTCAGAGGGATGAATTGGGACAGATGAGGGTGGCATCTACAAAAGAGATGGAGGAAATACGACGAGGGGTAAGTGAGGAGGTTTCGGGGCTACGCGAGGAGGTAAAGCGAGGTGAGAAGCGTATGGAGAAAGAGGTGAGAAATAATACGGCTAAGTTACAAGGGGGAATAGAAGATCTGACGAAGGGAGTAGAACAGCTGACAGTCGGACAAAGGGAACTAGCGGACCAAGTGGAAAAGAACACTGCAATCATCGGGGGTTTGAAAGCGACACAAAAGGACATTAAAAACGAATTAATAGCAACACAAAAGGAATGTCAGATGGTACATGAGGGGTTGACGAAGAAGTTGGAGGAGGTGACAGAAGTGATGGAGACGAAGGACCGAGAGGTGAGGACGCACATCGAAACGGTTAAGGTGGCGTTAGAGGAAGAGATAGAGGGGGCGCACCGGGAGATGAAGGAGGTAAAGGAAAAATTAGAGGAGGTGGAAGAGGGGGTGAGTGAAATTAAGAAGAGACGGAGGGAAACTAAGAGGGAGATAAAGGAGGAAGTGATGGAATATGTGCAAGGTCGGTGCTCAACTCATAATGTGATGCTCACTAACCAAATAAAAAGTTTGCAGGTGGCAAAGGAGGTGCGGAGACGAGGTACGGAGGTGAGTGGCAATGTACATGATGTAAGGAAAGCTTCAGTCGGCTTGGGGATTGGTTTGGATCCGGGTGTTCGTGAAAGGCCGTTGGTGAAGTGTGCGACAGGTCTGGTGTGCGAAAAAAGAGGTGTGCGAGAATGTCCGACCATGGGGTGTGTGAGGAAAAAGTGCACGCCGAGGAGTGAGTGTGCCGTCAGGAGTGAGTTGGTCGAAGCGCGTGTGCGAGGGAGCACAGGGAAGCGCGTTGTGGTGAGTGTTACGGAGGAAGTAACGAAAAAGTGTGCGCAAGAGGATGCGCGAGAAAGGTGTGTAACGGACGGGTGCATGGGGAAAGCGCATGCTGTCAAGAGTAAGGGAGAATGCACGCCTGTGGTGAGTGTTACAGAGGGTGTAACGGGAGAATGTGCGGAAGAGTGTGCGCGAGAAAGGTGTGTAACGGACGGGTGCATGAGGAAAGAGTGCGCTGTCGAGAGTAAGGGTGAGTGCGCTGTCAAGAATGGAGGTGAGAGTAGTGAGAGTGACAAGGAGCGTGAGTTGGTTGTGACAGGTGAGCGAGGATGTACACCTGGAATGGAAGGATGCACACCTGGAATGGTAGAGCGTGAGTGGGAATGCACACTGGAATTGGTCGTGAGGCACGTGGTTGGGTGTGCGGGTGAGAGCACACCTGTGATTGTCACAGAGGAGGTGACAGAGGAGGGGGCGCGAAGAGGTGTGTTGGTGAGGTGTGCGAGCGACGAATGTGTGCCAAGGTGTTCGGTGGTCAGGTGTGTGACCAAGTCGGTGGGCGGAATGAGTGTACCGAGGTGTGTAAGAAAAGGTACGACGAGGAGAATGGAAACGGCTGCATGTATGAGCAAGAAAGGGGTAGCGTATGCATGTAAGCGTGCAGGTGAAGCATCGACGGTAACCGGGTTAAAGGTTAGAACGACTTATAGCCGAATCGGGCCCTCGGTGCGCGTCGGGCAGCTTTGCGTGCCGCGAGGACCAGCGGGGATCCGAACCACGGCGGTTTCGAAAGAACCGCCGTACGCGATCCACGCTGTGCCTCGCTTGGAATGGCCGCGTCCGGGCTCCACTAGGCGGAGCGGGCAGGCCGATAGGAAGGGTCGTCATGGCGACCACTTTCTATTGAGACGTGCCGGCAGGTCGAGATCGGGACATTGGATGGCGCCACGCCGAGGTGGTGCGTGGGATCTCGGCCCGGGTAAGCCCCCGTCCCTGCCCCGAATGCGGGACGTATCCAGCCGCTGGCACAAAAGAACCCGCGTTCATGGCTCGGCTGTATGAAGCCGAGCTTTAGACGTGAATTGGCGCACCGAGAGGATGTAATAAGTAGACGGATGATGATGGTAGTGATTTGATACGAAATTTATAATAGTGGGTAGAATTGGCAGTAAATGGAAAATTTTTGAATTGGTTGGAATTTGGACGAGCAAAATTGATAGAGAGACCCCCGATGTGGTGGGATGGCAAATCCACCATCCCTCACAAGTGGGGGCAAATGCGCAATAGTTTATGGGGTGGCTATGACAACCGAGCCAGGGAGGGCTTGGTTATATTGATAGGGATCTAGCGAAGATGACATTAGGTAACGTTAAGGTTTAGATAGTGACTGATACCTGTAGTGGGGACGCAGGTAGTTTAGTGTGGTTGATAATGACGAGGGAGCGCAATAGTTTAAAGGGACGACTGGGAAGCGCAAGTTTCAGAGGGGAGTAGTTAGCTGAGATGATGCCGTGTGTTTGAAGATTGAACAGGTGTGATTGAACAGGTGTGATTGCACAGGTGTGCAACTGAACAGGTGTGTGGAGCAGTGTATGAGGGAGTAGTGGTGATTGCGTGTTGTGTTGACCAAATGGTCCAGGAAGAAAGGAGGGTGCAGGTGGCACCAGGTGTGAGGGCACAGGTGTGCAACGACAGGTGAATGAAGAACAGGTGTATGTGGCTGTGTGGAATAAATGGTAGTGTGGAATATCTGGAGTGTTGGAATGGATGGTCGTGGAGTGAGAATGGTGGAAATTGTGGAGTGGAGTGGATGGTGCGAAGGTGTGAATGGGGGAAGAGTGGACCCCCATCACGGATACCCGGGGCGGGTAGTGTAAGTGTTAGGTAGAGGGTACAGGTAAATTGTGGTTGGATATTGGCATCTGTGGTGCGGGTGACAGAATGGTATGTGGATGGGTGCATTGGTGTTGTGGAAATGGCTGGGCGTGTAGCCTGTTAGTGTGTGTAGTTGGTTTGGGCACTCCACCACTGTGAGGATGTCGGCCAGGTGAGGCCGCAGGTGGGCTCTGGGAGCCGGTAGTAGTTGTTGTGGATGGGGCCCGAGGATCCGGAGGACGGACCCGGGTAGCCCAGTGCCAGAGGGCACCATGGGGTGACAGAGCCAGGAGAGGGGCTGTCCCCAGTTAGTTAGGTTAGGGTGAGGAGCTAGGTAAGCTCGGGTGGCAACTACAGTGGTGGAGGTGTGCAGGTGGGTAGACCTGTTGGGAGAGCTAGACGTCGCAGCCCAGAAATTGTGCGAGAGCACCGGGAGATGAATTGGGGGAGTGAGACCCCAAATTGAGAAGCACCACAGTTTGGTCAATGGGAATTGGTTATTAGAACCCATAGTGTAAGTTGGCCAATGGATTGGCAGGGAAAGACCCCGGGTAGTGTAAAGTGTGTTAAAGTCATTTAGAGGATAGTTAGGATGAAGGATCTCCTCGCACCATCTGCATCCACTCACCTGAGGTGACAGGTACTCCACACCATGCCATGTTTTGATTATTTTTTATGATGCAAATGTTTGGATTGTGAGACGCATCATGACGTGGGTGTGACATTGTGCGTAATTCCATCTCTCCCTCCTTATGAGGATTGATGATGAATTGGTGATGGCAAATTTTGAAGTAAAGGGATTGTGGAGACGAATTTGGTATAGGGGAAATATGGGGAAGACGTGACAGTAGTGACGAATTTGTAAATGGGTAGATTTTTGTACATATGGGGTAAGGGTAGGGTAGGTGACAGGGGGGTGACGTACGGTAGGGACGAGCTTTCTCACTTCGCCCTCCGTACGCATTTCACCTTGCATTGCCTTATTGACGTGTACCCTTGTGACCTTACCCCTCGCTCAATTGTCTTTCTTTTGTCTCCCACATGACCTGTGCGCCATTGGGTGCCGATGGGAGCGTGCGTGAGGTGGCCATTGTGCGCCCGAGATTCCCAGAACCAGCATGCATTGCATTGATGTACCACTGTATGGACCGCTGTTCTGCGGCCAAGTACCACTTGATGGACCCCAGGTTCTGGGGCAGGGCACCTCTGTTGGAGACCGGCCATAGTGGCCAGGGAATCTTGCTTGCGGACCTCGGTAAGGTGGCACCTATGCCAAACAGGTGGACCACCCTTAGTTGGCCCCTGAGGCCCTAAATAAAAATGGACACAAGTTGTGCTTTTTATTATTTCCAACTAGGCCGCATGAAGCCAGAAGACGTCGGGAAGAACATCGGCCCAGCAGAGAAAGAGAAGACCACCACCAGTTGTTTTGTTGTGTTTATTATGAACCATGGTGACTGCGCACCGGATGGTGCTTTTGGGTGCTTTGTGGTGCTTTGTGGTTTTTGGGTGCTTTGGTGGTACTGGTACTGGTGCATCGATGCAATGCGTGCTGTCTCCTCCCTCCCAACAGGAATTTCTTTCTCTTGTTCCCTAAAAAGAAAAAAAAAAAGAAAAACACAGGTCCTGGGTTGCGTTGTAAATAAGAAATCACGTTATTGTAAATAATGCTCCCCACCGTAAAAGTATAGTTTGAGAATAATTCCGTAATTCGGTTAGCTGTGGGCTTGAGTCTGTTGGACAGGGTGCAATGCAATAGGGGGACATACTTATTTGTGTTTTAAAATTGTCACACTCAGGGTCAGGTTAATTGTAGAGGGAATTACACCTACGTGTCACACTAAGTTAAAGTTTAATAGGCCCGAGTCCGGGCCTGAAGAAAGGAGGGTGCAGTGTAACGATTTTGAGAAGTGTGTAACGAATTTGAGAAGTGTAACGGTTTTTGAGAAGTGTAACAATTTTGGAGGAAGTGTAACGAATGTGAAAACGTTACAATGTGAACGTTACAAAAGGGTATGGTAACACCCTGTTAATGTAAATAATGGTCGCAGTCGGCGTCCTAGTTAATTGCATGAAACTTACACGCAGGTCACGATATATCTTTTAAATAGTGTATTTCCTTATTCCATGTAGGCTAAATATGTGTTTCCCACTAGATTGACTTTGCATTGTATCAAACAAAATAAGCGTAGGCCCTTCCAATTTCCCCAAAACCTCCCTTCCAATTGCCTTCCGCATTTTGGGCGGTTTTCTTCAAACCACCATTGGCCACGAGGTAGGGTTGGGGAAGAAAGGCGTGTCTCCACCTCGTCATAAGAGGGAAGGAGTGAACCAGCTCTAACAGCCAATCAACACCGCGGTGAGCGACCCGGTAGGCGTGCCCTGGGAGCCGGCGGCTTGATTTCGCCCGAGGTGATAAAAGCGACTGTAAGGGACTGCTTTACCAGATGAGCTGCGAGATGACTTGGAGAGGCCTTGGGAGATGAGCAAAGAGACTGCACCAAGAGGCGGTGAGATGCGAAACGCTCCAAGCCAAAGAGGAGAGGTACTCGGCAAGGAAACCAGCTTTGGAGAGACGCGCTGAAAGGAGGGAGACGGCTCCACCTCAAGAAGAGGAGCAGGTGTGCCGAACCAGCGCGTGACGTCTACCGCAGTGGATACACGACGGAGGGTTTCCCGCCAAAACCGCGAGGAATTGTGAGCTGCGGCCTCCCGACCTTGCCTCCCTCTCAAGCAGTCCATCTCAAGCCCTACCTGCCTGCAATATCCCCTGTGTAAGTGTGAACGTCCTGTCCTACTCGTTTGTCTTGGGGCTAAGTAAAAATGAATAGTGTAAGTTAACGATTCGCTGTGTTACTGCTTCTTCCATCCATTGCTTGTGTGTGTATAATAAAATCTGTTCTTCCTCCGTATTCTTCTTCTTCTTCTTTTTCATTCTCTTTCGGTCGCTTTAGAGATTTCCCGATTGAATATCTGTGGGGCGATCTGGTCAACGTCGGGTGGAATCGGGTTTTAATCGGGGAGTAACTGTTCGGACGCGGTTAAATACACCACCGCTCGGTCAATATAACATCTAAAAGCCGCGTCTGTAACAATATATATATATATATATATATATATATATATATATATATATATAGGTATATATATATATGTATATATATATATATATATATATATATATATATATATATATATATATATATATATATATATATATATATATATATATATACATATATTTTCTCTGTGCATGTGCGATCGCTGATCGGGACAAATTCTGAGTCAAAATATGACAAAACGGCAAATCTGTGTTGCTATTCATGTTCAAAATATAACACTCAATTTAAATAGAACTTCCAGTTCCGATCTCTGAGCTGTGGATGTGCGATTTTTGCCTCTGCCAACTTCCTTAAAGATAAGTCTTTCCCGGTCGTTTCTGTTGCGATTTTGCTGTTTATTTTGTTGTCGCCATATTTGCTGTGTGCTCCGAGTCCGGTTTTGTTTTAAAATTTGTGCCAATTTCTGAGTATTCATCAAATTTATTTGTACCGGATTATTTGAGATCTAACTTTTCCTACATTGAGTTCACGTTCGCCTTTTATTGTCTTTTCTCTTTACCTTCTGCCCTCTTGTTTTCTCATAAATCCCCTTACCTCTCCTTCAATTCCTTCCAATTATACCCCGTTTTGTGTCTGAAAAAATTAAAATAACAGTAATAATTTAAATTTCCTTACCTTTAACCTTACACTTCCTGGACCACTCTATTTCCTGCTCTCTACAATTTTTGCTGTTTTCCACTCAGCATTCCCATTGTGATCATGAACGTTTTCATCACACAGCTAAACTTTACTTTCTTCAACCTGTTGTTTTTCCCCTCCTCTGCCTAACCTTCAACAAAAAACAAGACTTCCTGCAGAGCACGATACTTGCAAAATCCACCCCCCCCCCCACCCCCCCAAAAAAGGTCGCCATTGATCCAGCAAATTGTCCATTTAATCAAGATTAAAATTTACGATGTTGATAAAAGCTCAGGTCAAGTGAAAAGTGAAGAACCAATTACCAGAACCAATTACCTCCAGAACCAATTACCTCCACCACAGCCAAGTGACGGTTTTTCAGAAGAAAATTGATGATTTGGGAAATTTGACCTAGAGTTGACCTTTGACCTTTTCACCTAAAAAATGGTTGGTTTCTCCATTTAGGTGGCTGTGCAAATGCTGTTCTATTTTCAAGTCAATCGGATGAAAATTGACGGTTTTTCAGATGAAAATTTATGATTTGGGAAATTTGAATTTCAGTTGACCTTTGATGTTTTGACCCTAAAATATTTGGTTTCCCTATTTAGTGTCTCAATGTGCAACACTATTAAATTTTCAAGTCAATCGGAAGAAAATTGACGGTTTTTCAGATGAAAATTGATGATTTTGGAAGTTTGATCTTGAGTTGACTTTTGACCTTTTTGACCTCAAAAATAGTTGCTTTTCTAATTTAGTGACTCAATATAAAAATGCTGTTCAATTTTCAAGTCAATTGGATGAAAAATGGCGATTTTAGAAATTTGACCTCCAGATGACCTTTGACTTCAAAATCAACATGCTTCTCAGTTGTGACGACCTCTACAACTTGGTGAAGTTTCAAGACGATCGGTTTAGAATTGTGACCTGCAGGCGAGTGACAAACAAACAAACCATTAAAAATATCGCTCATAGCACGATACTTGCGAAATCCCTAAAATAAGTTGTTCGCCTATGATGACCTCAAAAATGATTGGTGGTTGAATTTAGTGTCCAGAAATGCAAATCCTCTGAAAATTTCAAGTAAATCAGATGAAAATTGAGGATTTTAGAAATTTGGCCTATGGTGACCTTTTGGCTTATGTTGACCCTTTGGCCTATGTTGACCTTTTGGCCTTTGTTGACCACAAATATAGTTGGTGGTTGAATTCAAAGACCAGATATGCAAATGCTCTTCAAATTCAAGTTAATTGGATCAAAATTGAGGATTTTTGAAACTTGGCCTATGTTGACCTTTTGGCCTATGTTGACCGAAACAAAAAAATACTTTGTGGTTGAATTCAGTGTCCAGATATGCAAATCCTCTTAAAATTTCAAGTCAATCACATGAAAATTGAGGATTTAAAAAATCTGGCTTATGTTGAACTTTTGGCCTATGTTGACCTCAAAAATAGATGGGGGTTGAATTCAGTGACCAGATATGGAAATCCTCTTCAAATCATGTTAATTGGAAGAAAATTTAGGATTTTAGAAATTTGGCCTATGTTGACCTTTTGGCCTATGTTGACCTTTTGGTCTATGTTGACCTAAAATATTGTTGGTGGTTGAATTCAATGACGAGATATGCAAATCCTCTTCAAATTCAAGTTAATTGGATGAAAATTGAGGATTTTAGAAACTTGGCCTATGTTGACCTTTTGGCCTATGTTGACCTAGAAATTACTTGGTGGTTGAATTCAGTGTCCAGATATGCAAATCCTCTTAAAATTTCAAGTCAATCACATGAAAATTGAGGATTTAAAAAATCTGGTCTATGTTGAACTTTTGGCCTTTGTTGACCTCAAAAATAGTTGGGGGTTGAATTCAAAGACCAGATATGCAAATGCTCTTCAAATTCAAGTTAATTGGATCAAAATTGAGGATTTTTGAAACTTGGCCTATGTTGACCTTTTGGCCTTTGTTGACCTCAAAAATAGTTGGGGGTTGAATTCAGTGACCAGATATGGAAATCCTCTTCAAATCAAGTTAATTGGATGAAAATTGAGGATTTTAGAAATTTGGCCTATGTTGACCTTTTGGCCTATGTTGACCTAAAAAAAAATTACCGACCAATATACTTGAAAAATCTCTGATTTTGCAAGTTAAAAAATATTATAATAACTCAAAAAAGGTAATTGCTCCCACCATACCAACCATCTTTATATACACCACAGCTAACCTAGATGGTATTCATGGTGCCTTTACAATATTTAAATCTCCTCTTTCTCACGTGTTGAATTCTCTATTCTACTACAATATACCCTTCTTCTCCTTCTTCAAAGGTTTGCTTTCAAATAAATCCTCCAATCATTACAACACGTACAGCTCTTCCTTTCAACATTTTCGACACTCACCTTTATTCCACCCTTCCTAACGTTTTCAAACATATCTCTGACTTGAAAATCTCAAGAAACCCAGTTTGTAATAAATAGGTGAGGGCGAGACTACCGGAAGTAAGCTGTAACACGTGCCCTTTTGTGGTTTGTTTTTAACGTATCCAATCCACTGATCTGTATATACTACTGGATAGAGCATCGGCCAATAGGCTTGTACAAAGCTGTGAAGCCGGCGCGCGACAGCGGCGGCCATCTTGCCACTCGCACAAGGAGGCGCGGCCTGTATCAGTTCCTGGCGTTTGCACAACTGTGGAATGAACTACCTCGTAACATCGCAACTGAAAGTCACTCAACAAGCTGTTTTAGAAAGAAACCTAGATTATATGTGCAAAATTTTCAGAATTATACTTTGTAAATATATACAAAGTGTCATTTTCCAAACTCAATGATTGACAGACAATGTATATGTTTATGTATTTGGCACGCCAATGTTCTCTTGTAATATCCTTTCGTTTTATTGTTCTTAACTCTCAATGTAATTCTTCAAATTAATGTTTATTTGTACGTTCCAGGTTAGCAGCTCGAAAACTCAATTCTGATTGATTTTTTTTGCCAACCTTCCTCACAATTTCAATGCAAATTTCTTGTCCATGTTTGTGTTTTTCTCAAATAATTCTCGATTTAAGTATGAATTTAGTGTATAATCCAAATTGCTTGAGAATAAAGCATTATTATTAAAATTTACTAATTTTTCAAAGATTTTATCATCCTTGATACAATAAATTAGGCCACAATTTAAGGGCATTGTGGTCAACGCTGTTCTCACGGAATACTTTCTCCAGGATGTCTATATGTGATGGTTTCAATGTTGGGTCATTTACTCATTCTATGTCAAGAATTTATCAGTTGACAACAAACAAAGTCTTCTGAAAGACAAATGAAACATAAAAAGCTTAAAGTTGGAATAAAAAGGCACCTTTTATTACAAAGCCTCAATTAATAATAATAATATTGACCGACATACAGTATGTAGTGTGCCCTTTTCAAAGAGGCTCAACAAAAGAAACAAACATTTTGTCACCAAAATCATCATTGAACAAGTGTCTTCAGTTTGTTCTTGTGGTAATGCGTTTGATTGGCGACCGCCAGGTCAGGGTTTCGACACCCTCTGTCGTGGGTATGTTTCACACTTCATCTCATTACCCAGACAGTTCTCTGGCCCGGTTTGGCACACAGATTGCAGAAATGTGGCCTAAAGTCCCACACGTTTCATTTCGCTCAGATACTGATGTAGGAGGTATGCCGACTTCCTCTGGGAATGGTTCCACAGTGTGGGTGCCACGTCGGAGAAGGCACGACCACCAAAAGTCACCGCCACATGTTGTTTCACAGCAAGCAGGTAATCCCTAGACTAGACAGCACCACAGCCGACATGCCTGACCGAACACTGCAGTGAACAACCAGAGGATTAGCCGGAGTACTGTCACACCACCAAGCAAGCATTATCCATTCAGTTCACTCAAGACTCATTGTTGCTTCCCAGTATTCTTTCACAGAACAAATTTGCACAAAGAAACAATCCAGATCTAAACAATTATCCTACAATATAATCCACATTTGAAGTAAAATTGATCCACATATTCAGATGATATGGTGACAAAATGCGATGATGCACAGGATACAAAAAGCACAAAATGCTGACATTTGAAGGAGCCAAAAAGAGCAGCCTGTCAGTGCTCCATTGTCTCCCAGTTGCAAACAACAAACACAAAGAAGAGAATACAGTCAATACACTATTTGAAATCACTTGTTAGTCACAAGCATAAGGTGAACAAATTTAATGAGAGGCAAGAGCACATCTTGAATGCAGAACGCTTCAGAAGTGGTCAGCTCCATTCTCAGAGAGCAGCTGCTCATCACGAAGTGCTTGAACAACTGTGGTCAAAGATTTGACTTTCCTCTGGCAGCGACGTGATTTCTGCTGTGTCAATTTGAGCTTTTTCTTGACGCTACAAAGATTGTCATGCACAGAGTCCAGTTTACGTTTCACACTCCGTGGACTGGCAGTTACAGCATATGTGTGAGCAGCACCAGTCGTTGCTGCAAGCTTTGATGGGCTGGTGATGATTGATGTACTGGGTGTGTTGTCCAGTGGCTCTTGCAGATTGACCAGTGCTTCTTGCGGGAAAGACCGTGGTTTGGGTGGTTTTCGCTTCCATTCATCCTGGAAATCCATCAGAATAATAGATCAGAATTAATTATGAACGAAGAAATTATACAAGATTATTTATTTGGGATGTTCTTGAGAAAAGAGATGGTGGAAAAGTATTGATAAGTTGCTGATGTTGATATGTTTGCAAAATTTATATATTTGACACATCAATTGGCATGTAAGTAGACAAGTGTGAAAATCACTGCTGGCAGTGACAGCTACAACATGACACTATTTATATCTCAGTTACTCCACCACAACATGAAACTCTTGTGTTATGTACCTTCTGCAGGTGGGTCGGAAAATCAAATATGGTTGGCAGGGAATTTTCTCGGAGTCTTGTGGTCTGACCTGTCCTGTCAAAACATGAGTCATCAAAGTGGTCTGAGCAAAGGACAGACTTCTTTGAAGGTTTCCATTTGTCACGTTTCACATTCACAACCCATTTCTGGAGAACATCTGGACGACTGAATGGAAATCTGAAAAAAATATTTTCAAGAAATTAGCCGATAGTCATGAAAGTACAACTCGAAGCAACAATTTACAACATATTCAATATGTAAGGCATATTCAACTATTCAACATACTAGCCATATAAACACTCAATTACCATGTACTTATACAGAATCAGTTATTGGTTTCAAAGTTTAACTGCATTGAGTTTTGCAACTTTGAATCATCCAGGGTACACATTATTAGACGGGACCATGCTATTTATACTCGTCCTCGATAACTATATATAGATAAAGACTTTGGGTCAAACTTAGCCCTGAGGGACCGCATATTGATGAAATATGTCCCGGCTCAGTGACTTTGCGCACTCTGCGGTTGAGTCAAACTAGTTCTGAAGTTCAGTAGTTGAAACTTGAATCCAGATCGCGGTTGTGCAAACATCATAATTTAACATTCAAATTCAACGTTTTTAAAATAAAACATTCTCAAATAAATGTTAATTTTCAGTACTTACAGATGAAATGTCTTTCCACATCCTCGTATTTGTCTCTTTGTGCAATTAATAGCAGCACAAGCCGGCATTTCATAATACGTTAGCGGAGCGTGTTGACGAAAAATTTATGCGAGTGGCAACATGGCGTCCAGTGGCCGGGCGCTGACTTCAACTCAAGAGCCCGACCCGCTATCCAGTAGTATATACAGATCAGTGATCCAATCACGTGACTGTTGTCACGAAGGGTGCACTAACCGGAAGTTACGTAGTTCCGCGGGCGCCTATGTTCGATTTTCATTAATCGTTCAAAACTTTTTAAACTTTCAAAACTCCCCTCACCCCTCCATTTTAAAGCTCCCCTCACTCTCCCCTTCAAAACTCCACCCTCACCCCTCCTCTTCAAATCTTCCCCCTCAATCCTCCTCTTCAAATCTCTCCTCTCATCCATCCTCCTCAAAGTTTCCTCTTAACTCATCCACAAAGCTGCCCCTCCTCCTTCCAGTCTCTTCCAACTCATTCATCCACCACCTCCAATCTGCTACTTCTTCTTCTTCTTTTTTTGAGGTTTACTGGCGCTTTCAGAGCCGCGAGGCTCGATATACGCCACGCACCCTAACATCCAAACAAACCAACCAGGAGATTAACACGAGAAAAACTAGAGCCTCACACTGCTAACCCCGTCTCTTTGATAAACTTTAAAACTGTTCTACAAAACCCAGGATGTTTCAGATCCAGCCAGCAAAAGGCTTCCGGCAGACCTGACCACGTGATCCCCATTCCGCGGACAGAAAGCTGAAGACGAGATCTAGCATTATTATAACGCGGACAAAAGGAAAAAACATGGTCCAGATCTTCGGGAACCTTACACCGATCGCACCACCCCGAGGGATGGCACCCGATCCTGTGAAGAAAAACATTGAGAAAACAATGTCCAATTCTAAGTCGAGATAAGATAGACTGCTCCCTGCGAGGGAGCCGGGGAGACGACCCCAAGGACACGATCGATGGGTGCACCTTGTGACACCACCTCCCCTAAGGGGAGGAGTCCCACTGACTTTGCCATATAACATTAATTTTCTGTTTAATTAAATTAGAGAGGTCTGCCTGGCCTAGCGGAACCGGGGTTTCGAAATCCAGATTGAGGGCGCGTTTGGCCGCCTGATCACACACTTCATTGCCTGCAATGCCCACATGGGCCGGGACCCAACATAGATCGACGACCGTGCCCCTCCAATGGGCCAAACTTACGAGGTGAATTACCTCCAGAACCAATTCGTTCCGACTGCCAGGCTGGAACGATCGAAGCGCTATCAGTGCCGAGAGAGAGTCGGAAAATATGACTGCGCTGAGGGGATAAAAGTCTATAATCCATTCAAGAGCCAAAACAATTGCATAAAGTTCTGCCGAAAATACCGACAGGAAGCCTGAAAGCCTTGGTCACCTTCACATCAGGGATGCAGAAGGCAGCCGCAGTACAGACAAGACCCGGATCTTTGGAGCCATCTGTATAAGCATGGAGAGATTGACTCCAAAACTTGTGAATGAATTCCACAGCCATGTTACTTGTCGCGACGGGATTGTCCCTGTCTGTCATACTCTGTAAATCCAAGTGAATTCTTGGAACCACGAGGGTCCAAGGCGGCCATAGGGACACTTTATTGGCTGTGTTAACCGGGGGAGGTCCAACCCCAACCCTTTAACCGCCCTAACACACTTGAGACCAAAAGGGGGAAGCCGACGGAGATTACCGAGAGCATGATACTCCCAGCAATCCAGGAACAGAGAACTGCCAGGATGATTTACCCCGAAGGAAATGCATTTGGACTAGTATTTGAGAATAGACACTTCCCATCGAAGTGACAAAGGCAGCTCACCCGCTTCAACCAGGAGTCTCCAGAGACTCACTGGAGAGCTTTTAAAGGCACCAAGACATATGCGGAGAGCTTTGGACTGAACTCCTTCCAACCTCCTCCGGATGGACAGGGACATGTCCCAAAAGGCTTGACACCCGTAATCAAAGTGCGAACGTATTAGAGCTCTGTACAAGATAAGGAGGCTATCCTGGTGGGCACCCCAAGAAGTACCCGAGATACAACGGAGAAGGTTGAGGCCCTTCGAGCACTTAGCTACAAGTTTGGCACAATGGGCATTCCATGTTAAGCCCTTATCAAAGATCACCCCCAAAAAGGGGACCACCGGAGAGACTTTTAGGGCCGTGCCATTGACTGTTAATCTGACGTCCTCAACCTTTCTCTTGAGAGTAAAGATTCCAACCTTAGACTTAGGCCCAGAGATGGCAAAACCCCATTTTGCAGCCCACTGCTCAATACTGACAACATCAGCCTGAAGGCGCTTGGAGATGAACGCACAGTTCCTGCCCCGAACCCAGATAGCTATGTCATCGGCAAACAAAGACAAATTGCCCCGCACCCCTGGAAGAGAGGCAAAGTCATTTATCATTATGTTGAAAAGGGTGGGACTAATACAACCACCCTGAGGAATACCCTTTTTAGTGAGAAACACGGAGGACAGAGCAGCACCAACACGTACTTGAAAAGATCTGCCAGACAGGAAATCACGGACCCACCAGAAAAGTCTGCCCCTGATGCCTAACTGGTGAATCTTAAACAGAAGACCGTCCCTCCAGACAGAATCATAGGCCTTCTGAATATCAAGGAAAACCCCCAGCACCGACTCGCGGCCGATGAAAGCCTTCCTAATGTCATTCGCCAGAGAGACAATTTGATCTGAAGAGGACCGACCCCTCCTGAATCCACTCTGACATCTATTAAGCAGATTATTATTTTCTAAGTAAAATATCAGGCGTTCATTAACCATCTTCTCCATAAGTTTGCTAACAACAGAAATAAGAGCTACAGTGAAACCTTGACTTACGAGTGCACCAACTTACGAGTTTTCCGAGATACGAGCCGTCGCTCGGGCGGTTTTTTGCTTTGAGATGCGAGCCGAGATCTGAGTTACGAGCTTACGCCACCCGCCACTAGGTGGCTCAACGAGCGTTCCGGTCACGTGGTTATCTTGCCGTGCAAGCATCTCTGCCGTATATCGCTGCTGCTTTGTTTTCGCATGTTGGTTATTTTGGAAAATTTCTTAGTTTTAACCATGGGTCCTAAGTAATTGAGTGGCAAGGGCAGTACTGAGAAGAAGAAGAGGACGATGTGCTTGGATATAAAACACGCAATCGTCGAAAAACATGAGCGAGATGTGCGTGTTGTCGACTTGGCGAGGCAGTACGATCGTAGCAGTACGATCGAAACATTTTGAAAGGGAGGAAGAAACAAACCTCGTTGGACAGGTTTTTATTGAAACGCCCTGCAAGTGAAAGTGAGGAAAGTGTGGCGAAAAAGGCAAAAGTTATCTCCTCCACCTCCGCCAGCATCTTCGTCTGATCTTCAAGGTAAATACACTTAATAAAACCAGTTTATTTCTTTGCATTGTGGCGGACACGGAAGCTCACTGGCGTGGTGACATCATTCCGCGCACCAAGTGGGCGGTGGCCACGCCGAGGGGTAGGCGTGGCCTCAGGATATACACCGGGCGCGCAGCCCGGAGCGCGCCAGTGTTACAGTGAGCTCTTGAATAAAGACTCTTACAAATTACCGCGTTGTCCGCTTCGTCCTTGTTTACAAGCAGCGCGCGTAACGCCGCTTATTATGTACAGTATATACGAGGTCGTGCTTGTTTATACATTATTTGTTATTTATAAAGTACATTTTTCTTATTTAAAAACACGTAACAAAAAAAATTGGTGTGGTTTTTTGGGGGCTGGAACGGATTAATAGCATTTCAATGCATTTCAATGGGGAAATTTAATTTGAGAAACGAGCAAATTGAGTTACGAGCTCGGTCACAGAACGAATTAAACTCGTAAGTCAAGGTTTCACTGTATAGGGCGATAAGAGGATGGGTCTGTAGGATCCTTACCAGGCTTTAGAACAGGAATGATTATGGAATGCTTCCACGCACCAGGGAGCCTACCTGAAGCCCAGACCTTGTTGATCAACACCTGAAACACTTCCAAGACACTATCATCCATGTGCTTGAACATGGAGTGAGTGAGCGAATCAGAGCCAGGAGCACTATTCTTGGACTTGGAAATGACCTGCTTTAATTCACCCAGAGAGAAATCCATGTTAAGCCGGATAGGACTTCCCTCTGTCCCTCCTCATATAGGCGCCCGCGGAACTACGTAACTTATGGTTAGTGCACCCTTCGTGACAACAGTCACGTGATTGGACACGTTGAAAACAAACCACAAAAGGGCACGTGTTACAGCCGGAAATTATGGAAATGGTGTAGGTTATTTGATCATAACTCGCTTAATTCTTGTCGGATCTTTAAAATTTTAACTTTCTGACAAGCTAGAAGTAATTCTCTTTCTAACAATATAAAGTTTTATTAAAAATAATACGAAATGTTTGTATAGCCGCCCGCGGAACTACGTAACTTCCGGTTAGTGCACCCTTCGCGACAACAGTCACGTGATTGGATACGTTGAAAACAAACCACAAAAGGGCACGTGTTACAGCTTACTTCCGGTAGTCTCGCCCTCATCTATTAGAGAGCTTCGTAAGCGAACCTCTATGGCCTATGCCAATTGCATGTATATGTAAATCCATTCAAAATTAGACTTTAATTTCAAATTTCACAAAAAAAAATAAAAAAATTCCCCATTCCCTTGGGAACAAAATTTCATGTTGTCATTTGAAATGTCCCTTCCATGATCCGCCATCTTGTCCCTTCCATGATCCGCCATCTTGTCCCTTCCGTGATCCGCCATCTTTCTCACGTGATCTTGCTTTGGTCTGGCGTGACCGATAAATTATTTTCACCTGGTGATTAAAATCAATAAATTACAATACAGTACTGTACAGAACGGATTTTGATTTCGAAACCACTCATCATTTATGCCAGCTACACCGACTTCATTTAAGCCAGGTACACCGACTTCAGTTTTCCGCCATCGACACCGACTTCAGTTTTCCGCCATCGACACCGACTTCAGTTTTCCGCCAGCTACACCGACTTCGTTTAAGCCAGGTACACCGATTTCAGTACGTCCCTGCCAGTCGGACCTACGTACCTGGTCCAGTCGACTAGAAGTCTCGACTATATAATATAGTAGGTACCTGACTATCGGATGCTGAGAAGCGCGTCGCTGTGGCACCAATACCTGGACTGCCAGCGATCTCGGCTGTCTGCACAGCCCGCTATTACTATCGCTGCAGAGATCGTATTTGTTTTTCCAAGATGAACCGGAAATACTTATGACGTAGTTCAGATTTTCCCCTTTGATCTCGTCTTCCAACCTTCATTTTCCGACTTCGAGAAGTAAGTGAATTTTTTGCCGCAAGTTTGGGTTGTCAAAACCATTCACTGATTTTGACGAAGGTAAGTTTATATCGTTCTGAAACCAATTTATTGTGTTAGTGTATATATATTTATCCACATCTATTTTTAATATTTAGTTAATTTGAGCACCGAAACCTTGGTTTTGACGATAATAATAAAACGTGTCGTGGATGGAAATTCCAAAATATGTCGTCGCGGTGCATCGTGCGCTCACAGCTCATGCATCGCATGCATGTCATGACATGCATGCAATCACACGTTCGTTTGTGTTGTTAATTGGCCCTCACTCTCCTTCCCCCACCCACCCACCCCTCACTCCTCCCCCACCCACCCACTCCTCACTCCTCCCCCCACCCACCCACTCCTCACTCCCCCCCCACCCACCCACTCCTCACTCCCCCCCCCCCCACCCACCCACCCCTCACTCCCCTCTCCCACCCACTCCTCACCCCTCCCCCCCACCCACCCCTTCCTCCCACCTTCTCCTCCCCACTGCTTACCTCCCCTCCCTCCCACCATTCCCCTCCCCCTCACTGCTTATCACCCCCTTCCTCCCACCCTCCCCCCACTGCCTGCCACCCCTTCCTCCCCCTCCCCCCACTGACTACCACCCCTTCCTCCCCTTTCCACTGCCTAGCCACTCCTCACTTCCTCCCCCCCCCCACCCCACCCCACTGCCTAACCACTCCTCACTCCCCTTCCCCACTGCCTAACCACACCTCACTCCTCCCACAATTCTGTTAATTGAAGGCAAGTTTATATCGTTATGAAACAAATTTAATGTATTAGTTAATATATTTATCCACATCCAGTTTTAATATTCAGTTAATTTGAGTACCGAAATCTTGTGTTTGACCTTAATAATAAAAACAGGTCACACATTTTTCCTTTGTTTCCATTGATTACAAAGGACCAAAATTGCGCGTAATTGGTAAATGTCAAAATGCTTTAACTCTCTTAATATTAGACCTAGGACAATGATGTGGGTATCATTTTAATGGTATTTTCATGATCTTTCCAATGGTACCAGTTGCAAAGGAGTTCCTTGTTTTTGAAATTTTTTGTCACGTACCTAGTATATAGCCTACAGTAGGTAAGTCCTGCATTCTATCCCAATCTATCCATTCAATAAAATTAATTTGAATTTTAATTCTAAGGCCAAGATCAAACAACCTAGCCTAGCTAGGCCTAGGCCTACAGATGTTTGCGAGAGCTGTGTACTCGATCGACTGACCATTGTCGACGAAGCTCTCACTCTACGCAATGCGTATTCATATTACTTCTCACTGTTCCTCATCCCATCACCACCTAGCCTTTTGTCCTCCTTCTCCTCATTCTTCCCTCTCTCCTTACTCTTCTGCAATCTCTGACACACTGTCAACTGCTCTCCCTATACCTCAAATCCTTCTCTCCTCCCTTATCTTACCCTACTCCTCCCCTCCCCTCTCTTGAACCTGCTGCCCCCCTCCTACGTCCTTAACGGTATGGACCTCAAACATCCGGGCCTTCGCTAAAACCTGACTGATCTCTCCATACAAATTGCTTCGCACAAACCAGTCTTAATATGCTGAACAGAAACTTTCCTCCTTCAAGATCTCCCTGACTCCTTAGTATACAGTCACGTGAAAAAGTAAGTACACCCCGTGTGAAGTTTTGACTTTTTCAACATATTTCAACATACAGCTATTTGATCTTCATTTCAACAATATTGATAGATAAAGGTGACATAATACAACAAATATCATGAAACATTTACATTTTGTAGTCCATTGTATAATTTAAATAAACATAAATGCAAATTTCGCATGTGGAAAAAGTAAGTACACCCCTACATTTATCACTACTTCAAATACCTGAAATTAGAATCAGGTGCACCAGCTCAGGTGCAAATGATTAGAACATCATTTGAGAGGATCTTGGAGGAACCGGTCTTATTTAAACCTCAGACATTTAGTTTGGTTTGCTCTTTGTTGTTGAAGTGTGCGGTGTCACCATGCCTAGATCAAAAGAGCTCTCTGAGGCCTTCAGAAAGAAGGTTATAGATGCCTACGAGTCTGGGAAGGGATTTAAAAAGATCTCCAAACAATTTGAAATCAATCATTTGACTGTCCAGAAGATCATCTGCAAGTGGAGAAGATTCCAAACAACTGCCAACTTGTTCACGCCAGTCCGCCCCAGCAAGTTAACCCTGAGAGCAGACCGCCAGATGCTGAAAGAAGTCTCTAAGAACCCCAGAATGTCATCACTGGACCTACAGGTAGCTCTTGCCACTGTTGATGTCAAATTGCACGAGTCTACCATTAGAAAGAGGCTGCACAAATTTGATCTACATGGGAGGTGTGCCAGGAGGAAACCTTTGCTGTCCAGAAAGAACATCAGGGCAAGACTAAAGTTTGCCAATGAACACCGAGGCAAAGACCAGCACTTCTGGAACAATGTGCTCTGGACAGATGAGTCAAAGGTAGAGCTATTTGGCCACAGTACCAGAAGACATGTTTGGCGAAAACCAAAGACAGCATTTGACCACAAGAACCTGATACCAACTGTAAAGCATGGTGGTGGAAATATTATGGTTTGGGGCAGCTTTGCTGCATCAGGGCCTGTGCAGCTCACCATCATATAATCCACTATGACTTCTTCATTGTACCAGAGGGTGCTTGAGGATAATGTGAGGCCATCTGTCGGAGAGGTGAAGCTCAACCGAAGGTGGGCCTTGTAACATGACAATTACCCTAAACATACCAGTAAATCCACCAAGGAATGGCTGAAAAGAAAGAAATGGAGGGTTCTGGAATGGCCAAGTCAAAGCCTGGATCTAAATCCCATCGAGATGTTGTGGGGGGATTTGAAACGAGCTGTGCATGCAAGAAACCCCTCAAACAGCGCACAGCTGAAAGAATTCTGCATGGAGGAGTGGGCAAAAATTTCTCCCAGTCGATGTGAGAGACTGGTAGACAGTTAAAAGAAACGCCTACTTGAGGTTGTTTCTGCCAAAGGGGGCAATACCACCTATTAGAGCCAAGGGTGTACTTACTTTTTCCACATGCGAAATTTGCATTTATGTTTATTTAAATTATACAATGGACTACAAAATGTAAATGTTTCATGATATTTGTTATATTATATCACCTTTATCTATCAATATTGTTGAAATGAAGATCAAATAGCTGTATGTTGAAATATGTTCAAAAAGTCAAAACTTTACATGGGGTGTACTTACTTTTTCACATGACTGTATCTCCCTGGTTACTTCCTCTTTCGGTGTGATAGACCTGAGCCTCGTCTTGGTGCCAGAGTTACACTGCACGAAAGCTCTTTCTATAAACTCTCTTAAAAAACTCTAAAAACTCTCTTCCTCACTCTCCGTTTACTGCTCTTACACCTCCCAGACCCCATGAGTACCTTCGGCTGTGGCTTCCCGTCCGCTACCACCTTTTTTATATGTGTGTTGTACTGTCCACCAAACAGTGATGATCCATTTACATCTCGCTGTCCGACAACATAGACAAACTTCTATCCACTCATCCTAACTCTCTCTTCCTCATATGTGGCGACTTCAACTGTCATCATTCCAGCTGGCTGGGTGTGGGGACCTCCTGCACTATAGCTATGGCAGCTCAGTAAAGGACTTCTGTGACTCATTGAGACTGACACAATCTCTCAATTTCCTGACCCGTGATCTCAGTCAACTGTACATCATCTCTTCTCGAATTGGTTTTTCACGAACTTTACTGCAAATGTCTGCTGCTCTTCTTCTGCTCCAAACGGTTCATCTGATCATTTGTTTGTTAAAGTGGATATCTCTCTGGCCATTCTCAGAAAGCCTCCTCAGCATCGACGAGTCTGCCAATTGGCATGGTCTTCAAGCAGCCATCAAACTTCTGGATTGGTCTCCCATCTCTACTCTCTTTGACATCAACTCATCCTGGGAATTCTTCCAAAGAAATTTGCTCTCTCTCATGCACAGATTTATCCCATCTCGTCTTCAGTTGTCATACAATTCCTCCGATCCATGGTTCACCGAATCTTGTGGTGAGACAGTTGCCGTGAAACAACTTGCCTTCGTCTCATGGAAGGAAAATCCAACTCATGGCAATCTCAGTTCCTTTCACAAAGCTCGGAACAAGTGTGTGTCTCGACGAAGGAGAGCCAGGAACCAATATCTCAATACTCTCAAGTCAAATCTGTCTCCCTCCTCCAAATCCTGGTGGCATCTGGTCAAGTCTGTTTCTGGTGTTTGTTCCCCCTCCATTCCTTCCCTTATATTCACAAAGCTCGGAGCAAGTGTGTGTCTACCCTAAGGAGAGCCAGGAACCAATATCTCAATACTCTCAAGTCAAATCTGTCTCCCTCCTCCAAATCCTGGTGGCGTCTGGTCAAGTCTGTTTCTGGTGTTTGTTCCCCCTCCATTCCTTCCATTACTTCAAACGGCTACACAGCTGACACCGCATATGAAAAAACTGAATACCCAAACTCTGTGTTTGCCTCAAAATCTTGTGTCCCAAACCCACTGCTCCCTGTACCCACCTTACCCAATTATACCCAGCTGCTCCTGGACTCGGTGTCCTTCTCTCCCGACAAGGTGGAGAAGTTTCTGTCAAACCTCTACTCCGATTCTGCAACTGGACCAGGCGACATCAACACACGGGTCCTAAAATCCTGCTCTGCCACTCTATCACACCCTCTCTGTATTCTCTTCACCCTCTCTATTGCTCAAGGTTATCTGCCGTCTGCTTGGAAATCAGCCAACATTACCTCTTTACACAAAAAGGTGCAAAACCAGATCCTCGCAACTACCGACCAATCAGTCTGCTCCCAATTATCAGCAAAGTCATGGAATCCATCATTGCTTCTGATATTAAATCCTTCCTCTTCACCAATGGCTTGATCTCTGATCATCAATTTGGATTCAGACCAGGTCATTCTACTCTTGACATACTGCTTCTGCTATCTCAACAATGGATGGAGGTCCTCAAGGCCAGACAGGAAATCAGAACCGTCTCCATTAACATATCTCTTCAGCTTTCAATACAGTCTGGCACCCCGCCCTGCTCACCAAACTCTACTCTTATGGTACCCATGGAAATCTCCACTCATGGCTCACAGACTTCCTCTGCTGTCGTAGTCAACGTGTGGCTCTGAATGGAATTCTCTCATCTCCTTGTCCTGTCCAGGCTGGAGTTCCTCAAGGCCCTGTGCTTTTTCTGGTCTTCATTAATGATCTTTCTGACTCTCTGAAAAATCCCCTCTATTTTTTTTGCTGCTGACTCACCCTCTGCCACTCCATGTCTCATCCCTTGGCTCAGCAAGCGGCAGCCTCTTCACTCTCTGCAGACCTGGATAAAATCACAAACTGGTCAAACAAGTGGAACATGTCTTTCAATCCTGACAAATCTCACACTCTCACGATGTCTCTCCGAAAAGACTTTCTACAACTTACTGAAAAATGACTTTACAAACAATCCTCTCAAATAAGTTCTGTCACTCAAGCTTTTCGGTCTCACCATCTGCCATTATCTTTCCTGGGAAAACCACATTTCCAAGCTGGTCTCGAAAGCCAGTCAATGTCTGGGCATCCTCCGTCATGCAAAGTCCTCCTTGGCACTACTGAGCTTCTCACCACATACAAGGCTTTCATCCGCAGCTTGATGGAGTCCTGCTCTCCCCTCTGGGCCGGTGCTCCTGCCTCACACCTAGCTCGGCTTCAGGCTGTTGAATCCAAAGCTTTCAGAATCATTGATATCTCCCATGATTAAGCTGATTCTGAGGGGCTTTCACTCTCTCACCGCAGGCAGGTTGGTGGTCTTTCTATCTTTTACCGACTCATCTCCGGCCTAGCTCCCCCAGCTCCCCCAGCTCTGTCTGTGCTTTGTCCCCCAAATATTCCTGCAGGACGCACAAGATCTGCCAGCAACCCTCTTTGGGTGAAACTGCCAAAATCAAGACTCTCTATTCACCTTCACTCCTTCATTCCTTTTTTCTCCGGCCTCTGGAACAAACTTCCACACTCTCTTCAATCCCACTCATCCCTCCAGGTCTTCAAAACAGCTGTTCACCGTCATCTCTTATCTTCCCCCATCCAAGACCTTGATCTTTTCGCCCCTGTTAATACACCCTAAATTCCCATCTCCTTCAAATTCCGATTTCTTTCCTGAACGTCCTTATAGTGTTCATCTTGCTTATCCTGTGTACCCAGTGCTCCTCCTTCCACAGATCTCCCGATATCCCTGCTCTGTTGTTGTTCTACTGTTGTTGTGCTTCCCTCTCCCTCCCCTTTTGTCTACCGCTCCCTTTATTATATGTTCTATGTGTTAGCTCTTACACGAGCCTCGACTCGAGTATACAAAAAAAGTTGTTCTTCGATCACAAACTGATGATCATAACTTCTTGATAAGACGGACAGACAGACATTAAACAATTACTAATAACCCCGCATTTTTGCTTCGCGTGCATGGCATGGAACCCCAACGAACTACCCTTAGTAGTTTGGTACCTTAACGACGGAACTGGCCGAAATAGTTACACGCCGGACAAAAGCACCAAATTTTTTTTGGACAGTCCCACATATGTGAGGATTGATTTTTGCCTAAGCTCCAAAAAATTATATGCACCTGAGGGCTGTGGCGTCACAATGACGTCACATAATGTTACAAATGCTGGACTGGGTTAACAGGCGCTCCTACTTGTTATGCGGTCCCACTTTTTGTGTTTCATGGACTATTTTGCGCGGTACTAAAGCTTATAAATTTGTTAATAAGCATTTCAATGAATTTTGTCATGCTATAAGGACCTTTATTAAGCTAAAATACAGCATTTTATATTAGCCGATAGAATATAATGTTCGTTGCTGTACTCGCACTTGTATAACGCATTGTAGCTCCCAGTCATAACCAACAGAATTAAACAACTTATCTTCACTGTTTTTTCTTCGATGATGTTAATGTGGTAAAGAAAAGGACACCCCACCACAGGTCGATATGGATTGGACAGCTTGTGCTATCTGTCAGAGAAGTACCCAAGAGCAGCTTAATTGTCCACAAAATCGCCAAAGCTGTGATGCTTTATCAGTTTACAAGGCATTCTTCGAAAATGTCGAGGAATTCAAAACCTTGGATGCACTACCCGTGCGCATTGAGTTCGGGACTGATGCAACACCGGAACAGTTCCTTACAAACAAAGCCTCTTGGCATCGTTCATGCCACCAGAAATTTAACAATGCTAAACTCAAGAGAGCAAGAGATTTAAAAAAAAAACAACAGGTAAACAAGACATCAGACACAATGACTCGCCGATCAATTCATTTCTCAAAGCAGCCTACATCACAAGAACGAGACATGCTCACCAAGTGACTGCGTCGGTACTGTCAAAATTACAACGTGACGCACATGGGACTCATCTTAATTCCTCCGATGTAACAGATGACTTTAATAAATAGAAACGGCAAATGATAGAGAAAAGCCCAACCTTTCAGTTCTGGGATACTGTGCTTCGCACAGAACTCACTATCCTCGTCTTCATTTGTGCTCATAGAGAGAACAATTTCCATCTGTATGTCGAGGCTTTGGAAGCGCTGATGTTTCTTTTCTTTACTCTCGATCATTACAACTACTCTCGCTGGATTTCGGTACACATCCGAGAGATGCAGTCGCTGCCTGCTGCCATACGTGAGAATTTCACCAAGTGTTGGGTGGTTAATAAGACAAATCACAGATTTCCTTCTCTGCCAATCGATCAGGTCCATGAGCAAGAAAATTCAAAGGTCAAGGGCGTCGGGGGTGTAATAGGCCTGACAGAAAACCCGAATGCTCTTCGGCGGTGGATGATTTCCGGACCTGAGCAAGCTCGGCTGCTCAACGAATTCGAGAACACATATCTCGCGAGAACAAACCACGAAATCAATTACCACCATCACGAGGAGGGATTATTCACACAGGAGTTGTTCAAAAACCAGGCGAACGAATTATTAAACGTTATAACAGAGTCCAGCAACCCATTTATGGATTAATGCCCCGAGCTAATCGTGTTACGCACACGAGACTGTGTGGATGAGTCTGTGGTAAACACAATTCGCAACATGGACCAGTTAGGGGAGCTGCAGTACTACAAGTTTAGGAAGGAAGTACTTGACGAAAGATCGAAACTTATCCAAGACCCCATTAAGAAAAACAACTTGCCACTTTTCAAATCGCCGAAACGAACAGTAAATTCAAAAGCGAAACAAATTGCTGCCCTTCGCAATGATGTAAACTTATTTGGGCGTCTGTATAGTATATAGCAAACCAGCTAAGGGAAGGTGACCCAGACCTCTTTTTCAGCCATGAAAATCAGCTCCATCCTCCATCACCGTCGGCATTTGGAAAACTTCGTACAGGAACGAAGTCTGACCTGCTTGACTGTTTGGACAGCAGCGAACAGCCTAATCCACCAAAATACTTTGACATCAAAATCCTTGATGGTGCAGCAATTGTCCATAGTTTGCCAACTTCATCTTCGTCCACTTTCAAGGATTATGCTGAAAGTGTATTCAAACCGTTCATGTGGCAAGAGTTAGACAAGGTCAGTCGGTTAGATCTGGTCTGGGATCGATATTTACCGAAAAGTATCAAAGAGTCAACACGTGATAAGAGAGGCTCTGGAGTAAGAAAGAAGGTATCACCACAGACTAAAATGCCATCCAACTGGAAGGACTTCCTGCGAGATTCCAGGAACAAAGAAGAGCTTTTTGCTTTCTTATCCCAGGTCGTTGATGGGGAAGAGTGTCCTCCTGACAAGGAAATGTACATCAATGCAGGTAAATATGATCAATGCAGGTATATTGGTTTGCTTTGACATACATTATTTCCTAAACATATCTGAAAATTATATTCGATAACTTATGTTCTGTTTCTTTTTACTTTTCAGACCGCTCAGTAATATCCATCGGTAGCAGTGATCCAATGCCGGATTGTTCACACGAAGAAGCAGACACACGAATTGTAGTTCATGTAGTTCATGCACTGAAAAATGGCTCCAACAGACTTCTTGTACGCACTGCAGATACGGATGTCATTGTCATCCTCGTCAGTCAATTTTTCAAGTTGCTGGCACGTTATCCAGAAATGGATATATGGGTTGCATTCGCTATGGGAAAAGCCTTCCGTTATTACCACATCAACACTATCAGCAGCAGTCTCGGTGAGAAAACATCTCGTGCGCTTCCGTTGTTCCATGCCTTCAGTGGGTGTGACACAACTTCAAGTTTCTTCAACAAAGGAAAAAAGAGTTCATGGAAAGCTTGGAAAGCATATCCACTGGCTACAGAGGCTTTTAATACCATGGTCGACAAGCCGTTTGATCCAGTGGAAACATCGTCCAGAACCTTTCAGATCATAGAACGGCTTACGGTTGTCTTATATGATCAAACCAGCAATGTGGACACGGTAAACGAGGCCCGTCGAGATCTGTTCTGCAAGAAAAGCAGGAGTCTGGAGAACATCCCTCCTACGCAGGTAAATACTCTATTTATTTGTTATATCAACAAACTTTTTCTCTCATGACAGCATTTTAATACTGCGTAACGTCTTTGTAGAATGCCTTACATCAGCACATGAAAAGAGTCGCCTATCAAGGAGGGATCTGGACCACAAGTGAACAGTACGATCCACAGATTCCGTCTCCCAGGGGTTGGGGGTGGACAATGGAGGATAATAAGTGGTTACCAGTGTGGATAACTATCCCACAAGCAGCGGACGCCTATGCGGAACTCATAAAATGCAACTGCAAGTCGGACATAGGCTGTTTGAGATGCAAATGCTCCAAAGCCGGACTACCATGTACTGACCTGTGCTGTTGCAAATGTCAAAAATAAGCTAATTATTTCCCATGGAATACTGTTCTGGCTCTTTTTTAACGGTCTTGCTTCCGATCTCGTCATTATAACTCTCATACTACAAATATGCGTGTACTTCAATAAACATAAGGTTGCTGAATATACCAAAAATGTCATTTTCTAGCGAAATGACATCATTATGACGTCAAAATGACGCGATTCTAACGTCATTTTAGCTTCAATTTTTATAACATTTCGGTTGTCATCAGTGTATATGTATTTCATTCAAAACACAATTGCTGAACATTTGGTACCTGTTTTTTCCTGTTGATTATCCACAAAATGCCATTTTCGGCAATATGACGTCATAAACGATGCCATTTTAGCTTCCAGTTTAACGGAATGTTTGGAGCTTAGCTTTTTCTTCACAAGTGACCTCATGCAGGGATTGTGTAAAAAAAATGGTGTTCTTGTCCAGCGTGTAACAATCCATTTACTAAGGTACCGGACTATAGTGAAAGACACCGTGGACGTGGGATCTTTAACATCCACCAACTAGTACTGGCAGACGGGTCAAGGGTCACCCAGTTGAATGTCGATCCGATGAAAACACCAGAATAACCGTTCAGACCTGGGTTGGGATTCGAAGGCTGGACAGCTCAGAGGCGAGTACACACAGGGCTGATGAGAGCAGGGGGACAGGAGGGGTCGCTGCCTCGGGGTCTGTTGATGGGCCCGAGCTTCTCCTATATATTTTTTCTTTAACAGTACAGTGAAACCCCTCATCGGCTCATCCTCACTTTTTTTTTTCTTTTTTTTTTGTATACAAGATCGAGGCTCGTGAAAGAGCGAACATTAATCACACAGAAAGACAAACCGACACATAAAACATATAACATAGGGAGCGGTAGACAAGATGGGGAGAGAGGGGGAAGGACACAAACACAACATTTGAGAGCAGGGACCGAGAGACATGGAGACATCGAGAGATCTGAGAGAGGGCGAGGGATTTGGGGGGGGGGGGGGGGCGTGGGAAGGGGGCAGTGGGAGAGGTATAAAACATATGGACACTGCCAGGACTTCCAGGAAAGAAGTTGGAATTTCAAACAAGGTGGATCTGGGGTGAATTAGCGGGGGTAGAAAAGATCAAGGTTTTGGATGGGGGAAGAAAGGAGATGGTGGTGAACAGCTGTTTTAAAGACCTGGAGGGAGGAGTGGGATTGAAGGGAGTGAGGGAGTTTGTTCCAGAGGCGGGAGAAAAGAGGAATGAAAGAGTGAAGGTGAGCGGAGAGCCGAGATTTCGGCAGTTTAACCATCAGAGGGTTGCTGGCAGATCTTGTGCGACCTGTAGGAATATTTGGGGGACAGAGCACAGAGAGAGCTGGGGGTGCAAGGCCGGAGAGGAGTCGGTAGAAGACAGAAAGACCACCTACCTGCCTGCGGTGAGTGAGTGAAAGGCCCTCAGAGATAGCTTCATCGCGGGAGATTCCAATAATTCTGAAAGCTTTGGTTTCAACAGCGTGAAGCCGAGCTAGGTGTGAGGCAGGAGCACCGGCCCATAGGGGAGAACAGTATTCCATTGAGCTGCGGATGAAAGCCTTGTATGTGGTGAGGAGCTCAGGTGTGCCGAGGAAGGACTTCGCACGACGGAGGATGCCCAGTCGGCGACTGGCTTTGGAGGCCAGCTTGGAAATGTGGTTTTCCCAAGAAAGATCATGGCAGATAGTGAGACCCAAAATCTTGAGCGACAGAACTTCTTGGAGAGGATTGTTGAGAAAGTAGATGGGAGGGTTGTCCAGTCGATCTTTTCGGAGAGACATAGTAAGAGTGTGAGATTTGTCAGGATTGAAAGACATGTTCCACTTGTTTGACCAGTCTGTGATTTTGTCCAGGTCTTCAGAGAGTGAGGAGGCAGCAGACTGCCGATCTGAGGGAAGAGGAATGGAGCGGCAGAGAGTGGAGTCATCAGCAAAGAGATAGAGAGGATTTTCGAGAGAGTCAGAGAGATCATTGATGAAGACCAGAAAAAGCACGGGGCCCAGAACACTGCCTTGGGGAACTCCAGCCTGAACAGGAAGAGGAGATGAGAGAAACCCATTCAGGGCCACACGTTGACGACGACTAGAGAGGAAGTCCGCCAGCCATGCGTGGAGATTTCCATGGATACCAAAGGAGGAGAGTTTGGTGAGCAGAGCGGGGTGCCAGACCGTGTCGAAGGCACGTGATATGTCGAGGGAGACAGCTCTAATTTCCTGTTTGGCATTGAGGACCTCCATCCATTGTTGAGACAGCAGAAGCAGCATGTCCAGAGTAGAGTGACCTGGTCTGAAACCAAATTGATGATCAGAGATCAAGCCATTGGAGAAGAGGAAAGATTTCATATCAGAAGCAATGATGGATTCCATGACTTTGCTGATAATTGGGAGAAGGCTGATTGGTCTGTAGTTGCTAGGATCTGTTTTTGCACCTTTATTGTGCAAAGCGGTGATGTTGGCTGATTTCCAAGCAGATGGCAGTTGACCTTGAGCAAAAGAGAGGGTGAAGAGAACAGAGAGAGGGTGAGATAGAGCAGCAGAGCAGGATTTTAGGACCCGTGGGCTGATGCCGTCGGGTCCAGTTGCAGAATCAGAGTCGAGGGTTGACAGAAACTTTTCCACCTTGTCAGGAGGAAAGGACACGGAGTCCAGGAGCAGCAGGGTACGACTGGGTATGGTGGGTACAGAGAGGGATGGGTTTGGGACACAAGATTTAGAGGCAAACACAGAGTTGAGGCATTCAGCTTTTTCACGTGCGGAGTCAGCTGTGTAGCCGTTTGAGGTAAGGGAAGGGATGGAGGGGGAACAAACACCAGAAACGGATTTGACCAGACGCCACCAGGATTTGGAAGAGGGAGACAGATAAGAGAGTTCGGTCTTGAGAATGGAGAGATATTGTTTCCTGGCTCTCCTGAGGGTGGACACACACTTGTTTCGGGCTTTGTGAAAGGAAATGAGATTTCCTTCCGTTGGATTTGCTTTCCAGGAGACGAAGGCAAGTTGTTTCTGGGCAACAGCCTCACCACAAGATTCCGTGTACCATGGACGGGAGGAAGGGTATGACAACTGAAGACGAGATGGGATAAATCTGTGCATGAGAGAGAGCAATTTACTTTGGAAGAATTCCCAGGATGAGTTGATGTCAGAGGTGGTAGAGATGGGAGACCAGTCCAGATGCTTGATGGCTGCTTGAAGACCGTGCCAGTTGGCCTGAGTGAAATGCCATACTCGATATATTCCTCATCAATATATGATTGAAGAGTCATGGCTGGTGAAAGATCATGTTATGCTTTGTTTGTAGTCCAACATTCTTGTGGGGTTGGCCGGGGAAAATGTGGTTTGAGTCTGAGGTTTGGCCAGGAATTTGTAATTTGACAAAGGTGTCGGTGATAACTTGCCTACTCTTCGTGAAGGACACCATGGGATCTTTAACGTCCACCAAGTAATGGTGATGATGGGACGCCCAGTTTAATATCCATCAGAGGGACGGCACACACATTGATAAAACACCGGGATGACAGTTTATAGCTGGGTCAGGATTCAAACTTAAGCTAGAAAAGCAAAAGCAGTGACCGCCGACACATGGATAGGCACAAACTTCAACTGATATATACTCGTATACTAGCATGGATCAGCTCGCTGCGCTCGCCTCACCACACTTCGCTACAGATGCATGGCCTTGTTTTAACTGAGGATAATGACTGGACATGAGTTGCTGTGTTGTTATCATTTACACCAATCATTTAATACAAACATCTCTTTTGTATAAATTTATTGGTGATATTGGTGATATTATATATTTGTAATTTATTTGTAATCAAAAAGGTGCAAGTGCTGCAAAGCTCTAAATGGTCAAGGGTCCAAGCTGTCTAATCGGTCTGAAGGGTGTAAGTCAGTGTTTCCCTAACTTTATCCCCCCACGAACCCCCTGTGGATGTCAGAGGTGTCCACGAACCCCCAACTTTTCGAGACACGATCTGAGTTATTATTATACTATTATAATACACATAACAGTGCTTCGTAAAAGATCAAGTTCATAGTGTAATATTGTAATGAAAAAAAACAAGAGATGAACAAATATTTATTCGGAAACTTCAAGATCAGATCACGAATTGTATCACGCATCGATCACCCATCACACACGATGAGACGGATGCTCCTGTTTTTCCTCCACGAGGCGTTTGATCGAGACACGATCTGAGTTATTATTATACTATAATACGCATAACAGTGCTTCGTAAAAGATCAAGTTCATAGTGTAATATTGTAATGAAAAAAAACAAGAGATGAACAAATATTTATTCGGAAACTTCAAGATCAGATCACGAATTGTATCACGCATCGATCACCCATCACACACGATGAGACGGATGGATGCTCCTGTTTTTCCTCCACGAGGCGTTTGATCCTCGGAGCTGTCTTGGAGAGGGCCACCCTCATATCGGGGCCGACGTCAAGGCGTGCCCGCAGCTTTGTTTTCATGACGACCAACGCGGAGAACCCGGCTTCGCAGAGGTAAGTCGTGACGAAAGGCAGAGTGTCATTCGGAGCGCTTTTGCCGCTAGATTGGGTCCGCTTGCCGCTAGGCAGTGTCATTTTGCCACTGTAAGTGGTCTAAATGGTGTTAAGGTCCAAGCCCTAAGGGATTGAAAGGGACTTTATGGATGCAAAGGTTTAAAGGTTATAAAAGGTTGGGAGGGCGAAGGGATCTAAAGGTGTCTAAAGTATAGAACGGGCCTTAAAGATAAAAGTGGTCTTAAGGGTCTTGGGGGTCTTCAGGATCTTGGGGTCTAATGGGTTTAAATGGTATTATGGGTCTTCAGGATCTTCTGGGTCTTTTGGGGGTATTTTGGGTATTCGGGGACTTTAATGGTCATCGGGTTCTTTTGGGTATTTTGTGTATTGTGATCTTTTGGGTCTTCAATGATCTTCAGGTTCTTTTAGATATTTTGGGTCTTTGTGATCTTTTGGTTATTTAAGGGTCTTTTGGGTCTTTGAGGTATTTTGGGTCTTTAAGGTCTTTTGGGTCTTTTGGGTCTTTGAGGTATTTTGGGTCTTTAAGGTATTTTGGGTCTTTGGGGTCTTCGGGGTCTTTTGGGTCTTTGGAGTCTTCCAGTTATTTTTGGTACTCTGGGTCTTTTGAGTCTTTAAGGGTCTTCAGAGTCTTCGGAGTCTTTTGGGTCTTCTTGGCCTTTCGGGGTCTTGGCAATCTTAAGGGTCTTGGGGGACTTAAAGGGTCTTCAAAGGTCTAAGGGATCTCAGCAGTCTAAAGGGTTGAAAGGTATATTCCAAACTGTAGGCAACAGACACATAATCACAGCTTCACGCATCGTGTTTTTCGCATATATATATATATTGTCGCGGATTCGGGGGTCGGCGCTCCTCTTATCAAGGGGGGGGGGGGGGTTAATCCCCTTGTCTTTTAAGCTGGCCATCCCCCAATCCTAGAAATATTATGACGCTCCTCCCAGTCGGAATTAGCCACGGTGATTGGTCAATGGAGTCCCAAATACCTGCGTAATAACCCCGACCGCGAGCAGGAAAATAACTCCCGCTCGAACCACGGACAAGGTGGAAATTGCCGAGCGGTTAGCAATCTGCGGCCCGAGCTGTTAACAAATGACTAAACCCGATCCTGAGCGGTTTCCGAAATCGTGCCACAGGTACTCAATTGGAAGAAAAGACGGAGGTGATCGAATGAGAGGAAACCAGAGTAAGGGAAGAACAAAGAGTGGGTTTATTAATTATATACAAGAACCCAAAATAAGAGGAAATGAAAGCAATATACAGAGCAAAAGGACACAGGGCAAGCTTAACTATACAGTCTTACTTACAACCCCGGACAAACAGGCAGACTCACACGGGATGGTAGTGGTAGGAGGAGAAGGTCCAAGCAGATGGTTCCAGGCACAGGGCAAGCTTAACTATAAGCGGCCCAGCGTGGTCCGCGGCGAAGAATTGCAGGCAGCTGATGTCGTTGGTGCGCGACCGGACCTTATAGATATAGCGGGGGACTGGGATGCGGCATACGTAATATGTGTGCCATCTCTCTCCATCTCTCTCTCTCTCTCTCTCTCTCTCTCTCTCTCTCTCTCTCTCTCTCTCTCTCTCTCTCTTCTCTCTTTCTCTCTTTCTCTCTTTCTCTCTTTCTCTCTTTCTCTCTTTCTCTCTCTCTCTCTCTCATTGTTCGTATCAGAGGGTACCCTCGCGCAGTTCCGTGAACAATGGATCGTGGCGCAGTTCATTACGAAAAGAGGTCGTACAATGCAATCGAGCTCTCCCCGCGCAGTCTTTTCCAGCAGCAACGGTCCCCTGCGCAGATCTCTCTTGTACAATAAGCAAGGTGTCCGTGGCGCCGTTCTCCCTCAAGCAGTCCTTGCTCCAATATCACTCCGCGCTCCGCCAGGGCATGCCCGTCGGTCAGATTACATCAGCCCTGGTTGGCTGGTGGGGGCTTACCGGCCATGCCCTGATGGTGAGTTGACGTGGCCACATCTCATTCTTGGCGCTCCGCCCCCTTCTTCTCCAAGCTTGACCGCGTGCATAATGGCGTTTGGAGCGAGCGCTGAGGCGGCTGCGGCTGGCAGAGGCGCATAATACAATTTGGAGAGAGAGGCTGGCAAAATGGACGGAAAGGGGCCTATCTTATTTAATTAATGCAACGCAGATGCAACTATTGGGAACACAGCCTTATCGGAAACACATATTAAGGAAATAACTGAAAGTCCTATGGTGTCCTACGTGTTGCATATGGCCTAACTATGGGTGCGACCTTATTAAATGCTGGGATATTTACAAGAGTTATTATTTACCAGTATTTACAAGTGAGGGGTTCTTAAAACCGCAACACTGCACCCTCCTTTCCTCCAGGCCCGATCTGGGCTGAAACAACTTTAACTTAGTGTGGCACTTAGGTGTGGTTACCCTCTACTTTTAACCTCACCCTGAGTGCGACAGTTTTAACACTAAATATGTCCCGCCTACTGCGTTGAATTCTACCTAACAGACTCATTCCCAGAGACTAACCGAATTGCGGAATTATTCTCAAAACTACCCATTTAGCCGGTGGGGAGCATTATTTACAAAAACACTACTACAAACACTACGACAACACTACTACAAAAACGACACCCTTGTCAAATTTTGATTATTTACAAAACTGCAACCCAGGACCTGTCTTTGGTGGGAACAAAAGCAGAAACTTTTGAAAAGAGGAAGATTATTGCCATGCGCTGCACTGATACACCATACCATATGCACCAATAAAACAAAATGCATGAAAAGCACCACAAAGCACCAAAGAGCACCAAAAAGCACCATAACAAAAGAAAATGCACCAAACACATTTCAACACAATAATAATGGCGTCCTGTGATGTCTTCTCCACTGGGCCGCTGGTTCTGGCTGCCTTCTTACTTGCCGTCTATTTAATAATTAAAAAGGGCACACACCGCGTCCGCTTTTTATTTACGGCCAGCAGGGCCAACTGAGGTGGTCCACCTGCTGGGCATAGGTGCCACCTTAAACGTGGTCCGCAAGCAAGAGGCTGCTGGCAGCAATGGTCGGTCCCAGCAGAGACGCGAGGCCACAGTACGTGTGGTCCAAAGTGGTGCCAGGCCACAGAACATGTGGTCCAAATTGGTGCCAGGCCACAGAACGTGTGGTCCAAAGTGGTGCCAGGCCACAGAACGTGTGGTCCATATGGTGCATCAGTGCAGGCCGGAGGCAGCGAAGGTGCGGGCACACAACTGCGGCCACCTGCGCACTCCCCCCGGGCCCAACAAAACAAGTCCATGAGTGGGGGAAGGAGGACAAGCAAGGCAGCGGGGCAAGGCCGCAAGAGTACACATTAATACCAGGCAATGCAAGGTGAGGTGCGCAGGAGAGCGAGCCGAGAAAGCTCGTTCCTAATGTACGTCCCCCCCTGTCAACTACTCTACCCTTGCCCCTCCCCCGTATTTACACAATTTACACATTTATCAAATCTGTCGCTATATCCCGTCCCCCATATCTCCCCTAATGCCAAATTCATCATCAATCCCTCCTAAGGAGGAAGAGATGGAATCCCAACAATGTCACCCCCACGTCATGATGCGTCTTTCAACTGACCAAACATTTGCTCAAAAATCTGGTGTGGAGTTTTATCACCTTGGTGAGTGGATGCGGATGGCACGAAGAGATTTTCTCCTATCTATGCTTCTAAATTATATATTAGGCCGTAGTACGGTGGAGCTTGACCCCCAGGTTGCGGGCGACCACGCCCCACAGCTCGGAGGTGAACTGTGGTCCGCGGTCTGACGAGATGTGCGCCGAAGCGGGCGACCCAGGTGGCGATGAAAGCCTGCGCCACGTCGGCGGTGGTGGTGGAGACGAGGGGAACGGCCTCCGGCCACCTGGTGGTCCTGTCCACCATGGTGAGCAGGTGTGTGAACCCCCGTGACGGGGGGAGGGGGCCTACCAGATCCACGTTGACGTGGTCGAAACGTCGTTTGGGCACGGTGAAAGGTGCCAGCGGGGCCTGGGTGTGTCGGTGGACCTTGGCCCGTTGGCAGGCCGTGCAGATGCTGGTCCAATCGCGGACGTCCCGACGAAGGCCGTGCCAGACGAATCGCGCCGACACCAGCTTCTGGGAAGCTTTCCGGCCCGGGTGGGAAAGGCCGTGGAGGGAAGCGAAGATGCGGCGTTGCCAGGTGACGGGCACGATGGGGCGAGGCTGGCCTTCGGAGACGTCGCAGAGCAGGACAGTGTCCGCGAAGGGGATGTCGGCCAGGCGGAGGCCCGTGTCCGCCGCCCGGAGGGCTTGCACCGTGGTGTCGGTGGTTTGGTCCGCCGCCATAAGCGCAAAGTCCACGCCCAGGTGGACCGCGTTCGCGCTGGCCCGGGAAAGACAGTCGGCCACGGCGTTGTTTTTGCCGGCGATGTGCCGGATGTCCGTGGTAAACTCCGACACGGCGGAGAGGTGGCGCTGTTGGCGGGCCGACCACGGCTCCGTGACCTTGGCCATTGTGTAAACCAACGGCTTGTGGTCGACGAACGCCATGAAAGGTCGGCCCTCCAGGAGGTGGCGGAAATGGCGGACGGCCAGGTGTAGACCGAGGAGCTCCCGGTCAAACGTGCTGTATTTGAGCTCGTTCGGCCGGAGCTGCCGGCTGAAAAAAGCGAGTGGCTGCCAAACCCCGTTCACCCATTGCTCATGTACGGCGCCCACCGCATAGTCGGAGGCATCCGTGGTGAGGGCAATGGGAGCGTTGAGCACCGGGTGAGCGAGCAGTGTTGCATCGGCGAGGGCCCGCTTTGAGCTTTGGAAGGCCGCATCCATTGCTGCGGACCAGGCGATGTCGTGCTTGGCCGGCTTGCCCCGGAGGGCTTCGTAGAGGGGCCGCATGAGTTGAGCAGCGCGGGGCACGAAGCGGTGATAAAAATTCACCATTCCCAGGAATTCCTGCAGGGCCTTTATGGTGCGGGGACACGGGAACGTGGTGATGGCCTCGACCTTGGTTGGCAGCGGCACGGCCCCGTTCTTGGTGATGTGGTGGCCCAAAAAATCAACGGCCGTCGTGCCGAAGTGGCATTTGGCCGGGTTGACGATGAGGCCGTGCTCGCTGAGGCGCCCGAACAGTGTTCGGAGGTGGAGGAGGTGCTCGGCCCGGGACGTGCTGGCGACGAGGATGTCGTCCAGGTAAACGAAAAGGAACGGCAGGTCACGCAGCACGCCGTCCATCAAGCGCTGGAACGCCTGAGCCGCGTTCTTGAGACCAAACGGCATCCGCAAGAATTCTAATAAGCCGAATGGCGTGATGACTGCCGTTTTAGGGACGTCGGCCGCCCTGACAGGTACCTGGTGATATCCCCGTATGAGATCAATTTTCGAAAAAATGACCCATCCCGCCAGACGGGCGGAGAAGTCTTGGATATGCGGGATCGGGTACCTGTCGGGGGTGGTAGCGTCATTGAGACGGCGGTAGTCGCCACACGGGCGCCATCCACCCCCCGGCTTTGGCACGATGTGCAGTGGCGAGGCCCACGCGCTATCGGAGCGCCGCACGATGCCGAGGTGCTCCAACGCGTCGAATTCGGCCTTCGCCACGGCGAGCTTGGCTGGGTCGAGGCGGCGGGCCCTGGCGTAGACCGGCGGGCCCGTGGTTGGTATGTGGTGCTCGATCCCATGCCGTACTGCGACGGCCGAAAACGTCGGCCGCGTGAGGGCCGGGAACTCCGTGAGCAGGCGAGCAAACTCGTTCGCCGCCGGGACGGCGCATGCCAGCTCGGTCGGCGCGGAGCTGCTCAATGTGCATACCAGGGAGCTGAAGGTTTCGGCGTTGATTAAACGACGCCGTTGGACATTCACCAGCAGTCCGTGTGCGCAGAGGAAGTCGGCGCCTAGAGCCATGGGCACGTTTGCGGTTACAAACGTCCAAGCAAAGCGTTGGCCGCCGAAGCAGAGGGTGACGTTGCGCGGGCCGAAGGTGCGGATGGTCGATCCGTTGGCCGCAACCAAGGAGGGGCCGCAAACCGCGGATTGCCTGTCCTGGTCAGAGGCGGGTATGACGCTCAGTTGGGCGCCGGTGTCGCACAGGAAGCGCCTTCCGGACGCTTTATCCGTAATGAACAGTAAGTTGCCCGTGTGGCCGGCGCTCATGGCTGGTAATAAATGCCGGCCCGGCCGTTTCCCGGCCTGCCGAAGGTGCACGGGGGTCGGCATGTCCGGGCCTTCTGTCCGAACCTGGCATGATAGTAACACCACGCTTGGTCAGGTGGAGGCCCCGGTCGTCGTGCTGGAGGTGGTCGGCTCGGTGTAGCGGCCGCCAATTGCGTCGGCAGTTCGGTCGTCGACCGTGCCGGGTGCTCGGGCGCCATGGGTGTTGCGTCGGACGGCGGTGGGTCCCACGTCGCCGCTGCGATGCGTTGTCCTGCGGCGGAGATCTTGTCGGCTTCTCTGGCAAGGGCCCGGGGATCTGTGATCGTCGTGCTTGCCAGGGCGAGGCGTACCGGGTTAGGCAGCTGACGGAGGAACAGCTCCCGGAACAGGAATGCCGGAGAGTGCTCGCCGAGCAGTGAAAGCATGTAGTCCATTCGCTCGGAAGGGCGCGTGTCGCCGAGCTCGGGCAGGTCGAGCAGGCGCCGTGCGCGTTCCGCCGATGGGAGGGCGAAAGCGTCGAGGAGAAGCTTCTTAATCGCGCCGTATTTGTCCGCGGCTGGCGGGCTCTCGAGGAGGCTCAGGGCGCGGGCCGCGGTGGCCGAACCGAGCGCTGCTACCACATGGTGGAAGCGGGTGTCGTCGGCCGTGATGCCTCGCAGGGCGAACAGGGAATCCGCCTGTGCGAACCAAACCACCGCGTGAGCCTCCCAGAAGGTAGGCAGTTTAAGGGCGACTGCCGTGTCCATGTCGGTAGGTCACCAATGAAGGAGCTGGGGCTCCCACTTCGATCGGAAGAATGGACGCGACAAAAAGCTGGAATTCATCCGAGTTGCTTTAATCAAACCAAACACTCAGGCACTCTGAAAAGCCCGTTTATCGGGCAGCAATATATATACATATTATCCCGGAGCGTTTGCCCAGGAAAGGCGAGAGGGGGCGTGGCCCAACGTCCTGGCTGCGGTCTGGCAAGTTGAGGGCGAGCCTGCCCGGGCGTCCTGGACGAGCCCGACATGGTGATCGCTCCGCGTCCTTGATAGGTGCAAGGCGATTGTGAAAACCCAGCGGTAGCCACTACACACATATATATATATATATATATATATATATATATATATATATATATATATATATATATATATATATATATATATATACTAGACGACCCATGACCCGTTGGGTCAATATCAGTCTGAATAGATATGAGAATAGAACTAAAGCGAACGCTGGACATCATCAGGGAGATTATTTGGGCCAGCAAGCCATAAGGCTCACCTCTCCAGCGTTCTAAGTCACTTACCTGTGACACGTGATTTCGGCCCTTATCTCCGATCACGTTTTTTTTTTTTGTTTTTTTTTTCAGAAAAAACACGCGACCCGTGGACTACCACGATTTTGTTGTCAGAGGACACTTCTGATGACGATGTTCTTTGTCGACGATCCTCCATTTACATAAACTCGCACGGTCCCTCGACTGAGCGCCACATACAGCTGACCATGCTGGAAGACCGGTTTCTCCAGGTAGACCAGCACATTCTCCATAGTTTGCCCTTGCGCCTTATGGATCGTCATTGCGAAGCAGGATTGTATGGGGGAACTGGCAGCGCTGCAAAGGGATATCCTCAGCTTCCGACAGATTTAGTCGGATCCGAGGGAGCATTACAGTTTCGCCTTCAAACGTTGAACTTATGATCCTCGCAACTATAATATTTCGAAGCATGTCCTCAACAATCATACGCGTCCCGTTGCAAAGTTTCGGAGGGTCCAAGTTCCACATCAAAATGATAGGGGATCCTTTTTTGAGCTCGAGGTTGTGCGGCGGCAATCCCGAGACTTCAACGGAATCTAGGAATTCCGTTGGGGAGTGCGTCGCATCAGTAACCTCAGTCACACTGTTGAATGCAGCATACTCCTTGCTAGCACCAGGGAACCTTGTGATGCATCTTGAATTGATGTTTCGCATCATATCGTTGAGGGGCACTAATATAGACCTTGCTGAAAAAACCTCCATCGGATTGGCGAATGATGGATATATGGTATCGATGCACTCATCGAGCCCACTCGCTGTCAGCAGTATATCCTCTGGCAAATCTATCTCATCATCCGCATTATTCTCGATTCTATCCTCGCCAATGTCGAGCAAAAATCTTGAAAACTGCCCACTTCCGTCGGTCAGTCGCATATTAGTTCTCAAGTGAAACATTCCAAAGCTCTGCCATAAGTAGGACTTCTTTATGCACGCATTCTCAACGTCAGCATCACACCCTCTTTTCACCACGGGCAGAAGTTGACGGAAATCACCACAGCATATCGTCAAGATCCCTCCAAAAGGCTCATCTTTGTCACATACATCACGCAACGTGCGATCCACAGCCTCGAAACTCTCTCTCCTGATCATAGGACACTCATCCCACACGATGAGTTTTGTACTTCGAAAGAGGTCTGCGATAGTGGAATTTTTATCGATGTTGCATACGCCATCTTCCCTCGGTGTCAGAGGGATTTGGAACCTTGAGTGCGCTGTTCTTCCACCAGGCATGAGGGTAGCAGCTATGCCAGATGAGGCCACCGCAAGGGCAACTTCTCCACTCGCTCTCACTTTAGAGAGAATCAGGTTAATAAGAAACGTCTTCCCTGTGCCCTCCAGGCGCGTCAATGAAAATCATTGATGACTGATTCGTGCGGATGTTGCTATTCGCGTCCATAGACGTGAGGTGTGATTCGTTGTCCGCGTCCGTAGCGCCGTCGGAGGGTTGATACGACATTCTTCCTGCAAATAGTATTGTGTTTGTGCTATCGTTTTGCCGATCATCAAATGACAAATAAATTACATTGTGAAAATTAAAGATTTCAAATAAACCTATTTAAAGTGTATGCGCATATAAATAATAAAAAAAATCGAAGAAATATCTCTCGGTAATTTCCTGAAACATATTTTACTTCCGGGTAATAATGTGGGATGAAATAACGAAGATATATACTGTATGCCTGTTATTTTAGGCGGTGTATTTTCGTATATCAACGTGGCGCGATTTTAAAAATATATCTCTGCAATTTCGCGTGTGTGCGTGAATGTTCTCAATTATTTATTTTACCGAGTCTAAAACCATCGATAAAAATGAAATCAGATGGAAGCGTTAATAATTTAAAAAATCGAAGAAATATCTCTCGGTAATTTCCTGAAACATATTTTTGCCGATCATCAAATGACAAATAAATTACATTGTGAAAATTAAAGATTTCAAATAAACCTATTTAAAGTGTATGCGCATATAAATAATAAAAAAAATCGAAGAAATATCTCTCGGTAATTTCCTGAAACATATTTTACTTCCGGGTAATAATGTGGGATGAAATAACGAAGATATATACTGTATGCCTGTTATTTTAGGCGGTGTATTTTCGTATATCAACGTGGCGCGATTTTTAAAATATATCTCTGCCATTTCCCGTGTGTGCGTGAATGTTCTCAATTATTTATTTTACCGAGTCTAAAACCATCGATAAAAATGAAATCATATGGCGAGTTAGATTGAACATAAAGGCGTGAGAGAGACTCAATGGCCTTGAAGATACAAGCCTTTCAGAATTCATTTAGTTCTATAAACGGAAACTTTCATCGGATTTTCTTCCCGTTTTTTTTCAACCGAGTCTAAAACTATGTTAGCGACTGTGAAAAATGAAATGATATATCGAATTTGATTTGAAATAAAACTGAGAGAGAGAGCAAGACACCACGGGCCTACAAAACAGGGCTCAAAGCTATGCGAGTTAATAAAATGGTGGATATTACTACTCTCTCAAAGGGGTTAGCCACGCCCCCGGACCGATCGAATGTTACACACAAACACGCAAGATTTCAATTTTATAATTATATAGATAGATATAGATAGATAGATAGATAGATATAGATATATATATATATATATATATATATATTGTTGCGGATATGGGATTTGCATCCATCCATATCCGCTTGTAAATATTCCCCTATTTCCTCAATACTTCCCAACTATCCCCAATCCCCCATTCCCTAGTCCCATTTTCTGTAAACAACACTCTGTAGACCCGACCTCCCCCTATTTCCCCCATTAAATGTCGTGCCCAGGTTCACCGCATCTCATGTAAGACAACTATAGGACATCTTGCTAGTTATTCTTAGTCTATGTCAGTTAAGGACTCGTTTCCATTAATTCTGACCCTTCGTTGCACCAGAATGTGATTGTATGGCACCGTTAGGAAGTTTAGGACCTCCCAATACCTCCCCGCAGCTCTTCCTCACGGTTCAGCAACAACAACAACAACAACAGCAACGGCGGCGGCGTGCACAGGGAGTGCGCGTCCTCACTCCGGCTTGGTTGGTAGGGGGTGTTGGGAGGGCATGAGGCCTTCCCAACGAGCCGCCATCGAACATGTGCTCGACGGGGTTACCAAATAGGGGCTCCCTGTCAGCTCCTCGTCAAGGGCGGAGCCCGGTAACCCCCGCACCCAATGGAAGCGGCGGACCGGCCCCAGGGGGGCGGAGCCAACCAGCCAAGGGCGTGTCACTCCCCGCTGAGCATGCGCAGGAAGAGGGAGGTGACGTCAGATGCGCGCTGAGCTTGGAGCAAGCAAGACGTACCCTCCGAGCGCTGTGAGGCCTTCCCGCATCTCTGGACTGGACCGTGCTTTATCCTGTCCTGTCCCCGAGCCAAGGTGCACCTTGTGCCATCGAACTACCTGTCCCTCCCTGCCATCAATCCCTGTGTAAGTCAGCCTTGTTCCGTTTGTCTGTGGTCTGTCTGGGATAAGATAAGATTGTATTTAAGTGCCTATCTCTTCTGTGTCTTTTACTTCACTCTACCGTGTAATCTATCCCCTTTTCTCCACCACTGTAATTATACCCTCCTCCGGAGGTCTTGAGAACTGTACCCCTTGCGTCGTTTCATCTATCCCAGTCGTTGTGTCCTTTCCATCATTGATTTAGCATAGCGCGATTTGGTCAACGTCTGGGTGGAATCGGGGTCTAGTCGGGGAATAACTGTTCGGTCGCGGTCATACCAACCGCTCGGTCAAAAATAACATCTAAACCGCGTCCGTAACAATTGGTGTCAGGAGTGGGATTCGAGGCCCGAACCAATTTTTTTTAAAAACATCTAGGAAAAAATTTGGTCAAAATTATAAAGACACCGAAATTTGATTTTGTTTTACAAAAAACCCGAATTTTGAAAGTCGCGCTATGGGAGATCAAGACGGCTGGGTTCCGGTAGAGGAGAGTGAGGCAGGGTCGATCCAGGACCAAATTGAGGGACATGAGGAGAGCGAAGCAGTGAGGGCGGCAGGTTAGCAAAATGGCGTCCTCGCGCACGAGGTTTCAGGCGCGCAAAAAGGCGCCTCGCACGAGCGCGCGGTAGCCGAGCCCGCTGTATCAACGAGCTTTAACATGCAGCCGATTGACATGCAGGCCCTCATTGCGCAGCTACGGGCAGCTGTACAGATGAGTATGGGGAGCCTAATTGAGCGATTGGGTGAGCGATTGGAGGGCCAAATGGGGGTAATGAGGGACGAAGCGAGGGCTCAGAGTGAGCAATTGGGGGTAATGAGGGACGAAGCGAGGGGTACCGGTGAGGGGTTAGACAATGGGATAGAAGGGGTGAAACATGGACTAATGGGGGTTAGAAAACAGTATGGAAGGCAAATTGAGGGACATGAGGAACCAAGCGGAAAGGGAAGTTTAAAAAATGGGGCAGCAGATAGAGGGGGTCAGAATGGGGGTAGAAACTAAATTGGATGCTCACAGGGAGGAAATGGAGCAGATGAGGGTGGCATCTGGGCAGGAGATGCAAGTGATGGGAGAGGAGATCAGAAGAGGTGTGAGTGAGGAGGTCGGAGGAGTGCGCGAGGAGGTGAGGCACTGTAAGGAGCGCATGGAGAAGGAGGTGAGAAAGGGGACTGTAAAATTGCAAGGTGGTATAGAGGAGTTGACGCTGGGGGTAGAACAACTGACAGTGGGACAAAAGGAGTTGGGGGACCAGGCAGGTAAAGAAGGACACAGCGGTAATAGAGGGTTTAAAATCGACACAGAAGGAGATGAAAAAGGACGTAGGGGTAATTAAAAAAGAGTGTCAGACGGTACATGAGGACCTGACGAGGAAAATGAACAAGGTGGTAGAGGTGATGGAGGTTAAAGAGCGGGAGGTGCGGAAGCACATAGAAAAAAATAAGGTGGAGTTAGAGGAAGAACTTAAGGGGGCGCACGAGGAGATGAAGGAGGTGAAGCAGAAATTAGAAGAAGTGGAAGAAGGGGTGAGCGAAATTAAGAAGCGACGGAGAGAGGATAAGAAAGAGATAAAGGAGGAAGTAAAAGAATTGGTCCAAAGTCTGTGTTCGGATCGTGATGATGTGCTCATTAACCGGATGAGGGATTCGCAGGTGATGGAGGAGAAGCGAAGAGAAAGAGGACCCGGTGTAAGTGGTGACCAATATGGTCGTGCGTATGATGCGCCAGGTGATTTAATAAGCTTGGGGGTCGAGATGGACCCGGATGTTCGTGAGAGGCCAAGAGTGAGGTGTATGGCTGGTCCGGAGGGTATGGAACGAGGGTGCGAGCGAGAGGGTCCGGTGATGGGAGAGGTGCGAGGTGTGAGTGAGCAAGGTTGTGGTGGTATGGAATGGGTAGCGGGGTGCGGAAGTGTGACCCATGCATCGACACCAACAGGGGTAGTTTTTAGAGGGACAGGGGAGGCACGGGAGCCCCTTGGGGGTAATGTACTGTGGGGGCCCGGCCGGTTCGGCCCCGCGCTGACCCCGCAAGGGGCGACGCACAGGGTCCGGCAGGCGGGCAACGACTCGCATACGAGGTGGTCCCACAAGGTCCCACTCGCGCCGTATGACGGCAAGAGTGATCTACGCGCGTACCTGGCGCAGTTTGACTGTGTGTGTAAGGGCAACGGTTGGGGTGAGGACGAAGGTGGAGTACACCTGGTGGCCGCATTGCGCGGCGCGGCGGCGGAGGTGCTGACGGCATTACCACCGGGTGCTCTCACCCTGCCAGCCCTCCGCGACGCCCTAATTAATCGATTCGGCATTGAACAGCAGAGCGAGCTTGTTAAGGCTCAGCTCGCGCTGCGAAAACGCAAGCCCCAGGAAGCCATCGGGGAACTTGCCCACGACATTCGCCGCGCAGTGGGGATCGCACATGCTAACATGGCAGCGGATTCCCGGGAAAGCCTGGCGCTGGACCATTTTATCCAGGCCCTCCCGGATATTGAGCTCCGGCAACAGCTCGCCATGTGGCGCCCGCAGACTCTGAGCCAGGCGGCTGACGCTGCAGCCCGTTGGGAAGCAGCGAGGCCCCTGGCCCGGGGGAGCGAGCGTCACGCAATGGTGGTCCGCCAGGTGGGACCCCCGATGGAGGGCGGACCACTTAGGGGGCCCGCCCCCGACGTGAGTCCTGACCTGGCGGGCATGGTCCGGAGGCTGGTGGACCAGCGCCTGGCGGGACCTGGACCATGGCAGGCGGGCCCGGAGGTGGCCCGCGGTGGACCACGAGCGGGTAATCCAATTCGGACCTTCAGGGGGGGAAATTTGGAATTCCGGAGACAAGCACCTTATCAGGTGAGGTGCTATACTTGCAACCGTCTGGGTCACCTGGTGCGGCACTGTCGAGCCACGCGCCGGGATGATCCCCGGCGGTTGAGGTCCTCAACTCCGCCCAGGGGGGAGCGGGTTAGCCGACCCCAGACACCCCCCCGCCAGACCCCGGGAAACTAAAAGGCCTTACACCGGCGAGCAGGCGCCCCCGTGGATTGCCTCGGCTTTAGATGCCGAGGCGGGACCCAGTACCTCTGAATAAGGGGGGCTTATTAGTGCCAGAGGACTGGGGGATTGATGAGCGATGGGCCCGGTGGGTAAGGGTGGCATCCCTGCCACCCTTCCCATGAATGGGGCAAATGCGCTATAGATTATGGGGTGTATGGCAGTGAAAACTAGCCCGGGTGGGTTAGGATATTGTGTGTAGGGATCTAGCGAAGATGACATTAGGTAACGTTAAGGTTAGTTAGTGACAAGGATACCTGTAGAGGGGACGCAGGTAGATTAGAGTGGATGATAATGACGAGGGAGCGCAATAGTTTAAAGGGACGACTGGGAAGCGCAAGTTTCAGAGGGGAGTAGTTAGATGAGATGATGCTGTGTGAGAACTGGACAGGTGTGTGGAGCAGTGTATGAGTAGTGAGTGTTGTGGATCAGCGCGAATGCGCTTGGGGGAGAGAAGGGTGCAGGCGGCACCAAGTATGAGAGCACAGGTGTGCAAGTGCAGGTGTGTGGAATATATGGAGCAGAGAATGAGTGGTGTGGAGAGAGTTGGAGTAAGTGGTACGGAGTGGTGTGCATGGTGCGAAGGTGTGGATGGGGGAAGAGTGGACCCCTTCTCACGAGTACCCGGGGAGGGTAGTTTAAAGAATAGTTAGAAGGTATAGGTAAATTGTGGTTGGATATTGGCATTTGTGGTGCGGTTGCAGAATGGTATTGTGGATGGGTGCATTGGTGTGGTGAAATTGGCTGGTCGTGTGGCCTGTTAGTATGAGTGTGAATGGTTGGGCACTCCGCCACTGTTAGATGTCGGCCAGGTGAGGCCGCAGGTGGGCTCTGGGAGCCGTTAGTGTCAGTGGGTGCCTGAGGATCCCGGGTGTGGATCGGGCAGCCCGTGCCAGAGAGGGCACTGAGGGGGTGAGAGTGCGAGAGGGCCTTCCCCAGTTAGTTAGGTTAGGGGGAGGAGCAGGTGAGCTCGGTCGGCAACAACAGTGGTGGAGGTGTGCAGGTGGGCGGACCAGCTGGGAGCGTCACACGACCCAGCCACCGAAATTGTGCGGGGGCACCGAGTGTTGAATCGGGGGAGTGAGACCCCAAATTGAGAAGCACCACAGTTTGGGCAATGGGAATTGGTTTTTAGAACCCATAGTGTAAGTTGGCCAATGGATTGGCAGGGAAAGACCCCGGGTAATGTAAAGTTGTTAAAGTCATTTAGGAAATAGTTAGGATTGATGAACCTGTCGCACCATACGCAGCCACTTACCTGTGGTGATGATGACTCCACACCTGTGTTCCTTTGTTCTGTGTTGCAGGAAAGGAGAATTGCTGTGTGGATTTGTGAGACGCATCACGACGTGGATGAGACATTGGGGTGATTCCATCTCTCCCTCCTTAGGAGGGACTGATGATGAATTGGTGATGGCAAATTTTGATGTTGAGTTGGAGATGGCAAATTTTGATGAGAGTTGGAAATGGCAAATTTGATTGGTTAGGAGGGAGAGAAGACGAATTTGGTTTATGGGAGGAACGGAGAAGACAGTAGGGACGTTTGTTGATGTGTAAAGTAGATGTTTATGGGTAGTGTTGTGTTTTGTGGATACAGTAAGGGGTAAGGGAGGGGCAATGTAGGTTACCTGGTGGGGGGGGGGGGGGGGGGCGTACGGTAGGAACGTACCTGTCTCACCTGGTTCCCATGTGCCCCCAGTGTGCATTACCTTGAATTGCGTGCACTTTTGCGCCCTTACCACCTTACTCACTTGTCTTCTTTTGTCTCCCACCTCCGAGGATCTGGCTTTGGGGCAGAGAGAGAGGAGAGAGAGGTGCTGGCTCCGCAGTTGTGGGCCTGTACTTCCGCTGCTTGCTGCCTGGATCGATACACCATATGGACCGCAATTTTTGTGGCCGCCCACAATGGACCGCAGTTCTTTTGCGGTCAAGCACCACCCGTGGATGGACCTCTGGGTCAACGTGGCACCTATGCCATACAGGTGAACCACTTTTAGTTGGCCCCCTGACGGCCACAATTCAGAAATGGACGCGGTTGGCGCCTTTCTTTATTCCTAAAGAAGCCAGAAGGCCAAGTGCACTCCATGAAGGCAAGACCAGCGGCAGAACATCGGCCGGCTGCGACACCACCGGTGACCATGGACACTTAATTGTGCATTTTTATGAACACTTTATTGGTGCACTGGATGGTGCTGACTGTGCGTAATGGGGTGGTGCTTTTGGTGCTTGGATGGGGTGCTCTGCACAGTATTAAAGGCCGTAGGGCCACAGGGCACTCGTGGGTTGGTGTATCGATGCTGGCATGCGTGCTCTCCCTATGCATGACATCTGCATGTGTTCCTCAAAGAACAGGTCCTGGATCGTAGTGTAAATATCAGTGTTGTATAAATAATGCTCCCTACCGGCTGTATGTTTAGTTTGAGGATGCTTTCCGCGATTCGGTTATCCTGTGGGTGTGTTTCTGTTAGGAGAAGGGTGCAACATCGCAGGGGGACATATTTACTCATTTGTGAACATCTGTAAAACTGTCGCACTCAGGGTTGAGTTAATAGTAGAGGGAACTACATCTGAGTGCCACACTAAAGTAGGTAAAAATTTATCGGGTCGCGACGCCCCGAGGTAGAGAAGGGTGCAATGTTGCGGATATGGGATTTGCATCCATCCATATCCGCTTGTAAATATTCCCCTATTTCCTCAATACTTCCCAACTATCCCCAATCCCCCATTCCCTAGTCCCATTTTCTGTAAACAACACTCTGTAGACCCGACCTCCCCCTATTTCCCCCATTAAATGTCGTGCCCAGGTTCACCGCATCTCATGTAAGACAACTATAGGACATCTTGCTAGTTATTCTTAGTCTATGTCAGTTAAGGACTCGTTTCCATTAATTCTGACCCTTCGTTGCACCAGAATGTGATTGTATGGCACCGTTAGGAAGTTTAGGACCTCCCAATACCTCCCCGCAGCTCTTCCTCATGGTTCAGCAACAACAACAACAACAGCAACGGCGGCGGCGTGCACAGGGAGTGCGCGTCCTCACTCCGGCTTGGTTGGTAGGGGGTGTTGGGAGGGCATGAGGCCTTCCCAACGAGCCGCCATCGAACATGTGCTCGACAGGGTTACCAAATAGGGGCTCCCTGTCAGCTCCTCATCAAGGGCGGAGCCCGGTAACCCCCGCACCCAATGGAAGCGGCGGACCGGCCCCAGGGGGGCGGAGCCAACCAGCCGAGGGCGTGTCACTCCCCGCTGAGCATGCGCAGGAAGAGGGAGGTGACGTCAGATGTGCGCTGAGCTTGGAGCAAGCAAGACGTACCCTCCGAGCGCTGTGAGGCCTTCCCGCATCTCTGGACTGGACCGTGCTTTATCCTGTCCCCGAGCCAAGGTGCACCTTGTGCCATCGAACTACCTGTCCCTCCCTGCCATCAATCCCTGTGTAAGTCAGCCTTGTTCCGTTTGTCTGTGGTCTGTCTGGGATAAGATAAGATTGTATTTAAGTGCCTATCTCTTCTGTGTCTTTTACCTCACTCTACCGTGTAATCTATCCCCTTTTCTCCACCACTGTAATTATACCCTCCTCCGGAGGTCTTGAGAACTGTACCCCTTGCGTCGTTTCATCTATCCCAGTCGTTGTGTCCTTTCCATCATTGATTTAGCATAGCGCGATTTGGTCAACGTCTGGGTGGAATCGGGGTCTAGTCGGGGAATAACTGTTCGGTCACGGTCATACCAACCGCTCGGTCAAAAATAACATCTAAACCGCGTCCGTAACAATATATATATATATATATATATATATATATATATATATATATATATATATATATATATATATATATATATACAATATACAATCAGTCTATATATAATATATATATTTATAATAATAATAATTCATTTATTTTGTATAGCGCTTTTCCTGAAGCCCAAAGGCGCTTTGACAGAGTGCAAAACATAATGCATAACAAAACATGAAAACAACAATTGCAAAAAGACAAGAATCAATAGGGAAATATTTAAAGCAAAAGGAGGGAGAAGGATAAGTGATAGTCAGGGGTTAAATGCTGTGGGTTGAATGTTGAATGCAGTGCTGAACAGGTGGGTCTTGAGTGATGTTTTGAATGTGGTGAGTGATGAGGAGTCTCTGATGGTGTGAGGTAGTGAGTTCCAGAGGGTGGGAGCAGCGATGGAGAAGGCCCTGTCCCCCCAGGATCTGAATTTGGTCCGGATGGGGGGGGGGGGGGTCAGGAGGTTGGTACCAGCAGAGCGGAGATTGCGGGTGGGAGTGTGTCTGGAGAGGAGGTCAGCCAGGTAGGATGGGGCCAGGTTATGGAGGGCTTTGTAGGTCAAGAGGAGGATTTTGTACTGGATTCTCTGGGAGATGGGGAGCCAGTGAAGCTTGTAAAGGACGGGGGTGATGTGGTCACAGGTCCGGGAATGGGTGAGTAGACGGGCAGCGGAGTTCTGAATGTATTGGAGTTTATTGGTGATTGTTGAGGGTGAACCATAGAGGAGGCTATTGCAGTAGTCCAGACGGGAGGTGATGAAGGCGTGGATGAGGGTTTCTGCAGCCGTGGAGGAGAGGGATGAGCGGAGACGGGCGATGTTTTTCAGGTGAAAGAAGGCTGTCTTTGTGATCTGTTTAGTGTATTTGTCGAAGGAGAGGGTTTGGTCAAAGATGACGCCAAGATTCCGGATGAGAGGGGAGGTGGATACTGGGATACCGTCGATGTTGAGGGCAAAGTTATGGGTGGATTTTGTGAGCGTTTTTGGGCCAATGATGATTATTTCAGATTTATCACAGTTAAGTTTGAGGAAGTTGATTTGAAGCCAGGATTTTATTTCAGAGATAAAGTTTGTCAGGATAGAGTGGGTGTCGGTGGAGACAGACTTGGTGGAGATGAAAAGCTGGATGTCATCGGCGAAGCAGTGGAATTGGAGACCATGACGGCGGATCAAGTGACTGAGGGGGGACAGGTAAAGGATGAAGAGGAGGGGGCCAAGAACTGAACCTTGGTGGACACCTTGGGGGAGAGGAGCAGTGGGGGATTTGCAGTTATTGATGGAGATGAACTGGCGTCTGTCAGAGAGGTATGATTTAATCCAAGAGAGGGCAGTGCCGGTGACGTTAAAGGTGGATTCAAGTCGGGTGAGGAGGATGGTGTGATCGATGGTGTCAAAGGCAGCGCTGAGGTCGAGGACGACGAGAATGTTGAGGTTGCCAGCATCAGAGGAGAGGAGAAGGTCGTTGGTGATTTTGAGGAGAGCAGTTTCAGTACTGTGGTTGGAGTGGAATCCGGATTGGAATGTTTCATACAGGTTATTGGCAGAGAGGTGATGTTTGAGTTGAGTGGCTACAGCGCGTTCCAAAACTTTCGACAGAAAGGGTAGGTTGGAGATGGGTCTGAAGTTGTTTAGGGTGTCAGGGTTTAGACCAGGTTTTTTTAGAATGGGGGTAACAGCAGCAATTTTGAGGGATGGTGGGACGATGCCTGTAGACAGGGAGGAGTTTATTGTTGCAATGATAAGTGGAGAGAGAGCAGGAAGGGAGGCCTTGACAAAGCTGGAGGGGATGGGGTCAAGAGTGCAGGTGGCAGTTTTCATTCCTATGAGGAGTTCAGAGAGGTCAGTAGGGGAGACCGGGGAGAATTGAGACAGGGGAAGGCAGGATAAGGGGGGGCAGGTGGTTGGAGGGGGAGCGGGTGCGGCGGTGGTCAAGCTGTTGTAGATGTTGTCAATTTTGCGTTGGAAGAAAGAAAGGAAGGAGATGCAGTTGTCTACTGTGAATGACTGGGTGGTGGTGTCCAGGGGGCGGAGGAGTTTGTTTATTGTCGAGAAGAGTGCTTTTGGGTTTCCGGAGCCAGAGTGGATAATTTGAGAGTAGTAGGCGGAGCGGGCGTGGGAGAGGGCATCTTTGTAGTGTTGTAGGTGGTCCTTGTAGGCTTGGGAGTGAACTGTGAGACCTGTTTTATTGCGGAGTCTTTCAAGTTGGCGAGCACGAGTTTTCATCAGGCGGAGTTCAGGGGTAAACCAGGGAGCAGAATGGGTGAAAGAAACTGTTTTGGTTTTTACAGGCGCAAGCTGGTCAAGGCAGGAGGAGAGAGTGTGGTTGTAGTAGTCAGTGAGGTCGGAAGGGGTGTGGAGGTCAATGAAGGGAGAAGTGGACATTTTTTCAGAGAGGGTGGATGAGAATGAGGTAGGTGAAAGAGCGTTCAGCTTACGGAAGTTGATAGTGCGATAATGTCTTGGTGCTGGGGTGGGGATGTTGATGGTCATAGTGATGGCTAAGTGGTCAGAGAGGGTGAGGTCGGAGCCAGAGAGATGGTGCAAAATTAATCCAGTGGAGCAGACAAGGTCCAAAATGTGACCACGGATATGCATAGGAAAGTTGACATGTTGAGTGAGGTTAAAGCAGGTGAGTAAATCAGTGAAGTCAGTGGTCATTGTGGAGTCAGTGGAGTCCATGTGGATATTGAAATCACCAAGGAGGAGGATTTTTTTTTTTTTTTTTTTTTTTTTTTTTTTTGTATACAAGATCGAGGCTCGTGAAAGAGCGAACATTAATCACACAGAAAGACAAACAGACACACAAAACAAATAACATCGGGAGCGGTAGACAAGATGGGGAGAGAGGGGGAAGGACACAAACACAACATTTGAGAGCAGGGACCGAGAGACATGGAGACATCGAGAGAACTGTGGGAGGGAGAGGGCTTTGGGGGGGAGGCATGGGAAGGGGGGGGGGTGGGAGAGGTATAAAACATATGGACACTGCCAAGACTTCCAGGAAAGAAGTTGGAATTTCAAACAAGGTGGATCTGGGGTGAATTAGTGGGGGTAGAAAAGATCAAGGTTTTGGATGGGGGAAGATAAGAGATGGTGGTGAACAGCTGTTTTGAAGACCTGGAGGGAGGAGTGTGATTGAAGTGAGTGTGGGAGTTTGTTCCAGAGGCGGGAGAAAAGAGGAATGAAAGAGTGAAGGTGAGCAGAGAGCCGAGATTTCGGCAGTTTAACCATCAGAGGGTGGCTGGCAGATCTTGTGCGACCTGTAGGAATATTTGGGGGACAGAGCACAGAGAGAGCTGGGGGAGCAAGGCCGGAGAGGAGTCGGTAGAAGACAGAAAGACCACCTACCTGCCTGCGGTGAGTGAGTGAAAGGCCCTCAGAGATAGCTTCATCGCGGGAGATTCCAATGATTCTGAAAGCTTTGGATTCAACAGCGTGAAGCCGAGCCAGGTGTGAGGCAGGAGCACCAGCCCATAGGGGAGAACAGTATTCCATTGAGCTGCGGATGAAAGCCTTGTATGTGGTGAGGAGCTCAGGTGTGCCTAGGAAGGACTTTGCACGACGGAGGATGCCCAGTCGGCGACTGGCTTTGGAGGCCAGATTTGAAATGTGGTTTTCCCAGGAAAGATCATGGCAGATAGTGAGACCCAAAAGCTTGAGTGACAGAACTTCTTGGAGAGGATTATTCAGAAAGTGGATGGGAGGGTTGTCCAGTCGGTCTTTTCGGAGAGACATCGTAAGAGTGTGAGATTTGTCAGGATTGAAAGACATGTTCCACATGTTTGACCAGTCTGTGATTTTGTCCAGGTCTTCAGAGAGTGAGGAGGCTGCAGACTGCCGTTCTAAGGGAAGAGGAATGGAGCGGCAGAGAGTGGAGTCATCAGCAAAGAGATACAGAGGATTTTCCAGAGAGTCGGAGAGATCATTGATAAAGACCAGAAAAAGCACAGGGCCCAGCACACTGCCTTGGGGAACTCCAGCCTGAACAGGAAGGGGAGATGAGAGAAATCCATTCAGGGCCACACGTTGACTACGACCAGAGAGGAAGTCCGCAAGCCATGCATGGAGATTTCCATGGATACCATAGGAGGAGAGTTTGGTGAGCAGAGCTGGGTGCCAGACCGTATCGAAGGCACGTGATATGTCAAGGGAGACAGCTCTGATTTCCTGTTTGGCATTGAGGACCTCCATCCATTGTTGAGACAGCAGAAGCAGCATGTCCAGAGTAGAGTGACCTGGTCTGAAACCAAATTGATGATCAGAGATCAAGCCATTGGAGAAGAGGAAAGATTTCATATCCGAAGCAATGATGGATTCCATGACTTTGCTGATAATTGGGAGCAGGCTGATTGGTCTGTAGTTGCAAGGATCTGTTTTTGCACCTTTTTTGTGTAAAGCGGTAATGTTTGCTGATTTCCAGGATGCTGGCAGATGACCTTGAGCAAAAGATAGGGTGAAAAGAACAGAGAGAGGGTGAGATAGAGCGGCAGAGCAGGATTTTAGGACCCGTGGGCTGATGCCATCTGGTCCAGTTGCAGAATCAGAGTCGAGGTTTGACAAAAACTCCTCCACCTTGTCAGGAGAGAAGGTCACAGAGTCCAGGAGCAGTTTGGTTCGACTGGGAAAGGTGGGAACAGAGAGAGATGGGTTTGGGACTAAGGATTTTGAGGCAAACACAGAGTTGAGGCATTCGGCTTTGTCACGTGCGATGTCAACTGTGTGGCCATTTGAGGTAAGGGAGGGGATGGAGGGGGAACAAACACCAGAAACGGATTTGACCAGACGCCACCAGGATTTGGAGGAAGGAGACAGGTTTGAGAGTTCATTCTTGAGTGAGGAGAGATAGTGCTTCCTGGCACTCCTGAGGGTAGACACACACTTGTTCCGAGCTTGGTGGAAGGAACTGAGATTTCCTTCAGTTGGATTAGCCTTCCAAGAGGCAAAGGCAAGTTGTTTCAGGGCAACTGCCTCACCACAAGATTCAGTGTACCATGGACGGGAGGAAGGGTAAGACAACTGAAGGCGAGATGGGATAAATCTGTGCATGAGAGAGATCAGTTTGCTTTGGAAGAATTCCCAGGAAGAATTGATGTCAGAGGCAGTGGAGATGGGAGACCAATCCAGACGAATGATGGCTGCTTGAAGACCGTCCCAGTTGGCCTGAGTGAAATGCCAGACTCGTCGACGCTGAGGAGGCTCTCTGAGAATGGCCAGAGAGATGTCCACTTTGACAAGCACATGATCAGAAGAACCGATTGGAGCAGAAGAAGAGCAGCAGACATTAGCAGGGAAGTTAGTCATAACCAAGTCTAGAAGAGAAGATACTCCATTGGCTGAGATCCGGGTCGGGAAATTGACAGATTGTGTCAATCCCAGTGAGTCACAGAAGTCCTTTGCTGAGGTGCCATGACTGGTGAGAGAGGAACCCACACCCAACCAGGTGGCATGATGACAATTGAAGTCACCACATATGAGGAAGAGAGAGTTGGGATGAGTGGATAGAAGTTGGTCCATGTTGTCGGACAGTGAAATGTAGATGGAGTCATCACTGTTTGGGGGACGGTACAGAACACATATGAACAAAAGGTGGGAGCGGAGAGGAAGCCGTAGCCAGAGGTACTCCTGGGGGTGAAGAGGAGAGAGGGCAGTGCAAGGAGAGTGAGGAAGAGAGTTTTTGATAAAGATAGCCACCCCACCACCAGGCCGAGGCTCAGGTCTATCATACCGGAGGAGGGGTCAGACTTACATCCATTTTAGCCATCCAGGAGAGGGGGAGATTGAGGGGGAGAGGGAACATAGGTGGGTCAGAAAATTATATATATATATATATATATATATATATATAATATATATAATATATATAATATATATATATATATATATATATATATATATAATATATATATATATATAACATATATATATATATAAATATATATATATATATATATATATATATATATATATATATATATATATATATATATAAAAAAAATAATATATATATATATATAAATATATATATATATATATCTACTATATATATCTACTATATATATATATAAATATATATATATATATCTACTATATATCTCTACTATATATATATATATATATATATATATATATATATATATATATATATATATATATATATATATATATATATATATATATATATACGTATATATATGTATTGTTACGGTTCTTAGAACCTTCAGTTTGTAAATTTAGTATTAAAATTTCCTATGTACATTTCCCCTTTAATTGGCTGTTAATTGAAATGAGTGCACCGTAGCTAGTCCATGTACAAGCACGTAGGCCACCATAGAACCTTTCTATAGTTATTTCTTTATTCTATGTCAGTATAAGGCTCTGTCTCCCATTAATTGACACTGCATTGCACCGAATTGAAATAAGATAGGATCCCTCCGACACCCCCATGGCATCTTCGAAGTGCCAGTAACTTTGGGTGGGGTTATTGGCACCACCTTTACCCCAAGACTCCATTACGCACGCGGTCAAGTCCGCGAACAAGGGCGTTGCCCTTCTCGTCATCGGAAGGTGGAGCCAGCGAGCCCCCACCAGCCAATCAGGGCTGGTGAGGTACCATCACGGGTGTGGTGCGGATTGATCTCGAAGCGCGTTATAAAAGCGCCCGCGCAAGCCTTTTAGGGAGATGCGGCAGATGAAACACCGCAGCTTTGAGACCACCGCAGCATTGAGACCACCGCAGTTTTGAGACCACCGCAGTTTTGACCACCGCAGCTTTGAGCTTTGACAGCGGTTTCGGCCGCGGCTACGAAGCAACGCCGCCATGCGGATACCATTGAGGAGGGTCGGCGGCTGCTCACCTCGAGCCGCGCGATCGCACCAACCGGACCCGCATCCTTCCCGCCCTGTGGTCCCACCTTCGCATCCGTCCAGCCATCCACCTCCTGCCATTCCTGTCATCATCCCCGTGTAAGTCTGACTGTCGTCTGTTTGTCCGTGTTGTCCTGCGTATAAGTTAAGCCTGTATAGATAAGTTAATATTTGCACTGTGTCTTCCTCTTCTGTAAATTATTTTCGTATTTTTCCTTCTTCCTTGGTTTCTTTGGTCTTGTAAATATTAGTCATAAATTATATTTGTTCTTCCTTACCTTCTGGTTTCCTCACATCTGATCGTCTTTGTGATTTCCCCATTGAGTACCTGTGGCACGATTTGGCCAACGCATAAGAATCGGGTCTAGTTCTTGCTAACGGTTTGAGCCGCGGGTTGCCATCCGCTCGGCAAAATAACATCTTGTCCGCGGTCTCGAACGAGGTTGCTCACCTGCCTCTCTGGAGGGAGCTGGGCAGCTTCAGGACTCACGTCGGTCAGTCGCAGACAAGGGGATTAATCCCCCCTTGGTAAGGGGAAAAGGGCCGACGGTGAGATCCGCAACAATTGGTGTCAGGAGTGGGATTCGGACCCGAAGTGCGCTTAGCGCACTCAAAATTACGAGCGGCCGAAATTCTATAAAACATCTAAATTAAATCGTGCCATGGATAATCAAGGCGATCGGGTGCCGGTGGGAGAGTTAGAAGGGGTACAAGCGACCCAGGACCCCATGGAGGAGGTGGGAGTAATAATGGAGGAGGAAAGCAATGAGGATGTGGTAGCGGAGGCTTCAGGCACAGGAGATGGCAGCGCCTCGCATGAGGTGGGAGGCGCACAAAATGGCGGCTCGCACATGGTTGTGGCAGCCACGCCCGCTGCGCCAATGGGGGTGGTCCAAATGCAAGCCTTCATGGCCCAATTCATGGCGGAAATACAGAAAAAGAACGACAGTATGGACAGGATGGGAGAACAATTAGAACGAATGGAAGACAGAAGGAGGGCTGACAGTGAGAAAATGGAAAGCAGAATGATGGGAGCAATGAGGGACGAAGCAAGGGGCACCAGTAAGCAATTGGGAAATCAAATCGGGGGGCTAGAAGCTAAATTTGAGGGTTTAGACAATAATTTTGAGGGTTTAGACAATAAATTTGAGGGTTTAGACAATAAATTTGGGGGTTTAGACAACAAATTTGAGGGGTTAGACAACGGGATGAAAGGGGTGAAGAATGGGTTAACGGGGTTAGAAAACACCATGGAAGGCAAATTGAGGGAAATAGGGGAGCAATCCACCCGGGAAATTAAACAAATGGGAGATCAGATAGAGGAGGTGAAAATCGGGTTGGAAACTAAATTGGATGCCCAGAGGAATGATTTGGAACAGATGAGGGCAGCATCTACCAAAGAGATGGGAGAAATGGGGGAGGAGATCAGACGAGGTGTGGGCAAGGAGGTCGCGGGGGTACGCGAAGAGGTAAAGCGAGGTGAGGAGCGTATGGAGAAAGAGGTGAGAAATAGTACGGCTAGGTTACAGGGGGGAATAGAGGATCTGATGAGGGGAGTAGCGCAGCTGACGGTGGGACAAAAGGAATTAGGGGAGCAAGTGGAGAAGAACACTGCGGTAATCGTGGGGTTGAAGGCGACACAGAAAGAGATAAAAAAAAGAACTCGTAGCGACAAAGAGGGAATGTCAGATGGTACATGAGGGGTTGACAAAGAGGTTGGACGAGGTAACAGAAGCAATGGAGACGAAAGAACGGGAAGTAAGGACGCACATAGAGATGACCAAGGTGGCCTTAGAGGAAGAAATTGAGGGGGCGCACCGGGAAATGAAAGAGGTAAAGCAAAAATTAGAGGAAGTGGAAGAGGGGGTGAGTGAAATTAAGAAGAGACGGAGGGAAACTAAGAGAGAGATAAAGGAGGAGGTGATGGAATTGGTGCAAGGTCTGTGCTCAAATCATGATGATGTGCTTACTAACCAAATAAAGAGTTTGCAGGTGGCGGAGGAGGAGCGAAGACGAGGTGCCGAGGTGAGTGGCGATATACTCGGAAATGTATATGGTGTGAGGGGAGATTCAGTTGGCTTGGGTGTTGGTTTAGACCCGGGTGTTCGTGAGAGGCCGCTGGTAAGGTGTGCCACAGGTACAGAGTGTGAAGGAGGAGGTGTGCGAGGATGTCCGACTATGGGGTGTGTGAGGAAAAGATGCGCGCCGAGGAGTGAGTGTGCTGTCGAGAGTGAGTTGGTCGTGGCGCAGGTGCGAGAGGGCACATGGAAGCGCGTGATGGGGAGTGTTACAGGGGATGTAGCGGAAGAGTGCACACCTGTGGTGAGTGTTACGGAGGGCATAACAGGAGAGTGTGCACAAAAGGATGCGTGAGAAAGGTGTGTAACAGAGGAGTGCATGATTACAGAGTGCGCTGTCAAGAGTAAGGGTGAATGCGCGACCGAGTGTGGTGGTGAGAGTAGTGAGAGTGACACGGAGCACGAGTTGGTTGTAGCAGGTGAGAGAGAGAATGTACACCTGGAATGAAAGGGTGCACACCCGGAATGTTCGAGCGCGTGTGGGAATTCACACTTGAGTTGGTAGTGAAGCACATGATTGGGTGTGCCGATGAGTGCACACCCGTGGTTGTCAGAGAGGATGTGACCGAGGAGTGGGCACGTAGATGTGTGTTGATGAGGTGTGCGAACGACGAGTGTGTGCCGAGGTGTGCGGTGGTCAGGTGTGTGACGAAGTCCGTGAGCGTAATGAGTGAACCTGGGGGGTGTGTAAGAGAAGGTGCAATGACGGAGTGTATGGAGACACCTGGATGTGTGAATAAGGGACGGAACGCGTGGTGTGAGCATGCAAGTGAAGCATCGACGTTAAACGGAGCAGCGGTTAGGTGGACTTTTATCTGAAGCGAGCCCTCGGTTCGTGCCGGGCTTTGTGTGCAGCGGGAACCAGCGGGGATCGTAACCACGGCAGTTTCGAAAGAACCGCCGTGCGCGAGCCACGCCGGGCCTTGCTCCGAACGGTCATGTCCGTGCTCCGCTAAGCGGAGCGGGCGGCCCGGTAGGAAGGGCCGGCACGGCGACCCCTTGTGGTTGAGGCATTCCGGCAGGGCGAGATCGGGCCATCGGGCGGGAGACCGGACGGCTCCGCGCCGAGGTGGACCTTGGGATCTCGGCCTGAGCAAACCTCATTCCCTGAACCGAATGCCGGACGGATCCAACCGCCGGCAACAAACCACCCACATTCATTGCTCGGCTCCGCGACCCGGGCTTTGAAAATGTAAAGATGCACCGAGGCTCAAGTTAAAGGACATTTGGTAGGGATAGGGAATTTGTGATTGGCAAAATTTGATTGGCAGATTTATGATTGGTAGAATGATTGGCAGTGATTGGCAAATTTTGATTGGTTGGAATTTGATGGCAAAATTTATAGTCGAAGATGCCTGATGTGGTGGGATGGCAACTCTGCCATCCCTCACATCATTTAGGGGGCACATGAGCTGTAGTTTTATGGGGTTTTTGGCAGTGTAAGCTCGCTGAGGGAGGGTTAGGATAAAATGATAGGGATCTAGAGAAGATTGACCATAGGTAACGATAGATTTAAGTAGCAACAATATACAGGTAGTGGGGACGTATGTAGATTAGTTTGGATTATAACAACGAGGGAGCGCAATATTTTAAAGGGGCGACTGGGAAGCGCAAGTTTCAGAGGGGAGTAGTTAGATCAGATGATGCCGTGTGTTTGAGGATCGAAAGTGTATTGAGCAGTGTATGAGTGAGTAATGGTGATTGTGTGTTGTGTTGAGCAAATGGTCCTGGAGGAAGGAGGGTGCAGGAAGCACCAGGTGTGATGGCACAGGTGTACAAATACAGGTGTATGGAGAATGGTTGTGTGGAATACCTGGAGTATGGAATATATGGAGTATGGAATGGATGGTGTGGAGTGAGTATGGTGGAAACTGTGGAGTGGAGTGGATGGTGCGAAGGTGTGAATGGGGGAAAAATGGACCCCATCACGAATACCCGGGGAGGGTAGTTTCAGATTTAGGTAGAGGGAGTAGGTAAATTGTGGTTGGATATTAGCATCTGTGGTGCGTGTGGAAGAATGGTGTTTGGATGGGTGCATTAGTGTCGTGGAAATGGCTGGGCGTGTGGCCTGTTAGTGTGTGTAGTTAAATGGGCACTCCGCCACTGTGAGGATGTCGGCCAGGTGAGGCCGCAGGTGGGCTCTGGGAGCCGTTAGAGTTGTGGATGGGGCCCGAGGATCCGGAGGATGGACCCGGGTAGCCCAGTGCCAGAGAGGGCACCGAGTGGGGTAAGCGCCAAGGAGGGCCTTCCCCAGGTAGATAGGTTAGGGTAAGGAGCAGGTAAGCTCGGAGGCAACTGCAGTGGTGGAGGTGTGCAGGTGGGTAGACCTGCTGGGAGAGCCACACGACCCAGTCCTGAAATTGTGCAAAGGCACAGGGAGTTGAATCGGGGGAGTGAGACCCCAAATTGATGAAGCACCACAGTTTGGTCAAGGGGAATTTGGTTCTTAAAACCGCATAGAGTAAGATGGCCAGTGGATTGGCAGGGAAAGACCCCGGGTAGTGTAAAGTGTGTTAATGTCATTTAGGAAGTAGTTAGGATTGAAATCTCCTCGCCCCATCTACATCCACTCACCTGGGGTGACAAAACTCCACGCCATGCCATGATTTGTTGTTTTTATTATTTTGGTGCAAATGTTTGGATTGTGAGACGCATCATGACGTGGGTGTGACATTGTGTTGTTGTTCCATCTCTCCCTCCTTATGAGGATTGATGATGAATTGGTGATGGCAAATTTAGAAATTGGGATTGTGGATGAATTTGGTATTAGGGGAAATATGGGGAGGACGAGACGTAGTGACGGATTTGTAAATGTGTAGATTGTTGTAAATATGGGTAATAGACCAGGGAACTTAGTGATATACCCACCACTAATTGCAATAGAAACCATTCAAGTGTTTTTCAACTGCAAATATACTATAGAATAACATACTAAAAGCCTCGGGAAATCGAAGTACAGGCTCATGCTTATTTTTCAAGTTGGCCGCCAAAATTCCCGCCAAAACTGAATTTTTTTAAATTGGCCCTATATACGCAAGTAAAAGTGCTAAACATGTATATGAAACACCTAGACATATGTTGTTAGTGACAAGAAATCCATTTCTGACATTTTAAAACTGGTCACATATTTCAAATTCAAAATGGCTGCCAAAATTCCCTCCAAAACTGACAAATTTTAAAATTGGCCATATATACGCAAGTAATAGTGCTAAAAATATATGTGAAACACCTACGTATATGTTGTTGGTAACAAGAAACCCATTTTAACAAATGTTTTCAAACTGGTCACATATTTAAAATTCAAAATGGCTGCCAAAATTCCCTCCAAAACTGACAAATTTTAAAATTGGCCATATATACGCAAGTAATAGTGCTAAAAATATATGTGAAACACCTACATATATGTTGTTGGTAACAAGAAACCCATTTCTGACAAATGTTTTCAAACTGGTCACATATTTAAAATTCAAAATGGCCATGAAACTAATATATTTAGAGATAAAATCAAATATAAGGAATTACTTATACCTCATATAATGAATCATTGGTTCAAAGGTAATGAAAGCGAATGAAATACATTGGATACTGTGGCTTAGTTGTTGTCTTTAATAGTAAAGTGTTCTTTTCTTTTCTTTCACAGAGTAACTAGCTCATCATGGACAAGTGCGTTTTCTGTGAAGAACCTTTATCCAATGGAGAGGCAACTTCCACATTACGCCCAAAAGGATGTCAAGGCATTGCTAAAGCTAATGAGTTGCGGAACAGAAATATAAGTACCGTGCCTGGCCAACTTGTGCATGTCAAATGTAGGAAGAACTTTTGTTGCCCAAACAGCATAACCAGTGACAACAAAAAGCGAAGTCTTGACTCGGCAGCTCCAAGTAGTTCACAATGTGCACGTCGATCCACAAATATGGCATTCAATTACAAAGATAACTGCATATTTTGTGGTGTTTCCGATGCACAGAAATATAACAAACCTACACATAAACTTTTCGCTGTCAGAACGATAGATTTCCAGAAAACGATATTGCAGGTATGCAATGAACGCAATGATTCATGGTCAGACACCTTTGGAGGTAGAATTGAGTACGCACAGGATCTACATGCTGCAGATACTGTATATCATAACCTCTGCAGCACAAACTTCAGAACAGGAAGGGAGATACCAAATGAGTTTGTTGCAGAAGAAACGATCCCTTCCAAACGCCCGAAGCAGGGCAGACTTCTTCCAAAGTAAATTCTTCCAAAGTAAATTGCTCTCTCTCATGCACAGATTTATCCCATCTCGTCTTCAGTTGTCATACCCTTCCTCCCGTCCATGGTACACGGAATCTTGTGGTGAGGCTGTTGCCCAGAAACAACTTGCCTTCGTCTCCTGGAAAGCAAATCCAACGGAAGGAAATCTCATTTCCTTTCACAAAGCCCGAAACAAGTGTGTGTCCACCCTCAGGAGAGCCAGGAAACAATATCTCTCCGTTCTCAAGACCGAACTCTCTTATCTGTCTCCCTCTTCCAAATCCTGGTGGCGTCTGGTCAAATCCGTTTCTGGTGTTTGTTCCCCCTCCATCCCCTCCCTTACCTCAAACGGCTACACAGCTGACTCCGCACGTGAAAAAGCTGAATGCCTCAACTCTGTGTTTGCCTCTAAATCTTGTGTCCCAAACCCATCCCTCTCTGTACCCACCATACCCAGTCGTACCCTGCTGCTCCTGGACTCCGTGTCCTTTCCTCCTGACAAGGTGGAAAAGTTTCTGTCAACCCTCGACTCTGATTCTGCAACTGGACCCGACGGCATCAGCCCACGGGTCCTAAAATCCTGCTCTGCTGCTCTATCTCACCCTCTCTCTGTTCTCTTCACCCTCTCTTTTGCTCAAGGTCAACTGCCATCTGCTTGGAAATCAGCCAACATCACCGCTTTGCACAAAAAAGGTGCAAAAACAGATCCTAGCAACTACAGACCAATCAGCCTTCTCCCAATTATCAGCAAAGTCATGGAATCCATCATTGCTTCTGATATGAAATCTTTCCTCTTCTCCAATGGCTTGATCTATGATCATCAATTTGGTTTCAGACCAGGTCACTCTACTCTGGACATGCTGCTTCTGCTGTCTCAACAATGGATGGAGGTCCTCAATGCCAAACAGGAAATTAGAGCTGTCTCCCTCGACATATCACGTGCCTTCGACACGGTCTGGCACCCCGCTCTGCTCACCAAACTCTCCTCCTTTGGTATCCATGGAAATCTCCACGCATGGCTGGCGGACTTCCTCTCTAGTCGTCGTCAACGTGTGGCCCTGAATGGGTTTCTCTCATCTCCTCTTCCTGTTCAGGCTGGAGTTCCCCAAGGCAGTGTTCTGGGCCCCGTGCTTTTTCTGGTCTTCATCAATGATCTCTCTGACTCTCTCGAAAATCCTCTCTATCTCTTTGCTGATGACTCCACTCTCTGCCGCTCCATTCCTCTTCCCTCAGATCGGCAGTCTGCTGCCTCCTCACTCTCTGAAGACCTGGACAAAATCACAGACTGGTCAAACAAGTGGAACATGTCTTTCAATCCTGACAAATCTCACACTCTTACTATGTCTCTCCGAAAAGATCGACTGGACAACCCTCCCATCTACTTTCTCAACAATCCTCTCCAAGAAGTTCTGTCGCTCAAGATTTTGGGTCTCACTATCTGCCATGATCTTTCTTGGGAAAACCACATTTCCAAGCTGGCCTCCAAAGCCAGTCGCCGACTGGGCATCCTCCGTCGTGCGAAGTCCTTCCTCGGCACACCTGAGCTCCTCACCACATACAAGGCTTTCATCCGCAGCTCAATGGAATACTGTTCTCCCCTATGGGCCGGTGCTCCTGCCTCACACCTAGCTCGGCTTCACGCTGTTGAAACCAAAGCTTTCAGAATTATTGGAATCTCCCGCGATGAAGCTATCTCTGAGGGCCTTTCACTCACTCACCGCAGGCAGGTAGGTGGTCTTTCTGTCTTCTACCGACTCCTCTCCGGCCTTGCACCCCCAGCTCTCTCTGTGCTCTGTCCCCCAAATATTCCTACAGGTCGCACAAGATCTGCCAGCAACCCTCTGATGGTTAAACTGCCGAAATCTCGGCTCTCCGCTCACCTTCACTCTTTCATTCCTCTTTTCTCCCGCCTCTGGAACAAACTCCCTCACTCCCTTCAATCCCACTCCTCCCTCCAGGTCTTTAAAACAGCTGTTCACCACCATCTCTTATCTTCCCCCATCCAAAACCTTGATCTTTTCTACCCCCGCTAATTCACCCCAGATCCACCTTGTTTGAAATTCCAACTTCTTTCCTGGAAGTCCTGGCAGTGTCCATATGTTTTATACCTCTCCCACTGCCCCCTTCCCACGCCCCCCCCCCCCCCAAAGCCCTCGCCCTCTCTCAGATCTCTCGATGTCTCCATGTCTCTCGGTCCCTGCTCTCAAATGTTGTGTTTGTGTCCTTCCCCCTCTCTCCCCATCTTGTCTACCGCTCCCTATGTTATATGTTTTATGTGTCGGTTTGTCTTTCTGTGTGATTAATGTTCGCTCTTTCACGAGCCTCGATCTTGTATACAAAAAAAAAAAAAAAAAAAAAAAAAAAAAGACCCCAAGATTCAGAACGAGCAACTGCTTTTCTCAAAGTTGCTGAGTACCTTGAGGATAATGATGATGAACAAGTAACAATACGAGATCTAATGCACAAAATGGATGAATATCTGGATGGCACTGACAAAGAATCCTATGGATTTACTTACATGAAAGATCAGCTTGTACAGCACTTCGGCGACAACATAGTGATCACCGAGATCAATGGAAAAGTAAATGTGGTTACATTCCGCCACAAAGCATCTGCTATACTCCATGATTTCTACAGTCAACCCAAGAAAAGTAACAGCACTGCAGAGAAAATGAGTCTCATTGAAACTGCTGCCAAACTGATTAAGAGTGATGTTAAATCACTGGAACAGACAAATGAGTTCTACCCAGATGCAAGCACAATGGCATCTACTGATGAGGCAATGTTGTTCTTACCCGAATCATTGAAACTTATGCTTCAGATATTGGCAGTTGGGAAGGACACCGATAGGAAAGTAGCATCGTTGGGCCAAGCCATTATGCAGTGCATTCGACCAAGAGTTCTGATTGCTCCCTTACAGATAGGTTTAGGCGTACAAATGCACCACCACTTTGGGTCTAAATTTCTCATCGACTCTCTCCATGCACATGGATTCTGTAGCTCATATAAGGAAGTTCAGAAATTTGAGCGCAGTGCAGCAGTTACCCAAGGAACAGACATACCAAACTACACTGAAGGCCAATTCATCCAGTACATGGGTGATAATGTAGATCATAACATTAGGACAATAGATGGCCTGAACACCTTCCATGGCATGGGCATAATTGCCACTGTGACCCCTAAGACACAGACCACAAGCAGACTACCACGCATATCTGTTACAATGGAGGATGTTGCAGCAGTGGGTCGCATCAATATCCGACACCTAACATCTCCTTGCAATGGATTAGCCTCACTGACATATGGATTACTTGAAGACAGGAAGGAGCAAGATAGCACTTCAAACTTCAACCTACTGTGGAAGATCTCTCTAACACTACGCTCTCCACGTCCAGCATGGTCCGGAATGATGCAAGCAGTGCAGAAGGGACGGCACCCAGGGCAGTCATCAGTTCTCTTTTTACCCTTGATAGATATGAACCCTGGTGATATGTCCTGCATATATTCCACATTGGTGTTTGTGTGTGACCATGCCAAACACTACAATGCAACACCAATCATCACATTCGATCAACCAATCTGGTGGAAGGCTATGACAATCGTAGAAAGTGAGCCGGAAGACAGTAACTTGCATGGAATTGTACTTCGTCTGGGTGGATTTCATACACTCATGAGCTTCCTGGGATCTATTGGGCACATTATGGGCACACCTGAGTATCTCCTGCAAACGATCAACTGTTCCTGCAAGACAGACTAGAGGAAGATGCAGTTGCGTAAAGTATGGACTACAATGTTCTCCAGCGTGTATAGAATGTAAAGGATTTCATTGCTCCAATGTGACTCTGCCTGATCAAGAAAGTGACTCTGATGATATGTAATGGTATCCAGCAGAGGTTTAGTATTCAGTGCACTCGATATTTTAACATGTTTCTAGAAAATGAAAGTACAAAACTAGTGTCGAGTATAATAACACTGCTCCTGCGCCGCTGTGCCCAGCATTAATTGTTGGTTTGATGCAACCCATTGGACGTGCCAATTTCATAAAATCTTTGTGAAACTTCACAGAGTGCAGTCCTGAATTCTGCAAGAGCTGCTAATGTCACGACCTAAATTAATATCCAATAGCAAACTGACAGTTTGGCGGCCATTTTGAATTTGAAGTGAACAGTTTGTATATGTCAGAAATGGGTTGATTATATTCAATAACATATACCAACGTATTTCACATCTGTTTTAGCTGTAGTACTTGCTGATAAGAAGGTAATATTCTAAAATTTGCAGTTTTGGTGGTTATTTTGGCAGTCATTTTGGCGGCCATTTTGAATTTGAAATATGTAACCAGTTTTAAAATGTCAGAAATGGGTTTCTTGTTACCAACAACATATATGTAGGTATTTCACATATATTTTTAGCACTATTACTTGCGTATATATGGCCAATTTTAAAATTTGTCAGTTTTGGTGGGAATTTTGGCAGCCATTTTGAATTTGAAATATGTGACCAGTTTTAAAATGTCAGAAATGGGTTTATTGTCACCAACAACATATGTCTAGGTGTTTCATATACATTTTTAGCACTTTTACTTGCGTATATAGGGCCAATTTAAAAAAATTCAGTTTTGGCGGGAATTTTGGCGGCCAACTAGAAAAATAAGCATGAACCTGGACTTCAATTTCCCGAGACTTTTAGTATGTTATTCTATAGTATATTTGGAGTTGAAAAACACTTGAATGGTTTCTATTGCAATTAGTGGTGGGTTTGGCCATATAACTTTACAGATTCCCTGGTCTATAAGGGCAAGGGTGGAGTAGGTACCAGGGGGCGGGGGGGGGGGAGGGGGGTTGATGTACGGTAGGGACGAGCTTTCTCACTTCGCTCTCCGTGTGCACCTTGTTCTGCATTACCTGTGTTGATGTGTACCCTTGCGCCCTTACCCCTCGCTAACCTGTCCTCTCTGTCTTCCTTCCCTGACCCATGGATCGTGCTCTCTGGGCACTAAGGGGAGCGTGCGGGGGGGGGGGGGGGGCCGCGTCAGTGTGCCCGAATCCTCGCAACCAGCTGCCTGCATCCACGCACCACTTATGGACCACATGTCTGTGGCTGAGCACCACTCATGGACCCCACGGGTTGGGGCATGGCCCCTCTGCTGGGACTGGCCACGATGGCCCAAGATCTTGCTTGCAGACCCGGTGAGGTGGCACCAAGCCCACAGGTGAACCACCCATAGTCGGCCCCTGTGGGCCATAAATAAAAAACGGACACGTTTGTGCATTTTTATTTCCATCAAATAGGCAGCAAAACACGAAGTTGACAACATCTGGAAGAACAACGGCCAGCAGAGGGAGCCGAAGAGCAAGACCACCAGCAGGGGTTCGTTTTTTAAAACTATGGTGACTGTGCACTCCGGTGCGTTTTGGTGCTTTATGGTGCTCTTTGTTGGTGCTGGTGCGTCGATGCAGCGTAGGCTGTCTCCCCCCCCCAAAAGAACAATCGCAGGTCCTGGGTTGCAGTGTAAATACAATCAGCGTCACTTGTAAATAATGCTCCCCACCGTTCATGTTTAGTTTGAGAACAATTCTGCAATTCGGTTATCCTGTGGGCGTGAATCTGTTAGGCAGGGTGCAATGCAGCAGAGGGACATACTTATTTGTGTTTTAAAACTGTCACACTCAGGGTCAGGTTAATTGTAGAGGGAACTACACCTACATGCCACACTAAGTTAAAGTTTTGTCGGCCGAGACGTGCCGTGAGGAATGAGGGTGCTGTGTTACGGTTCTTAGAACCTTCACTTTGTAAATTTAGTATTAAAATTTCCTATGTACATTTCCCCTTTAATTGGCTGTTAATTGAAATGAGTGCACCGTAGCTAGTCCATGTACAAGCACGTAGGCCACCATAGAACCTTTCTATAGTTATTTCTTTATTCTATGTCAGTATAAGGCTCTGTCTCCCATTAATTGACACTGCATTGCACCGAATTGAAATAAGATAGGATCCCTCCGACACCCCCAAGGCATCTTCGAAGTGCCAGTAACTTTGGGTGGGGTTATTGGCACCACCTTTACCCCAAGACTCCATTACGCACGCGGTCAAGCCCACGAACAAGGGCGTTGCCCGCCCCTCATCATCGGAAGGTTGAGCCAGCGAGCCCCCACCAGCCAATCAGGGCTGGTGAGATACTGTAGGGGAAATGGTTGGGGAGACTCAAGACTCCAATGACCGGACACAGGTTTTACAAATATTCATGACTTTATTATTAACTGGTTGTTCACTTTCATTCCAATACCAAATAACTACCGTTTAACTCAATAGACCAGGTTAACTCTATTCGCATGGTCCTTCTTGTTCGGCCGATGTTCCTCCGCCATTCCCGTCGGGCAGAGGTTCTGAGTATGAGTCCTCTCTCTCAGCGCTGTTCATAGGGTTCCTTTCCGTTCCGTAGGTCAGAGCTTCTGCTCACAAGTCTCTCGACTCATCGTTTGCTCTGGTTTTTATCGGCCTTGCCGCGCTAATCCTTTCTCCGCTAATGCCCCGAGGTCATGCATGCACCGAGTCCTGGCATCAGCTCGCTCCCCTCCTGCTGCGAGTTCCGTTTACCAAACGATAGGGGGGTGCTCCAGCCTGGGGCTGTGACCAGGTGGACAAGAGATTACCATGTTCGTGCACATTCTTGGCATCCATTTACGAAATCGTTACCAGTCTTTAATCAATGAGTTACCAGTGCCAATCAATAAGTTACACTGAGTTACACTTCCACAATTCCCTCATCTTTTTGTTTTTGTTTATATTAACCATTAATCTAAACATCAATATAAGTAAACAGTCAATCACTACAAGTAAACATCATTACAAGTATAAGTAAATAATCAATCACTGCAAGTAAACATCATTACAAGTATAAGTAATTAATCATAACTTTGGTAATCAAATTCCCTTAGGCATACACCGTCATCCTGCAAGAATCACAAAACATTTCGTTGGTCATTGACTTCTTCCATATTGTTCAATCTATTGCATTTGCATCACAAATATATTTTCAAAACAACACTTCACCATCACTAAGATACAACAATTTCACTTCATTTTCAAGTTTTGTAAAGCATCTGCACCATCTGGCAAAAACGTTTGCCTCCACACAAATGTTGACTTTGTTTGAAAGGAAGGGCTGATCACTTGTGTTTGAATCCAGGTATGAAACATTTTCTCCTAATGTCTTCATTCTGTTACGTGGTCCCCTCGGTGAATACCTGGTCTCGGTGACCCCCGGACCGTGAGAGGAACTTCGCCAGAAAGCTGTATTAAATATGCGCTTTCGCCACGCAATCCATATGAATTTCACCCCAGAGACAACTGACGTTCAAGGATATATTTCAATGGGAATGACCATACAATTGCAATGACACAACCACGGAGATTTTCCCCGAGCAATCAACCATATACAACCATCAACAATTCCCAATTCACAAGCACTTTCCTATGAGTAAGATGGCCATCTTATATACGTGTGTCCCGGTGAGTACTCACGACACCCTTTTGGTCTCGGTCCCGCACAATGTCTCTGGGCCCCTCCGGACCAAGATGATGGTTGCCGTCACCGCACTCGGGCGGTAGAACGAACCCCGGGTGGACGTGTTTCCACCGGGCAGGTATCGTACCAGGCACCGTGGCTGCAGCCCCTCGTGGCCACGCGAGGCGGATACGGTAAAGCAAGCCAAACCCCACGCCGCTTGCAAGGCGGGTTAGGCCCCAACGTGCGACCCGCACGCGTCTGTTTGGACGGTGCCGCGAACGAGGCCAGGCGCGGGGTCGATGCACGGCCCCACGTCAACTTGCCGTCTCCACCGGGCAGGTACAAGTCCCGGTAATTCCTCTCGCCAGACAGGCTTCGGATCAGAACGCCGCTTTTCCACGCAGCACAAGGTCGATCCCACCTTTTGTCCGAGCGGGCCGCGGGGCGAGGAAGAATAATACTCGTCCTTTTTTCCTCGTGTCTTTTCCTTTTCCGTTTCCGGTCACTTCCGTTTCCGGCCACTCCCTCAGAAGGGCTCCTGACCCTCCAACCACAACAACTTAATATACGACACACGGATAAGCAAAGACCTGAATGGTAATTCACATACATTCACATAAATATGTAACACTCCCCCCCCTTCAAGAAAGAAAGTTTGAACCCAGCGAAAACTTTCTTTGCCGGCCAATTTGGAGAAACAAACCAGATAACTCAACCCCCCCCCACATTATCCGTTCCCCCCGGGCACAGTTATCACTTAAAAATAAAGCAACCAAAATTTCACCACAACCCCTCCAGATTACTCCCTCTGGACTAAGTACCAACAACGACATTGTCCCTGCCAAATCAAACTCCATCTCATGACCCTCTGACTTTGACCGTCAGTTTCTTGGGAATGAAGGTTAAGGGGTTGATCAAAGATCCAAAGTTAAGCAACTCGATAGCACTTTTTCCGGGAGGCCAAGCCGAGTATTCACTACATGGATGCCTTTAGGAACGCGGAGTTCACGGTTAGTCCGTGCAGGAAAGTTCTCTACATGGGCGCCTTGAGGAACGTGGAGTTCACGGTTAGTCCGTGCATGAAAGTTCACTACATGGACGCCTTTAGGAACGGCGTTCACGGTTAATTCGTGTAGGAATCTTGGCTCGGCGGCTCCGCCACCTTCAGTGCTTCAACTTCTCAGAACTTCCCTAATAATTAGGGTGGGACCACTGGTCCCTGTAGTCCCATGAATAGCGGTCTCCTTCTCGGCCACTACCAAAACTACCGCCCAGTTGTCCTCTCCTGTAGACCTCTCGACGCCTACGAAATGCCTTCCCTACTGTTATGGTCCGACCCTCCAAATCCTTGCCATTCCAATTCTTCTCTGCCTCTCTGGCGTCTTTTGTGCTGGCAAACGTGACAAAGCCGAACCCTCTTGACTGTTGCGTTTCCCAGTCTCTTACCAACCGCACTTCCACCAGCGGCCCATATCTGTTGAAGACAGAGGTCAGAACTTCTTCCTCTGTTTTGAAGTTCAGTCCCCCTACAAATAACTTGGCACTTTTGTCGCCATCCCGAGCTGGTGTGGTGTTATTTTCCCTGCTGGGCTTTTTACCAACCCTCAGGTTACCATAAACTTGACCCCCGGCCAAATCATTCCCGATAACCACAGATACACCCTCTACAGGAAGCGTGGCTTGTAAACCGACGGTGACCGGTCCTGACACCAAATCGGACTCCAAATGGATGACATGAAGGGGAGCACTAACACCGCCCCCGATCCCCTGTAAACGAACACTATCCCCCGTTGCCGTCTCCTCGGACCATGGCAAAATGCCTTCAAGCATTAAAGATTGATGGGCCCCTGTGTCCCTCAATATCCTAACCGGTCTCCGGTTAGTCGAGGCTCCATCCAGTGACACAAACCCCTCTGAAATAAATGGTTGGTAACCCTTTTGATGGCGATTTCTTACGCTAGCCATCGCATTCGGAGTTGTAATAGTCGGACTCCGCTCTGGGTTGTCCCTTTTCATGAGGTAACAACTGGACATCAAGTGTCCAGGTTTCTTGCAAAACGCGCAAGTAGGCCCGGAGGAAAAACTCGGGGTCTGCCTCGGGCCCTCCAAACTATAAGTTTGTCTTGGGCCCGCATCCCTCTGATTTCGAACCGGTGGGGTATCATAGTTGTCCCCATAATCATCTCGAGGCCGCCGCCATGTATGGTCGTTCTCCGCACCTGCTGTTCCCCACCTCCCCTGCGGAGATCTAGGCGAGGAGTTAGGTTCGTGGACCCCTATTCGGTGGGTTAAGGCATAATCATCTGCCATGGTGGCTGCGTCCCACAACTTTGGTACCTTCTTTTCCTGCAGGTACACTTTGATGTCCTCGTGGACACACTGCTGGAATTCCTCCACCAGGATCAAGTCCCGCAATGTCTCGAAGTCTTTCCCGACTCCTTTTGACTCACACCACCGATCAAACATGTTTTCTTTCACTCTGGCAAACTCCACATGGGTCTCACTCTCCCTCTTCCTGGCATTCCTGAATTTTTGCCTGTAAGCTTCCGGAACCAACTCATAGGCCTTGAGGATGTGCTTCTTCAGTACCTCATAATCTGCACATTGGTCCATTGGTAGCGCCGAATAAATTTCCTGAGCTTTCCCCACCAGCACACTTTGCACGAGTATGGTCCAGGCCTCCTCCGGCCAGTTTAATTGTCGAGCCACTTTCTCAAAGTGTGGGAAAAATTTTGCGACTTCCTTTTCACTGAACGGTGGAACCAGCCTCACATGTCTGCCCACATCCCAGGTTTTCTGGTTAGGTGTCGACCCCGTCAGCAAGGGTGGTGCCTCTCCCCGTTCTCTCATTAACTCCAGCTCCTTGAATTTGATTTCTTGCTGAAGCTCCATGTCACGTTCCTTTAATTCCCTTTCCGCTTTCCTCTCCTCTGCTTCGAGGTCCCTTGCAGCTCTCCTCTCCTCTGCTTTTCTCCCTTCTAACCTTTCCTGGAGTTCTCGTTCCACTCTCCTTTCCTCTGCTTCTGCTTTCCTTTCTTCTTCTTTTAACCTTTCCTGGAGTTCTCGTTCCACTCTCCTTTCCTCCGCTTGTTTCTCTTCCCTCCTCTCTTCTGCTTTCCTTTCTTCTTCTGCTCTTTCCTTTTCTGCTTTCCTTTCTTCTTCTTTAATCCGTTCCTGGCTCCGTAACTGCAACTCCAGTTTGCGGAGCTCAACGTCTTCTGGTTCTTCGGGTAGCCACTCCCAGGCTAACTCGTCCCATGTTCCTAATCCCACCATAGATTGTATCACCGTGGCCTGCAACTCTGCCTTCCTCAAATTAGTTCGGACCTCCAAGTTAAAATGTTTGGCCAATTTCAAGAGGTCCGACTTTAGCAACGCTCGGAACTGTGCCTCACTCGGGGTTACCCCAAAGTTCTGTGCCACAAACGCCATGGTGCCTATCGTTAACACCTGTTAACCTTCACCCAAGACTTTACCCCAATTTCTCAACAAAAAAAAATTACCAATTAATAATTAATTAATTAATTTTAATTAATAAAAAATTATTATTTTATTATTTTATACAATTTTACATCCCGGACGTAGACCCAATTGCGAAACCGCAAATCGTAATTTGGACGAGCCCCCAATTCTGTTACGTGGTCCCCTCGGTGAATACCTGGTCTCGGTGACCCCCGGACCGTGAGAGGAACTTCGCCAGAAAGCTGTATTAAATATGCGCTTTCGCCACGCAATCCATATGAATTTCACCCCAGAGACAACTGACGTTCAAGGATATATTTCAATGGGAATGACCATACAATTGCAATGACACAACCACGGAGATTTTCCCCGAGCAATCAACCATATACAACCATCAACAATTCCCAATTCACAAGCACTTTCCTATGAGTAAGATGGCCATCTTATATACGTGTGTCCCGGTGAGTACTCACGACACCCTTTTGGTCTCGGTCCCGCACAATGTCTCTGGGCCCCTCCGGACCAAGATGATGGTCGCCGTCACCGCACTCGGGCGGTAGAACGAACCCCGGGTGGACGTGTTTCCACCGGGCAGGTATCGTACCAGGCACCGTGGCTGCAGCCCCTCGTGGCCACGCGAGGCGGATACGGTAAAGCAAGCCAAACCCCACGCCGCTTGCAAGGCGGGTTAGGCCCCAACGTGCGACCCGCACGCGTCTGTTTGGACGGTGCCGCGAACGAGGCCAGGCGCGGGGTCGATGCATGGCCCCACGTCAACTTGCCGTCTCCACCGGGCAGGTACAAGTCCCGGTAATTCCTCTCGCCAGACAGGCTTCGGATCGGAACGCCGCTTTTCCACGCAGCGCAAGGTCGATCCCACCTTTTGTCCGAGCGGGCCGCGGGGCGAGGAAGAATAATACTCGTCCTTTTTTCCTCGTGTCTTTTCCTTTTCCGTTTCCGGTCACTTCCGTTTCCGGCCACTCCCTCAGAAGGGCTCCTGACCCTCCAACCACAACAACTTAATATACGACACACGGATAAGCAAAGACCTGAATGGTAATTCACATACATTCACATAAATATGTAACAATAGCTCCTGCACTACTTCGTGTAGGATTTCGCTGTTGTGGTAACATTGCGGAGTCATAGACTGACCCTGCTCTCCTTGTAGCATTCTTGCCACTTTTTTTTGCTGTAAACCATTGTAATTCCTGAACAAGGCCTTCACCCAGTTGTAGTCGACTTGCCTCCTCCCTCATTGTGAGTGGGCAGCAAGTATTGGTGTGACGTTGATTGGCCAGCAAGATGTGGAACAGGGATGCCGGATGCATCCACAATGATGTTGGGACCATGGTGTTCAGGTCATCCATGGTCCATACCAGGAGTGGCCCGCAGAATCGCGCACAGCTGTTGTGAAAAGGCACAGCCATTGGTTTGCAGCTCCATGCTGGCTCCCCGGAAGTTGGTGAAGTAATAACATATGTCCCTGCATTTCACAGAGGTTGCGGGTAAAATGTCGTTGTCCTGCAACTTCTGATGTGATGAGTGTTCGAAGCCTTCGAACAAGAGTAAGTGATCGCCTTTCTTTCATATGTTGCAGTGTGATCCAGGCAAATGGTCACATAAATTTCCTTGGTGAAGGTAAGCATTCATCTCCAAGTTACACGGGAGAATGTCTTCATCATTCTTTGAGAAAGAGGGTGTATGCCATGATTAACTTCATTTTTTAGCCACAAATTTTCTTTCTCGAACTTCTTCCCAATTCCGTTAGCACTCCCTTCAAAATGTGATCTCGTCTTATCCTTATGCTCAGTCACATCTGAATCTGCTTTCCGCACACACTGAATCAGATAGGGTACATCTTACCATGAAATCAGCATAATCATGTATATCTTCCGACAGTTTCACATTCAACAATTTGTTGTTTTTCCTTAACACATTCAAAAAGTTATATTCATTTATATGCGTCACACAAATAATATTCAATCAGGTATGTATTTCACTACTAAACTAAGAATAGCATCCACAATTGCTTTCAGGTTAATATAGTTCAAAAATTAACTCATGCAGGTATTTTAGCACTACTCTAAGAAAATAAATTGTATATGATTACAATCACAAACGGGAATATCTAATTCCCAACAACAATTTTCCCAAACCAACAAATTAAGCATAATGTATTATTACCATAATTCCTCTCCACTTTTCTTTTTCCCTTTTTTTTTTTTTTTTTCTAACAGTGTGTCACTCGTGGTGATATGAGTTCACTGATATTGTAATTGACACAACTCATAACATTGTCGTTATGCCATTATCTTAATTCTACTGTATTCATTTGCAACATCACTTGATTTAATCTTTTAATCTCAGTATTTATGTCGCCATAAAAGTCTTCCTTTTCTGGTTCCACATTTCTTTCCTCATTTGTCACTTCATGCGTTATCATCGTGTTGTTGGTTGCCTTATTCAGACACACCATGACTAAGGCTTTCAAGCAAGCCACCACTAAAACAATTGCCAATATAACTACTAAACCAACAAACAAATATTGGAGTATCTTAGCTACCACCCCTCCAAATGTGTTTCCCAACCATGCAAAGGCACCCCCTTTTATATAATCGTGGTATCTTGCTCCCTCTTGTCTGATTGTATCGGCTATGTTATAAATTTCTTCTGACTCATCAGGTATGTACGTACAGCAATCTGTACCAATGACTGCACATGTACCTCCTTTTTCTGCTAACAGCATATCTAATGCCATACGATTTTGTAATGCCATCGTTCTTGTTGCTGCCAGCTCTGTGGGAAGCGACTACATAATTCATCCCAACCAAAAGGAACTGCCTCCAATGGTACTCCGTTCTCACTAGAATGCGGCATTTGTGTGCATATCCAACAATTACTTTCATTTGCTATATCAGCCCTTGTGTGGGCTAAATGTAAAAAAGTATTAATCCCGTGTAATCCATCGGGTTCTAAAGGTGTGTCCCTTTCTTCCATTAAACTTCTTTTTTGCTTATGTCGTCCCGCATAATCATATATCTGTATGTCGGCCACCAATGTTGCGTTTTGTTCTCTTATTACCCCGAAACAATGTATGCAACACAGAGTCCCCACTACAAGAGAACTCATTCCTAGGATGAATATCACCATTTTCAAGGAGTATCCGAAGTAGAAGTCTCTGTTTTCCCCTGATTTGTCGGCTTGTCTTGATAAGGTCTTTCCCTTTGTCCCACCTGTAGCCATCTGTAAAACATGTGAGCTACCCCTTGTATATGTTCACACCTATAACATAATTATATGTCCATGACATTCAACATTATATACCAAACTTCCTAATCTTTGTAAGCTTCCTAACAGGTAAATAAAGAAAAATCCCTTAATATGTAACATAAATCAGATTATTTGTCTTACCCTGATCCCCCTATCTCCCGGGGTTGAACTCAATCCCCTGATCATGAGTGTAGTTGTGATACATTTTTACTCATGTTGTATTAATATCAGCAGGTAATTGTATGTCATGTAGGCAAATAAATGTCACTATCCCAAGTAGGAATATCACATGTTGAAAATGTAATGTTTATCAATGCAAGGGGTGTTAAAATGTAATTCAAATGACTGTAAATCACGACTATCATTTATCTGCCACTGAATGTTCTGCTGGGCTGCTAGGTGCAGCCTCATTTTCTGTGGGATCGTCCACCTTAGCCCCATGTGCTTGCTTGCAATGAGGGGCATGAATCCAACTTTCTATTTTGGGTCCATATTTTTCCTATTCTTATCAATATCCTATGGTTTGTCATTTCGTTCCAAGATACCGCAACCAAAGGTTTTAACCAAAGCTCTACCAAACTATTTCCAATTTGAACAAAAATGCCAGTGAAACAATGATTCGAAGAATTAACTTCAAGGGGTCAATAAATTTATTCTATAGCCAGATCTAATTTTCCCATCCAATAGTTTGCCTTGCCACATGTCATATTATAACACTTTAATAAACCTTCGAAAAATGTTTCCCATCTCAACAAATTTCCTTTTTTTTTCAAATAGCCATGTGTAACTTACGTATTTAACTACAATTTCCTCTCAATTTGTTTGGCCTAACTGGCCGCAAAAGTGGCTGCCAGCATGCAGTACCGTTTTTTATCTACCAAGGAAGTGTTCGTCCACACAAGACCTCTACCAAAATGTTGTTTGTAAAAACAAATCTGGGATTTCTGATTACATGGATGCACACTCTCAGGACATTTTCAGGCTGCTGTTAACAATCCACTACGATAAATTAATTCCTTTACCCACAATCAAATAATTAGTACAAATTGAGGATATTATCCCTATCACATTCTTTTATAGATTCATTATGTTGGATCTAATTTTTTTTCCAATAATTTTCCACTGCTGTAAGGAAGAACAATAGCTCTCATAAGTCTTAGTAATATCGTACTTAATTTGCCCAGCATCGAATAATTTATTTACTATCCTTTCTCATCTGTTAACCAGTGACTTTGTTTGAACTCCAGAACTGAAAACTCACAATAGTTCAAACCAGCAAAATTTTCTTTACTATTTTCCCATATCATCTATGCCTAAACCACATCCATACATACAGCACAATTTATATGCTGATAAAATTCAAGTTTATAGATATAAAAATCCGTGAGCAGAGTACTCTGGGAAGTCAGTGTAAGACCTCTCCTAAATTTGGCTAATTTTGTACTCCCACATTTTTTAATGAAGCTCATATCCATAAATAGCTTTGATTCTCATATAAATTCGATCACAATGGAATCCCAAGATTACTCCCAATTTTTACTATTAATGAATAGCTGCTCATAACTCAGCAAATCAAATCTTTATTCTCCATCTCCCTTGACAAAAGTGATAATTTTTTATAATCAAATTATATTTCTATTTTTTTTTATTTTATTTTATTTTACGAATTCTCTCGATATGCGATCCCATCCCCATGGAACTATCTATTTTCCAGACAAGGCACACTGTCGGTGTCAACAATCTTGTAAGATTGATACACAAAAACAAAAAAACACTGACACACAAAATACCCACACACGCATGCACTATGCGTATTTGTTTGCGTTGGAACCCTTATTTACAGATCCGGATGGGTGTCAACTTTATTTCAATTTCTCAAAATTTGTCCTTCAATTTTATAAGCGCTAATACACAAATGGACCAAAAAGTTTATTCTTAGAAAACCCCTATGACGTCACATTGACATTACCCTTTCAGTTCTCACAATAATTTATCCAAATTTGACTACCCACCCATTTGTATGTCAGTCGACCACTGACCTATCATTCGTGTGGAACAATAGTCCGAAATTCCCACCTGGTCATGATGTGACTCTTGTCACTTGGTTTGCCAAAAAAATTGCAAAGCAATTGTTCCAAACTTTGTAAATTTAAAATTTTGTGCCCAACATAAAAGATCCAATTTCGGCATTTGATCAATTAATTATCAATTTGCTTACAAGCAAAAGAAAAATGAATAATTCTTGCTCCGACAACTTTTCAGACCCAAGAATCATCGACAGTTATTCATGTTTGTCCAGTAATCGAATCTGTTGAGGCCAATCATCATTTGGGATTTGCAGCAATGAAGGCCTAATCATTGTCTGAGGTACCGGTAAGCACTGGTACCCTTGATCTTGGTTTGCCCCATGAACTTGTCTTCCTGTTGACATACGGACATCTTCTTCTCCAATGTCCCATCTTTCCACACTCGAAACACCGGTTTCTGTCGTTGCCTGGTCTGTGCACCTGTGCACTTGTATTGCTGGGCTGCATCTCTACATCCCTGAGTTGCCACTGCAATCTCTCGTTATCTCCTGAAACACGAAAAAATTCTCTGTACCGTCCTTTTTGGGGAGACAACTGGAAATCAGATGGGACAACTGTCACTTTCATTCCTAATTTCGAGGGCAGTTGTGCATTTGTCTCCTCCACTGTATCCTGTATCCTTTTTATTTTAAGTTCTAGATCCGTTATCCGTTCTCGCTGTTCCCGTTGTCTGGATTCACCATCCCAAAGATGGAATGCAAGCCAGTCTACCGTTAGATTCTGTCTCTTCCTGGCTTTCAATCTTTGTTCCAATCTTTCCAATCGACTTCGCTCAAATGTACCATCTCTTGGAAACTCCTCATCATGTCCCTTTGTCCACAAATACCAATTCTCGACCTGCCTTATAGCTTCGGCACCATAACGGTCGTACATATGATGTGTACAAGTACCTTTTTGTGGAATCTCTGGTTGTCCTTGTGTATTCTTGCAGGCTCCATTTCCCATTCTGCCTTTTATCAAAGTAGCGTTGGATGTGTTGTAGTTTGTTCCTCTAAAGCTTCACTCGTACCTCCAGGAAGGATCTCTCCACCTGTTCAAACGGTGATTTCCAGAGAATCTCCCTCACCTGTGGCTTTTGCACAATCCAATCTCACAGATCAGTATTTGCAGATGAGCCAGAGGGTCAGTATGAAATGGGTGAATCCTCAGGTGTCCGCTCTGTTGACGGGGAAATCACACAATGGTAACCGCACATATATATCTGTATATAAACTCACCACCTTGCTCAATTTTCCAAGGTTGTCTTCACATTGATAATATCTCACAAAGATATCCAAGCTTCTTTCTTGAGACCGCATTTTCATCAATCAAACAATCAATATATTCAATTCAATTTATTCAGTTCAATTTATTCAGTTAAATTTATTCAATTAAATTCAATCAATTAGATTCAATCAATCAACAATTCAATCAATTATTCAATTTCAATTAATTCATCAATATTCATCAATAAATCAAATTCATCATTTTGGATGACTCCTTGCATAAGCCCTTTCCCCAATGATGTCAGGACAGGTCCATCCATTGACTGAGATCGAATCTCATCGGTCGTCACCTCTGGTTCATACCTCATGTCAATTGATGAATCACCGTTCTGTCCTAGGGTCATATCTGACATATTTCCCCATTTTGCCTGGTCTCCACAAATTTTCTTTGCAACCACTAAAGGCAACTCATCCTTCATTCGTGAGACAGCCAACATGGATGGCAGATATTAAAGTTCATTGGGAAAAATATCTCATCATTTTTCTTTTAATAGTACCCAAAATCTCTTGGCAATATAAATTTCGTAAAACTCCTGAAATAAGACTGTAACATTCCTTCAATCATGCTAAATTTTGAAACTCCATCGCTTGTAATACCCAATTTATCCCATAGGGCTTGAAAGTTCTTTTTCAAGTTCGTGCAATCATTCTACATTTGAACCCTATGATATCATTCATAATAATCATCATGATTTTATAGTCATGGTCCTATCATAATCATCTATTTAAAACGAACATTTCCTTTATCACCACAGCTATGTGGTATAATCAACAATAGAATAAAACTGTACATAGCAACAGGCTACCTCATGGCCACTTAGTATACCTATTGACAATAAGTCATAACAATATCGAATAATCATTGAACAATTAAAAATCGCTTCCACTGCTCCAGCCGCAGCATTCGTCATTTTGTCTGCTCATCCGCATGACCAAAACGAAATAAAGGGAGCTCAACCATTACACAGCGCTTTTAATGGCGCATGCCATAGGAACTCAACGCAATTTCGACTCGGCCGGAAAACGAGCAAATTTTGCAGGATGTTAACTGGAATTAGTCGTGAAAATATATCCAAAATACACAAAAAATACCCACCCACAAAAATAAACAACAAAACCCAAACAAACCCAAGGTCGACCATATTACACAATTAAATTACACATTAAATTACTCATTAAATTACTCATTAAATTACTCATTAAATTACTCATTAAATTACTCATTAAATTACTCATTAAATTACATCATTTCAGCATCGTATTGATTGCTGAACTGTTCATGGGTTTATACACACCTTAAAAGAGGTATGCTTTGTGGTGTTGCCCACCTACCACGTTGAATTAAATTACATCATTTCAGCATCGTATTGATTGCTGAAATGTTCATGGGTTTGTACACACCTTAAAAGAGGTATGCTTTGTGGTGTTGCCCACCTACCACGTTTAATTAAATTACACCATTTCAGCATCGTAATTGATTGCTGAAATGTTCATGGGTTTATACACACCTTAAAAGAGGTATGCTTTGTGGTGTTGCCCACCTACCACGTTGAATTAAATTACATCATTTCAATTAAAACATCGCTTCTACTGCTCCAGCCGCAGCATTCGTCACTTTGTCTGCTCATCCGCATGACCAAAACGAAATAAAGGGAGCTCAACCATTACACAGCGCTTTTAATGGCGCATGCCATAGGACCTCAACGCAATTTCGACTCGGCCAGCAAACGAGCAAATTTTGCAGGATGTTAACTGGAATTAGTCGTGAAAATATATCCAAAATACACAAAAATACACACCCACACAAATAAACAACATTTATTCCGTTCAACAGAACAAACATTTCCTCTATCATGACATGCATGTCTTCAAAATTATATGACCAAGAGAAAAAAGTAAAACTAATTAACACTGCGGGCAGTGATGATCCGGGGACCATACCGCTCCATCCTGATTGGACGAGTGCATGCTAGAGTCGTTAACAACGACAGTCCAGATCCGATTGTTCAAAATTTCAACTCAATCGATCGAAAAATGAACGCAGGGATGCATTTTAAAGGTGCAGTGGCACTAACTGAGTTGCCACGAATATGGCCACGAAATTGCCAATATGGCCATCACAAAATATTTTCCTTAATCAATTGGCTCATAGCATAACCAATCTGCAAGTATCTCATCCGAAGATGTATCTCTGAGGAATTTTAATTAAATAAGTCATTTATAAATCAACGAGTTAATTTATTAAATGATTAATCAATAAATCAAAATTTTTCTTGACAGCCACATCACTTGGTTAGTGTCATGTCCAAATATCAGCTTCCTTACTCAAAAGGTGCCTGAGTTAATGTAATGTAATTACTGTAATAAGATTACTGCAATTACTGTAATGATTACTGTAATTACTGTAATTACCGGAACTGTAATTACTGTAATTACCTCAGGTAATTACTGTAATGTAATTACTGTAATGTAATACGAAATGTAATTAATTAAATAAGTACTTCCTTAATCGCTAATAATTAAATAACTCGTGAATTCTTATCCGATTTACTTAACATTTGAGTGTCCCCAAAACGTTGGAGCAAAACGTTGCAACAACGAAAGTGAAACGTTGTAGCGATGTTGTGGAAACGTCAGCAAAACCCAACATTTAAATGTTCCCAAAACGTTGGAGCAAAACGTTGCAACAACGAAAGTGAAACGTTGTGGCGACGTTGTGGAAACGTCAGCAAAACCCAACATTTAAATGTTCCCAAAACGTTGGAGCAAAACGTTGCAACAACGAAAGTGAAACGTTGTGGCGACGTTGTGGAAACGTCAGCAAAACCCAACATTTAAATGTTCCCAAAACGTTGGAGCAAAACGTTGCAACAACGAAAGTGAAACGTTGTGGCGACGTTGTGGAAACGTCAGCAAAACCCAACATTTGAATGTTCCCAAAACGTTCCAACAAAACGTTGCAACAACGAAAGTGAAACGTTGTGGCGACGTTGTGGAAACGTCAGCAAAACCCAACATTTGAATGTTCCCAAAACGTTCCAACAACAAATGATCACAAGTAATTATCACATTGCAATGACCTCTTAACATTCCTAAACCAATAAGCTAGTCTGGCGATGCCAAATACCCCACACCCCTGTCATCCCAGAAGTCACTGTTTGCCACAACCATTATTTGGAAGTCTTTTGCTGTCAAAACTCAATTTCTCTGCTGTCAAAGGCCCAAAACCCGGCCTCTGTGACTTCTCCGCCAATTGTCACTTTCTCTTGACAAAAACAAACATCTTCTATATTTATCCCATTAAAATCCCATTAAAATCCCATTAAAATCCCATATCTTGTCACCCTTTGCATTGTTGAAAGCAATTAATTCCATAACTCAATATTACCTCAATTTATATATATAAAAATCCGATCCCATTAAAATCCCATTAAAATCCCATATCTTGTCACCCTTTGCATTGTTGAAAGCAATTAATTCCATAACTCAATATTACCTCAATTTATATATATAAAAATCCGATCCCATTAAAATCCCATTAAAATCCCATATCTTGTCACCCTTTGCATTGTTGAAAGCAATTAATTCCATAACTCAATATTACCTCAATTTATATATATAAAAATCCGATCCCATTAAAATCCCATTAAAATCCCATATCTTGTCACCCTTTGCATTGTTGAAAGCAATTAATTCCATAACTCAATATTACCTCAATTTATATATATAAAAATCCGATCCCATTAAAATCCCATTAAAATCCCATATCTTGTCACCCTTTGCATTGTTGAAAGCAATTAATTCCATAACTCAATATTACCTCAATTTATATATATATAAATCCGATCCCATTAAAATCCCATTAAAATCCCATATCTTGTCACCCTTTGCATTGTTGAAAGCAATTAATTCCATAACTCAATATTACCTCAATTTATATATATAAAAATCCGATCCCATTAAAATCCCATTAAAATCCCATATCTTGTCACCCTTTGCATTGTTGAAAGCAATTAATTCCATAACTCAATATTACCTCAATTTATATATATATAAATCCGATCCCATTAAAATCCCATTAAAATCCCATATCTTGTCACCCTTTGCATTTCCCTGTCGCATGCCGAGCAAGTCGCGTGCTTTGAGTAAGTGCAAAAAAATATCTGTATATAAAATTCCATTGCCCGCTGCCTTAATCGCACACCCTGAGCGGGCAGCTCAGGGGTACGTTTACAAGTGCTAAGCAAATGTGCGTGTGCAAACAGGTGTACGCGCCCTAGTGTACGAATGTACGTGCCCTACAGACCTCGGAAAACAGATCGCCAGAGAAAAAAACACGAATAATAGATAAAACCGTTTGTCAATGTTCCATCCGTGACTTTGTCCGCTCATTCACTTTTCCTGATTCGCATCAAGGATCTCCATCATCAGACAGCGTACTTAATTCCGCATTTTAATGAGAATTCAACAGGATTTTACGACTCAAAGGAAAAAGAACGAGCAGACCTTTTGCAGGACGATCGTTACAAAAATCGTTACATATATTAAAGTATTTATAATGTCGACAAAAATCATATCTTAATTCTTACAAAATTTGGTTCTTTGAATAAATCACAGCACCGGGAGTCCCGCTCCAATGGATCTTTTGTGTTTATTCAGCACCCTAGTAATTGGTTCTTTGTGTACTAATTAATTACACAGCACCCAGGCCCCACTCATATGGATCTTTTGTGCAGCGCTGCACAGCACCTGAGCAAAAGGGGTCTCATCTACATTTTCCTTATCAGGGCTTCCGTGCACCAATAGTGCGTGGAGAAGCCCAAACACCACATCCTCCATGTATATACAGAATAACTATTCCCACGTTCGTACATCATATTTGACAAGAACAAGACACACTTACCTTTAAAGATCTTGTCGTTGTCCAATTGATTCCCATTAATTTTGTTCAAAGAACGTTCATTACGCAAAATCGAACCAACCACAACCTTCGCCATTAATATCTATTGTAAGCGTGCCGAATCAATAAGTATCACTTTTTCTATGAGCCTCGACCAGAGGGTGGTTGTTACTCACAAACACTCGTCGCTAGCTGTTCCATTGTCTGTTGATTTTCATTCTGCTGCCTATTTCCATTGAGCCATCAGAGTGGAATTTGGAATTTTTTTTATTTCTCTGAGCTCATGAAAGTGGTGACAATGGGTGGTCTGCCATTGCTTTTCCACAAAAGCACTATGAGTTTTGGATATGGCGGGAAAACTGAAAAAAAATATTTATTTAAAACGGGTGTACACGATTGTACGCGTGTACGGACCTTACCGAACCGGCAAACAAATCGCCTCATGGTGCACTTCATGAGCCGATTTGCCTGCAGATCTGAGCAAGGCTTTTAATACCCAGCGTATAATGTCCTCGCACGCTCACGAATAAATAGAATCATTTAAAACGTTTCATCCTTGGATTACCTATGGACAATCACAAGTCCCACACACCAAATCCTCCTCCATGTATATACACATAACTATTCCCAAGTTCGTAAATCATACTGGACAAAAACAAGACACACTCACCTTTAAAGGTCTTGTATGTGTCCAATTGATCTCAGCGGTGCCTCCAGATTGTAGGGGAAATGGTTGGGGAGACTCAAGACTCCAATGACCGGACACAGGTTTTACAAATATTCATGACTTTATTATTAACTGGTTGTTCACTTTCATTCCAATACCAAATAACTACCGTTTAACTCAATAGACCAGGTTAACTCTATTCGCATGGTCCTTCTTGTTCGGCCGATGTTCCTCCGCCATTCCCGTCGGGCAGAGGTTCTGAGTATGAGTCCTCTCTCTCAGCGCTGTTCATAGGGTTCCGTTCCGTTCCGTAGGTCAGAGCTTCTGCTCACAAGTCTCTCGACTCATCGTTTGCTCTGGTTTTTATCGGCCTTGCCGCGCTAATCCTTTCTCCGCTAATGCCCCGAGGTCATGCATGCACCGAGTCCTGGCATCAGCTCGCTCCCCTCCTGCTGCGAGTTCCGTTTACCAAACGATAGGGGGGTGCTCCAGCCTGGGGCTGTGACCAGGTGGACAAGAGATTACCATGTTCGTGCACATTCTTGGCATCCATTTACGAAATCGTTACCAGTCTTTAATCAATGAGTTACCAGTGCCAATCAATAAGTTACACTGAGTTACACTTCCACAATACCACCATGGGGGTGGCGCGGATTGATCTCGAAGCGCGTTATAAAAGCGCCCGCGCAAGCCTTTTAGGGAGATGCGGCAGATGAAACACCGCAGCTTTGAGACCACCGCAGCTTTGAGACCACCGCAGTTTTGACCACCGCAGCTTTGGGCTTTGACAGCGGTTTCGGCCGCGGCTACGAAGCAACGCCGCCGTGCGGATACGATTGACGAGGGTCGGCGGCTGCTCTCCTCGAGCCGCGCGATCGCACCAACCGGACCCGCATCCTTCCCGCCCTGTGGTCCCACCTTCGCATCCATCCAGCCATCCACCTCCTGCCATTCCTGTCATCATCCCCGTGTAAGTCTGACTGTCGTCTGTTTGTCCGTGTTGTCCTGGGTATAAGTTAAGCCTGTATAGATAAGTTAATATTTGCACTGTGCCTTCCTTTTCTGTAAATTATTTTCGTATTTTTCCTTCTTCCTTGGTTTCTTTGGTCTTGTAAATATTAGTCATAAATTATATTTGTTCTTCCTTACCTTCTGGTTTCCTCACATCCGATCGTCTTTGTGATTTCCCCATTGAGTACCTGTGGCACGATTTGGCCAACGCATAAGAATCGGGTCTAGTTCTTGCTAACGGTTCGAGCCGCGGGTTGCCATCCGCTCGGCAAAATAACATCTTGTCCACGGTCTCAAACGGGGTTGCTCACCTGCCTCTCTGGAGGGAGCTGGGCAGCTTCAGGACTCACGTCGGTCAGTCGCAGACAAGGGGATTAATCCCCCCTTGGTAAGGGGAAAAAGGGCCGACGGTGAGATCCGCAACATTATATTGTTACGGTTTTTAGAACCTTCACCTTGTAAATTTTAGTAAATGTTCCCTTATAAATGATCCCCTGTAAATATCCCCATTAATTAGCTTTATTAAAGATCACACCCTAGTTAGTCCATGCACAACACGTAGAGCACCATAGGACCTCTCTGTAGTTATCTCATTATTATGTGTTTCAGTTAAGGATCTGTTCCCAATAGTTGAATCTGCATTGCATTAATCAAATAAGATAGGCCCCTTCAATTTTCCCCAATCATCGCTCCCGCTCTTCAAAGTGCAGTAGCGGTAGGGCAGCATTCGCTGCCGTTTGCCTTGGGCTGTTTGCTGGCACCAAGCCGCCATTATGCACGTGGTCTCAAGCCGAGGAAAAAGGGGGCGGAACCACAAGAACAAGGTGTGGCACGTGAACTCATCATCAGAGGTGGAGCCAGCGAGCCCTTGCTGGCCAACCAGCCCCGAGGTGAGCCGACCGGTAGGCGTGTCATCGGAGCCGGCAGCTTGATACAACAACGGACAATAAAAGCGGCTGCGAGGGACTGCTTCAGGAGATGAGGTGAGAAGGAGATCAGATGAGGTGAGAAGGAGTTCGGGTCGATGAGCTGGAGCGGAGCTGGGAGTGCGCCACAGACTGCTTTTGGTACCAGCTGCGCCATGAACTGCTGATGGTAACGGACTGCGCAGGGGACCGTTGATGATACGAACCTTGTTCGAGAGAGAGAGAGAGAGAGCGTTGGCACGAGCCACATATTACGTACGCCGTATCCCAGTTTCCCCGATATACGTAACGTCCGCTTGCGGTCCACGATACGCGCTCGCTGCCTGCCCGAGTTTCCCGCCACGACGCGAGTCCACTCCTGGAGCCGGACCTCAACGCCCTACCGTCTGCCTGGACCTTCTCCTCCTTCCAGCTATTCCTTCCTGCCATTCCCTGTTCATGTGAGTCTGTTTGTTTTGTCCGGGGTTAAAATACAAGACTGTTTTAAGGTTGCCCTGTGTAGCTGCTTCTTCCTCTTCCTGTACAGTCCTACCTTTCGTTTCTTCCTTGGTTTTGGTTTTGTAGATAGTGAATTAATACCTGTTATTCCTTACTTTGGTTTCTTCTTCCCCGGATCGCTTTTGTCCTTTCCCGATTGAGTACCTGTGGCACGATTCGGCCAACCGCTATAGTCGGGTTTAGTTCTCTTGTTAACGGCCCGAGTCGCAGCTCGCTTCGCTCGGCGCAATGCAATCACGCTGCGGCCCGGGTGGGAGTATTTCCTCGCTTACGGCCGGTGGTGGTAATTAGGTAGTAAGACGGGTTGGGCTTACAACCCTACTCACCACCGACCGGAAGTGACGTCATACCCCCAGGACCGGTCGGACGGCCAGCTTAACAGGACAAGGGGATTAACCCCCCTTTGCTAACGGGAGTGCCGCCCCCGGATCCGTAACAATTGGTGTCAGTCGTGGGATTGGACCCGAACCAAATTTTAACCCATCTTAAAAATTTGGTCAAAAATTTACGAGCGGCCAAAATTTTATTAAAACCTCTAAATTTTAAAATCGTGCCATGGATGATCAAGGCGATCAGGTGCCGGTAGGGGTGATTGAGGGGTTAGAGGCAACCCAGGACCCCGGGGAGGAATTGGGAGAAAGGGAAGAGGAGAGCAATGAGGGTGCGGTAGCGGGGGTTGCAGGTGCACAAGATGGCGGCGCCTCGCACGAGGTTAGAGGGGCACAAAATGGCGCCTCGCACATGGTCGCGGCAGCCGAGCCCACAGCACCGGTGGATATGAACCTCTTCATGATACAAATGGAGGCCTTTATGGTCAAGACGTATGAACAAATGGGAAATAGACTGGGAAGCAAATTGGAGGGATTGGGAAACCAAATTAAAGAAGTAAATGAGGGGTTAGCGAGGGACAAAGCCACATATGAGGTAAGGGAAGTTCAGAGGGAGGTTAACCGCAGGTTGAGCGAAGAGGTCGCGGGGGTACGCGACGAGGTAGCGCGGTGTGAGGAGCGCAGGAGAAGCGAGGGTGAGCAAAGCGAAGCGGGGTGGACCAGGATAGAAATCGCGACCCGGGGTATGGGAAAGCCGGCGACCGCCGAAGTAGAAAGAATGGTAAGCGCGCCAGCGGTCGTCGGGCTTAACAAGGAAAAAGAAGAAATTCAAACCGAGGAATCAATAGTGGAAATTGGAATTGGAGAAACCACGGACTTAGAACAGCACTCGCGGCAGGGAGAGATGGAATATGTGCAAAGTCCGTGCTCGCATCATGATGTCGTGCTGCATAATCCTTATAAAGATTTGCAGGTGTGTGTGGAGCGAAGAAGAAGAACCCCGAAGGTGAGACGGGCTGTGTATGGTGCTAAGAGGTTTTGCGGGAAGGTGTTCAGCGCAAAAAGAATTTTCGCGCGTTTGGGATCGAGACGGCACCCGGGCGCTCATAAAAGGTCCCTGGTGCACATTATGAATGGAAATGGCGCGCGGTGCGGAAAAGGTGTGTGAAGGTGAATGGCACGCATGTACGAATGGTGTCGGAGTGCGAGTGTGATACCGGGTGTGAGGGAGAGTGCACGATAGAGTATGGAAGTGAAACCGAGTGCGAGCGAGAATGCACGTCGGAGTGTATGTGTGATGAGAGTGACACGGAGAGTGAGATGGATGAGGAGCGGGTGCGAGGATGCACGCTTGGAATGGTTGAGAGTGTGTGAGAACGCACACCTGGGTTGGTTGTGGCGCGTGTGCGGGAGGGCATATCGGAGCACGTGAGTGGGTGGATGCAAGAGTGCACCCCCATGAGTCGTACGGAGTACGTACCGGGAGAGTGTGCGCAAGAAGGTGCGTGAGAGGACTGGTGTGTAACAGGGAGTGTGGTGGTGGAATGGACGGAGTGTGTGGAATGCATGAGAGGTGCTGAGATGCCGGGTTTGGTGAATGTAAAAAGGAACGTGTGGTGTGAGCATGTACGGGGAGCATCGACGTTAAACGGGACAGCGTTCAGACCGACGTTTAGCTGACGCAAGCTCCTGATCCGTGCCGGGCGGTGTGGGTTGCGGGAGCCGGCGGGGATCGGTGTAGCGTCGGTCCTGTTCGGAGCGTCGTGCACGATTCGGGCCGGGCCCTGCCCGCACGGTAGAGTCCGCGCTTTTCCGGGCAAGGCGACCGGCCCGGTTCAAGGGAAGGTAGGAGGGGTCGGAACGGCGCCCCCTTGTGGTGGTGGCGGCGGTCCACACGGGCAAGGCAAGGCCACTGCGCATGGGAGCGAGAGGCCCTGCGTAGGGCTGGTGCTTTGAACCTTGGCCCAACCAAACCTCCTCCCCTGGATCGAATGCCAGACGGACCCAACCACAGGAGACCAAACCACCCGAATTCATTGCTCGGCTTTGCGAAGCCGAGCTTTGTACATGTAATGATGCACCGAGGCTCAAGTTTAATGGACATTTGGTAGGGATAGTGAGTGATGTTTGGCAAAAATGGGGTGGGCAAAATTGATAGTGAGAGATGCCCGATGTAGAGGGATGGTAAATCCACCATCCCTCACATCCACCAGGGCACATGAGCATTAGTTTATGGGGTGGCTGTGCAAACTAGCCCGGGAGGGTTAGGTTATTGATAGTGTAACGGATTTGGGAAACCCTGCACCTGGTGTAATTGTTGTAAATATCACCCTCTGTAAATAGTAATTCTTTGTAAATACCTCCATTCATGTAAAGGTTAAAGGTCGTCCCCTGAGCTAGTCCATGTACAAGCACGTAGCCAATCATAGAACCTCTCTATAGTTATTTCTTTGTTATGTGTATCAGTTAAGGCTCTGTTTTCCACTAGTTGACATTGCATTGCACCAAATGAAATAAGATAGTTCCCCTTTCAAGTTTCCCCCAAATCGTCTCCTCAAAGTGCAAGTGACAGTTGGGCTGTTTTCGGCGGCATTGGCTGCCGTTGCATTGGGCGGTTTTCATTACCATCATTTTTCACCCCAATACTCCATCGCACACGAGGCCAAGGAAGGGGCAGGAGCCGCCGGATCACGGGCGTGGCACCACCTCATCATCAAAGGTGGAGCCAAAGAGCCCTTGCCCACCAATCAGTGCCGAGGTGAGCAAAAACCGGAGGCGTGATATAGGAGTTGGCGGATCATCACGCCATGCGCGATATAAGCGTGCACACAAGCCTTTTCGCGGCAGATGCACGACCCAGCTGAAGGAGACAAGAGAGAAAGAGACATGAGGGGGTGCTCATATTGCAGCAATAGGCCGAGACCTTCTAGGCCCTATTGCCGGTCGGTGAAACGCGAAGCTGTGTTTGCCGGGTTTTCGCCTCGACCCCAAAGCGTGGATCAGAGCGCGCGCTTGGAGCCGGACCTCGACGCCTACCATCTGCCTGGACCCTTCTCTGCCGTCCCAAACCATCCCTGCCATTCCATCCTTTTGTGTACGTGAGTTTGTCTTGTTTGTTCTGTCTGGGGAATAAGTTAAGCCTGTGTAGATAAGCTAGAATTGCACTGTGTCTTCTTCTCCTTCTGTAATTATTTTCGTATCTTTCCTTCTCCCTTGGTTTGTTTGATTGTGTACATAATTAGTAATAAATTCCTGTTCTTCCTACCTTTGCCTTCTTTCCTTCACATCCGTTCGTTTTAGAGGTTTCCACATTGAACACCTGTGGCACGATTTGGCCAACGCTCAGGATCGGGTGTAGTCTTTGCTAATGGTTCGAACCGCGGGCTGATAAAACCGCTCGGCAAATAACATCTTGCCCGTGGTTTCCAGCGGAGTTGCCCACCTGCCTCGTGGAGGGATTGCCGGAGGTGTACGGGAATCCCTTGACCAATCACTTCGGGCAATCCCGCCCCACGGGGGAGTGGGGTAGCTTCAGGATCGGAGACGGCCAGTGCAAATAGAAGGGGGATTCCCCCCCCCCCCCCCGCTAAGGGGAGCGCCGTCCTCCGTTTCCTTAACAATAGGAATTTAGAGAAAAATGACAATAGGTAACATTAGATTTAAGTAGCGACATGCACCTGTAGAGGGGACGTAGCAGATTAGTGGATTATAATGACGTGGGAGCGTTTAGTATAAGGGAAGACTGGGGAGCGCGAGTTTCAGAAGGGAGTAGTCAGCTTAGATGATGCAGTGTGTGTGCAGGAAGTTCTTTGTGGTGAGCATGATGATTGGCATAATTGTGCATTGAGCAGAGTATGGTGAAAGGTGTGATTGTGAGTTGTATTGAATGAATGGTCCTGGAGGAGAGACGGGTGCAAGTGCCACCAGGTGTGCAGGTGACAACAGGTGTGTGGGCACAGGTGTGCAAGTGGAGCACAGGTGTATGGAGAATGGTTGGATGAAATAGATGGTCTGGAGTGAATGGAGTGAATGGAGTATGGAATAGATGGAACGGAGTATTGAATGGATGGTGTGGAGTGAGTAGTGTGGAATATGTGGAGTGGAGTGGTTGGTGCGAAAGGAGTGGATGGGGAAGATGGACCCCTTTCACGAATACCCAGGGAGGGTAGTTTAAGAGTAGGTAGAGGGTATAGGTAAATTGTGGTTGGATATTGGCATCTGTGGTGCGGGTAGTCGCACGGAAGTGTTATGTTGGGTGCATTAGTGGAGTCAATTGGCTGGGCGTGTGGCCCGTTAGTGAGTGTGATTGGTTGAGCACTCTGCCACTGTTAGGATGTCGGCCAGGTGAGGCCTCAGGTAGGCTCTGGGAGCCAGTACAGTTGTTCAATGGGGCCCGAGGATCCGGAGGACGGACCCGGGTAGCCCGACGCCAGAGAGGGCGGTAGTGGGGTGAGAGCGCCAGAAGGCCTTCCCCAGGTAGGTTAGGGTAAGGAGCAGGTAAGCTCGGAGACAACTGCAGTGGCGGAGGTGTGCAGGTGAGCGGACCTGCTGGGAGCGCCACACGACCCAACCCAGAAATTGTGCGAAGGCACAGGGTGAAGAATCGGGGGAATGAGACCCCAAATTGGTGAGTACCACAGTTTGGTCAATGGGAGTTCGGTTCTTAGAACCACATAGTGTAAGATGGCCAATGGTTTTGCAGGGAAAAGAGTAAAAGTGTTAAAGTCATTTAGAAGTATAGTTAGGATTGAAATCCCTTCGCTCCATATGCAGCCACTCACCTGAGGTGATGATATGACTCCACACCATGTTTGTTTGTTTTTTGTTGCAAATGTTTTTGGGATGTAAGACGCATCATGACGTAAGTGTGACATTGTGCTTGTTGTTCCATCTCTTCCTCCTTAGGAGGAATTGATGAGAAATTGGGCTTGATGGCAAATTTGGTTAGAGGGATTGTGGACCAATTTGGATTAGGGGAGATATTGGGAAGATGAGACAGTAGTGATGAATTTGTAAATGTGTAGAATTTGTAAATACGGGGTAAGGGCAAGGGTAGGGTAGGTGACGGGGAGGGGGGGGGGGGGCGGGGGTGGGGGGGGGGGTGCCGTACAGTAGGGACGAGCTTTCTCCCCTCGCTCCCATGCGCACCTCACCTTGCATTGCCTTGTATTGATGTGTACCCTTGCGACCTTGCCCCGATGCTTGCTGTGTCCTTCCTTCCCCACTCACGGCTTGTTATTTTGGGTCCGGGGGGAGTGCGCAGGTAGCCGCTGTTGTGTGCCCGAACCGCCACTGCACGGCCTGCCTGGACCGGTACACCACCTTATGGACCGCACGACTTGCGGCCTAGCACCACCATATGGACCACGGTTCTGTGGCTAAGCACCACACTTATGGACCCCACGTGTTGGGGCCTGGCCCCTCCGCTGGGACCGGCCATGATGGCCAGAGAAAAATTTGCTTGCGGACCACGGTGAGGTAGGGCCCCTATGCCATACAGGTGGACCACCCTTAGTTGGCCCCTGTTGGCCATAAATTAAAAAATGGACGCGTTGTGTGCCTTTTTTATTATCACAAATAGGCCGCAAGCAAACAAGAGTCAACATCAAGAACGACAACATCAGGAAACATCGGACCTGCAGAGCAGGGGAAGCAAGAAACAAGGTCATCAGTTTGTTTTATTGAAATGTGATGACATGTATGAAAATGAGCACTGGATGGTGCTTTTTGTGCTTTTGGTGCTGATTGGTGCTTTGGTGAATTGTAATGCTCTTGTGCTCGGGGGTGCACTGCAATATCAATTGTGCATCCCCGGGCATGTGAGTATGGTGTATCGGTGCAGTGCAGTGCATGCTCCTTCCTCTTTCAAAATATCTTTTTGTCTCCCAAAATGACAGGTCCTGGGTTCGCATTGTAAATAACAATTAGTGTCTTGTAAATGATGCTCCCCACCGGCTTTATGTGTAGTTTCGAAATAATTCCGTGATTCGGTTATCCTGTGGGCATGAGTCTGTTAGGTAGGATGCAACGTAGCAGGGGGACATACTTAATTGTTTTAAAACTGTCACACTCAGGGTAAGGTTAATAGTAGAGGGTTACTACACCTGAGTGTCACATTAAGTAAAGTTATTTCGGGCCGGGGCGGCCCTGGAGGAGAGACGGGTGCTGTGTTACGGTTTTTGGAACCTTCACTTTGTAAATTTTAGTAAATGTTCCCTTATAAATGATCCCCTGTAAATATCCCTATTAATGGCTTTATTAAAGATCGCACCCAAGTTAGTCCATGTACAACACATAGAGCACCATAGCACCTCTCTGTAGTTATCTCATTATTATGTGTTTCAGTTAAGGATCTGTTCCCAATAGTTGAATCTGCGTTGCATTAATCAAATAAGATAGGCCCCTTCAATTTTCCCCAATCATCGCGCCTGCTCTTCAAAGTGCAGTAGCGGTAGGGCAGCGTTCACTGCCGTTTGCCTTGGGCTGTTTGCTGGCACCAAGCCGCCATTACGCACGCGGTCTCAAGCCGAGGAAAAAGGGGGCGGAACCACAAGAACAAGGTGTGGCACGTGAACTCATTATCAGAGGTGGAGCCAGCGAGCCCTTGCCGGCCAAGCAGCGCCGAGGTGAGCCGACCGGTAGGCGTGTCATCGGAGCCGGCGGCTTGATACAACAACGGACAATAAAAGCGGCTGCGAGGGACTGCTTCAGGAGATGAGGTGAGAAGGAGATCAGATGAGGTGAGAAGGAGTTCGGGTCGATGAGCTGGAGCGGAGATGGGAGTGCGCCACGGACTGCTTTTGGTACGAGCTGCGCCACGAACTGCTGATGGTAACGGACTGCGCAGGGGACCGTTGATGATACGAACCTTGTTCGAGAGAGAGAGAGAGCGTTGGCACGAGCCACATATTACGTACGCCGTATCCCAGTTTCCCCGATATACGTAACGTCCGCTCGCGGTCCACGATATGCGCTCGCTGCCTGCCCGGGTTTCCTGCCACGACGCGAGTCCACTCCTGGAGCCGGACCTCAATGCCCTACCTTCTGCCTGGACCTTCTCCTCCTTCCAGCCATTCCTTCCTGCCATTCCCTGTTCGTGTGAGTCTGTTTGTTTTGTCCGGGGTTAAAATACAAGACTGTTTTAAGGTTGCCCTGTGTAGCTGCTTCTTCCTCTACCTGTACAGTCCTACCTTTCGTTTCTTCCTTGGTTTTGGTTTTGTAGATAGTGAATAAATACCTGTTATTCCTTACTTTGGTTTCTTCTTCCCCCGATCGCTTTTGTCCTTTCCCGATTGAGTACCTGTGGCACGATTCGGCCAACCACTATAGTCGGGTTTAGTTCTCTTGTTAACGGCCCGAGTCGCAGCTCGCTTCGCTCGGCGCAATCCAATCACGCTGCGGCCCAGGTGGGAGTATTTCCTTGCTTACGGCCGGTGGTGGTAATTAGGTAGTAAGACAGGTTGGGCTTACAACCCTACTCACCACCGACCGGAAGTGACGTCATACCCCCAGGACCGGTCGGACGGCCAGCTTAACAGGACAAGGGGATTAACCCCCCCTTGCTAACGGGAGTGCCGTCCCCCGGATCCGTAACGATATATATATACAGTATATATACAGACTTGGCATTTAATATGGAATTTTTTTTTTTCTTGACTTGGGTTTACTTTCTGAACTCAGTATATCAATCTGGTGAGTTTCTTTTACCCTTCGGTGATGTCTTTGTTGAAAGAACCATGTCACTGATTGTCTTTCGCAGCAAGAAGTCAATAACAGGATTATATCACAGGTGGCGTGACAAAATGTAAGGACAGGTACATTTGACGATTGGCTTCACAATCGGGTATATAAGGGTTGTTGCGTTCTGTATTAGTGGACGATTCAGTATACAAAAAAAAACAAAAAAAAACTGCTGCACGTCTGCAAAAGTTATTGCCGCTTCCTCTGGAGATGGTCCGTCAACTTGACAATGCTGTTTGTCATGGAGTGGTTGCTTTACGAAATTCTGGCATGAAACAGCGTGCTATTGCTCGGCAGTATGGCATCACTCAAGGTCAGGTGTCAAAGATCCTGAAACGAAATGCTCAGAGGGGTGTCCCTACTCCAATACCGAGGCCAGGACGTTCACGCAGAACCACAAGGAGAGATGATCGCCAGCTGCACTGGTTAGTCTGCAATGGCCGTACCAAATCAGCTAATCGGCTTAGGGCTGAGTGGCAGCAACTGACAAATATGCCTGTATCCAGAAGGCTAGTCAACCAACGACTGGTTCAAGCAGGCTATCGTGCCAGGCGTCCCCTGAGAAAGCCACGCCTGACCAGACAACACAGCCAGCGCCGATTGTAGTGGGCCAGAGAGCACCGTCAATGGCAGCCAGGACACTGGAATCACGTGACCTTCAGTGACGAGTCTAGATTTCTGGTCTATCGTCAAGATGGCCACGTCCGAGTGCGCAGACAAGTACATGAAGCCCACAACGAAGATTGTATAGTGCCAAGAGTCCAATCTGGAGGTGGTGGGGTGACCCTTTGGGCTGCTTTTCATGCAGGGGGCAAAACTGACCTGGTTGTTCTGAATGGAAACCTGAACCAGTTCAAGTACAGGGCCATTCTGGAAGAAACATTGCTTCCATTTGCTCGTGCAGCCTTTCGAGGAAACTTTGTCTTCCAAGATGACAATGCATGGCCTCATCGTGCTCGCATGATCCAACACTTTCTTGCTGACCGTGGTGTAGAGCATATGGAGTGGCCTGCCATGTCCCCGGATATGAATCCGATAGAGAACTTGTGGGCAGAATTAACGCGTCAAATCGACAACTTGGACCAGCAGCCGACCTCTGTGTGTGAATTGCAGCAGACTATTGTCACTGCATGGCAAGCGATTCCTGTCCAAACCTTGGCAAATCTCGTGAACAGCATGTCTCGACGTGTACGTGCTCTCCTGAATGCTCGTGGGGGTTACACAAAGTACTGAACTGTAATTTTACTGTCCGTAATCCCAGTCATAATTTAGCTTTTGTTTTTGTTGGATTTTTTTTTGGCTAATGTGCAAAATAAAGAGATACTTCTGGAAAACGTACAGAAGTTTAACACTGTACTGTCTGTGAATTGAGTTCGATATCAGTTTACATCACTTTCAAGGATCAATTTATTTGCTTCGAAATGTCAAATGTGGTTTTTGTTTCTTTTAAAGGTCACATTAACAATATCTAGAATAATTTCAACATAATTGCAATGAACTTTTGGTTCTAAGTCATCTTGAAAAGTAAGTTCACCCCCACAAAAAAAATATTCCATATTAAATTCCAAGTCTGTATATATATATATATAAGATATTTGTTTGTACTTTATTTATTTTCTTTTCGACACATACTGTGATCTAAAAAGGTTGTTGCTGTGATTTTGCTCTGTTTATGAGCTTGTTGCTGTTATAATTTCGGATCTTCATTGAAGAAATTTCTTTTTTAAAGTTACAAAAGAGAGCAAATTGGTGGGGGAAGGAGAGGGGGTGGGGGGCTCTGCGAGGGTGTTTGCCTCGGGGCCCCTGCTGGCTCTCGACACCCCTGTAAACACACACAAGGTCGTTCCCATCGCTGTCCAGAATCGCTTCAACCAACGCTGGGTTTTCTTGTTTGTCTCCATTTGCCTTAAACAAGTCAAGTCACGCGGTTTTTGTAAAGTGCCTGTGGCGGGAATAGAGAAAACAAACAAATCACGTGACTGTTAAATCCCTCACTCAATACAACACCATGGAACACTCCACACCACACACGGATTGCATTTTCGACTCTATATGATCTGCCCGCTGCTCTTGTGACGAAGTGAAAACTTTATCGGAGCAAGATTTAATCCCTTGGTCAAAGCTGATGAAAGGTGAACTTCATGCGCATATTATTATTACACAGATCAATTAGATGATTTGTTTGAATTAATAATGATGATGGAGATGATGATAATGACGCTGATTCTGATGCTGACAAAATGATGATAAGTATTATTGTTATGAACTGCCAGAGATCATTGATGATAAATTATAACTAGCGGAACAACCCGTCCTTTTAGGTACGTACGGGTTATTCCCCCAGAACTGGTGTGCCGAATTAGTGTATTCATTGGTGTGATTTGGTGTGCATTATTAGTGTATTTATTGGTTTGATTTGGTGTGCCGAATTAGTGTATTTATTGGTTTGATTTGGTGTGCCGAATTAGTGTATTTATTGGTGTGTTTTGATGTACAGTATTAGTGTACTAGAATAAAGTCCGTCAAAAGTGACGGGTTGGAGCCGTTTTTGACGGTACAGCCGCGTGCGTGAGCATGCCAAAGTCTGATGTTTGCGCCTAGTGTCAGCGGTGCTTATTGTCCCCCGTCGCACAGCGGAGCGAAAGGGGGACTATGGTTTTCCCCTCCGTCCGTGTGTCCGTCCGTCCGTGCGTGCGTGCGGGCGTGCGTGTTTGCGTGCGGGCGTGCGTGCATGCATGCGTGCGTGCGTGCATAAGCGAAGGACCGCATTCGAATTTGGTGTGTGGGTGCAACCCACGTCAAAATCCAAGATGGCCGCCACCATGTATGTCTGATGCCATGTATGTCTGAACCTTGTGAGATGAATATCTTGAAAAATAAGCGAAGTACCAACTTCTAATTTGGTGTGTGGGTGTATCTCGGCATAAGGAAAACCGCTATTGTAAATTGGGTCGCCACGTCAAACTCCAAGATGGCCGCCACCACATATATGTCTGAACCTTGTGAGTGAAATATCTTGGAAAATAAGCAAATTACCAACTTCTAATCTGGTGTGTGGGTGTATCTAGGCACAAGGAAGAACGCTATTGAAAATTGGGTCGCTACGTCAAAATCCAAGATGGCCGCCGCCATGTATGTCTGAACCTTGTGAGCGGAATATCTTGAAAAATAAGCGAAGTACCAACTTCTAATCTGGTGTGTGGGTGTATCTAGGCACAAGGAACAACGCTATTGAAAATTGGGTCGCCACGTCAAAATCCAAGATGGCCGCCTCCATGTATGTCTGAACCTTGTGAGCGAAATATCATATCATAGCATGTTTTCTGCGTCTTCCACTTTGTCAACTCACATCACTTCACCGACGGGGGACCTAGGCGTAACGCTTGTATCATCTTTATTTATTAGACATCCCACAGATGTAAATGAACACTCGTTTATACTCTGCGCGCATTGCACATCATGTGCAGCAAATTTCACCTCTCTGTGCTTTGTATTTATTGTGATTTCAAAAATATCGCTTCTGTACACCCAAAGGTGTACGTCAATTGGCGTAAGTTGTAAGTTGGCGTCAGGAAGGGCATCCGGCCATAAAAACATTGCCTCAAACAGGGAACCATGATCATCATGGGGCCCGCAAGGCTAACCCCTCTCTAGCGGGGAAAATGGCCTTAAAACGATCATTCAATCATTCATTCATTGTACACGGACCTTGAGGCTCAGTTTGCAAGCCACCATCTACAATTCCAATGTAAGAGGCATAACTACTACTCTTCTTTTGGGTCTTCATAATCCTTGGGGTCTTTTGTGTCCTCTGCGTCATTTGGGTCCTTGGGGTTTTTTGGGTATTTTGGGTCTTCGAGGTATTTGGGGTCTTTATGGTGTTTAATGATCTTTTATGGGTCTTTGGTTTTTTTTGAGTCTTCAGGGTCTTTTGGGTGTTTAGTGTTCTTTAAGGTACTTTGGGGGTATTTTTGGGTCTTCAGAGTATTTAGGGGTTTTTCGGATATTTTGGGTCTTTGTGATACTTTGGGTCTTTAACAGTCTTCAGGGTCTTTTGGGTCTTCAGGGCCTTTTGGGTCTTTGGGCTATTTTGGGTCTTCAGAGTCCTTGGGGGTCTTCTGGGTCATTGAGGTATGTTGGGTCATCTGTGCCTTTTGTATCTTTGGGGGCTTTTGGGTCTTCAGGGACTTTTGAGTCTTCGGCGTCTTTTGGGTGTTTAGTGTTCTTTAAGGTACTTTGGGGTATTTTTGGGTCTTCAGAGTATTTAGGGGTTTTTGGGATATTTTGGGTCTTTGTGATACTTTGGGTCTTTAACAGTCTTCAGGGTCTTTTGGGTCTTCAGGGCCTTTTGGGTCTTTGGGGTATTTTGGGTCTTCAGAGTCCTTGGGGGTCTTCTGGGTCATTGGGGTATGTTGGGTCATCTGTGTCTTTTGTATCTTCGGGGTCTTTTGGGTATTTAGGATCTTTTGGGTCTTTGAGATATTTTGGGTCTTCGGGATATTTTGGGTCTTTGGGGTCCATTGGGTCTTCAGGGTCTTTTCAGTCTTTTGGGTCTTGGGGGGTATTTTGGGTCGTTAGAGTCCTTGGGGGTTTTCTGCAGCATTGGGGTCCTCTGGGTCATTTGGGGCCTTGGGGTTGTTTGGGTCTTTTGGATCCTTGGGGTCTTTTGGGTCTTCAGGGTCTTTTGGGTGTTTGGGGTCCATTGGGTCTTCAGGGTCTTTGGGGTCCCAAAACCCAAAGGATAAAGACCCAACACACACAGAAGACCAAAAACATCCCGAAGACCCAAAACATCCTGAAGACCCAAAACACCCCGATGACCCAAAACACCCCGAAGACCCAAAACACCGAAGACCCAAAACAACCCAAAGACCCTAAACAGCCCGAAGATCCAAAACACCCCAAAGACCCAAAACACCCAGAAGACCCAAAACACCCCGAATACCCAAAACGCTCCGAAGACCCAAAACACCCCGAAGACCCAAAACACCCCGATGACCCAAAACACCCCGAAGACCCAAAAGACCCGAAGACCCAAAACAACCCAAAGACCCTAAACAGCCCGAAGATCCAAAACACCCCAAAGACCCAAAACACCCAGAAGACCCAAAACACCCCGAAGACCCAAAACACCCAGAAGACCCAAAACACACAGAAGACCCAAAACACACAGAAGGCCCAAAACACCCCGAATACCCAAAACACCCCGAATACCCCAAAACTTTCCGTCTTTCTACCAAACACCCCGAATACCCCAAAACTGGTCTTTCCGTCTTCTACCGACTCCTCTCTGGCCTGCCCCCCCCAGCTCTCTCTGGGCTCTGTCCCGCAAATATTCCTACAGGTCGCACAAGATCTGCCTGCAACCCTCTTATGGTTAAACTGCCAAAATCAAGACTCTCTGCTCACCTTCACTCCTTCATTCCTCTTTTCTCCCGCCTCTGGAACAAACTCCCTCACTCTCTTCAATCCCACTCCACCCTCCAAGTCTTTAAAACAGCTGTTCACCACCATCTCTTATCTTCCCCCATCCAAAACCTTGATCTTTTCTACCCCCGCTAATTTCACCCCAATTCCACTTTTTTGAAATACCAACTTCTGTCCAGGAAGTCCTTGGTGTCCTTGTGTTTTATACTTCTCCCTCCCCCTCCCCCCTTTCCCATGCCTCCTCCCCCCGGGCCCTCTCCCTTCCACACATCTCCCTGCTCTCGGATGTTGTGTTTGTGTGCTTCCCCTTCTCTCCCCATCTTGTCTTCCGCTCCCTCTTTTTGGGTATTTTGTTTGTCTGGTTGATTTGTTTGTGAAGTAAATGTTAGCTCTTTCACGAGCCTCGATTCAGTATACAAAAAAACAAACAAAAAAAACAACAAAAAAAAACACCCCAAAGACCCAAAATATCCTTAAAGGCCCAGAGGATCCAAAAGACCGTGAAGACCCAAATGGCGCCAAAGACCTAGAAGACCCAATATAACCCAAAGACCAAAAAGACCCAAAAGACCCCGAAGACCCAAAGACCCCAAATCCCCTGAAGACACCGAAGACCCAAAAGACACCGAATACCCAAAAGACACCGAATACCCAAAAGACACCGAAGACCCAAAGACTCCAAAAACCCCAAATACCCCAAAACACCCTGAAGACCCAAAACACCCAGAAGACCCAAAACACCCCGAATACCCAAAGACCTCTGCGACTTCTGCGACTCACTGGGACTGACACAATCTGTCAATTTCCCGACCCGGATCTCAGTCAACGGAACATCTTCTCTTCTGGACTTGGTTATGACTAACTTCCCTGAAAATGTCTGCTGCTCTTCTTCTGCTCCGATCGGATCATCTGATCATGTCCTTGTTAAAGTGGACATCTCTCTGACCATCCTCAGGGAGCCTGCTCAGCGTCGACGAGTCTGGCATTTCACTCAGGCCAACTGGCACGGTCTTCAAGCAGCCATCAATCATCTGGACTGGTCTCCCATCTCTACCACCTCTGACATCAACTCATCCTGGGAATTCTTCCAAAGTAAATCGCTCTCTCTCATGCACAGATTTATCCCATCTCGTCTTCAGTTGTCATACCCTTCCTCCCGTCCATGGTACACGGAATCTTGTGGTGAGGCTGTTGCCCAGAAACAACTTGCCTTCGTCTCCTGGAAAGCAAATCCAACGGAAGGAAATCTCATTTCCTTTCACAAAGCCCGAAACAAGTGTGTGTCCACCCTCAGGAGAGCCAGGAAACAATATCTCTCCGTTCTCAAGACCGAACTCTCTTATCTGTCTCCCTCTTCCAAATCCTGGTGGCGTCTGGTCAAATCCGTTTCTGGTGTTTGTTCCCCATCCATCCCCTCCCTTACCTCAAACGGCTACACAGCTGACTCCGCACGTGAAAAAGCTGAATGCCTCAACTCTGTGTTTGCCTCTAAATCTTGTGTCCCAAACCCATCCCTCTCTGTACCCACCATACCCAGTCGTACCCTGCTGCTCCTGGACTCCGTGTCCTTTCCTCCTGACAAGGTGGAAAAGTTTCTGTCAACCCTCGACTCTGATTCTGCAACTGGACCCGACGGCATCAGCCCACGGGTCCTAAAATCCTGCTCTGCTGCTCTATCTCACCCTCTCACTGTTCTCTTCACCCTCTCTTTTGCTCAAGGTCAACTGCCATCTGCTTGGAAATCAGCCAACATCACCGCTTTGCACAAAAAAGGTGCAAAAACAGATCCTAGCAACTACAGACCAATCAGCCTTCTCCCAATTATCAGCAAAGTCATGGAATCCATCATTGCTTCGGATATGAAATCTTTCCTCTTCTCCAATGGCTTGATCTCTGATCATCAATTTGGTTTCAGACCAGGTCACTCTACTCTGGACATGCTGCTTCTGCTGTCTCAACAATGGATGGAGGTCCTCAATGCCAAACAGGAAATTAGAGCTGTCTCCCTCGACATATCACGTGCCTTCGACACGGTCTGGCACCCCGCTCTGCTCACCAAACTCTCCTCCTTTGGTATCCATGGAAATCTCCACGCATGGCTGGCGGACTTCCTCTCTAGTCGTCGTCAACGTGTGGCCCTGAATGGGTTTCTCTCATCTCCTCTTCCTGTTCAGGCTGGAGTTCCCCAAGGCAGTGTTCTGGGCCCCGTGCTTTTTCTGGTCTTCATCAATGATCTCTCTGACTCTCTCAAAAATCCTCTCTATCTCTTTGCTGATGACTCCACTCTCTGCCGCTCCATTCCTCTTCCCTCAGATCGGCAGTCTGCTGCCTCCTCGCTCTCTGAAGACCTGGACAAAATCACAGACTGGTCAAACAAGTGGAACATGTCTTTCAATCCTGACAAATCTCACACTCTTACTATGTCTCTCCGAAAAGATCGACTGGACAACCCTCCCATCTACTTTCTCAACAATCCTCTCCAAGAAGTTCTGTCACTCAAGATTTTGGGTCTCACTATCTGCCATGATCTTTCTTGGGAAAACCACATTTCCAATCTGGCCTCCAAAGCCAGTCGCCGACTGGGCATCCTCCGTCGTGCGAAGTCCTTCCTCGGCACACCTGAGCTCCTCACCACATACAAGGCTTTCATCCGCAGCTCAATGGAATACTGTTCTCCCCTATGGGCCGGTGCTCCTGCCTCACACCTAGCTCGGCTTCACGCTGTTGAAACCAAAGCTTTCAGAATTATTGGAATCTCCCGCGATGAAGCTATCTCTGAGGGCCTTTCACTCACTCACCGCAGGCAGGTAGGCGGTCTTTCTGTCTTCTACCGACTACTCTCCGGCCTTGCACCCCCAGCTCTCTCTGTGCTCTGTCCCCCAAATATTCCTACAGGTCGCACAAGATCTGCCAGCAACCCTCTGATGGTTAAACTGCCGAAATCTCGGCTCTCTGCTCACCTTCACTCTTTCATTCCTCTTTTCTCCCGCCTCTGGAACAAACTCCCTCACTCCCTTCAATCCCACTCCTCCCTCCAGGTCTTTAAAACAGCTGTTCACCACCATCTTTTATCTTCCCCCATCCAAAACCTTGATCTTTTCTACCCCCGCTAATTCACCCCAGATCCACATTGTTTGAAATTCCAACTTCTTTCCTGGAAGTCCTGGCAGTGTCCATATGTTTTATACCTCTCCCACCGCCCCCTTCCCATGCCCCCCCCCCCCAAAGCCCTCGCCCTCTCTCAGATCTCTCGATGTCTCCATGTCTCTCGGTCCCTGCTCTCAAATGTTGTGTTTGTGTCCTTCCCCCTCTCTCCCCATCTTGTCTACCGCTCCCGATGTTATATGTTTTATGTGTCGGTTTGTCTTTCTGTGTGATTAATGTTCGCTCTTTCACGAGCCTCGATCTTGTATACAAAAAAAAAAAAAAAAAAAAAAAAAAAAAGACCTAAAATACCCTGTAGACCCACAAGACCCAAAACACCCTGAAGACCCCAAAGACCCTTAAAGACCATTTAGACCCAAAATACCCTTAAATACCCCCAAAGAACCAAAATAACCCAAAGACTCTTAAAGACCCAGAGGAAACAAAAGACCCTTAAGACACAAAAGCCCCTGAAGACACTGAAGACACAAAAGACCCCAAAGACCCAAAACACCCCAAAGACCCAAAATACCATTAAAGGCCCAGAGGATCCAAAAGACCATGAAGACCCAAATGGCCCTGAAGACCCAAAACACCATGAAGACACTAAAGACCCAAAATACACCGAAATGGTCAAATATGCCTATCCCTCTGAAACGACGTGTGGTGAGACGCGCGGAGTCACGCTAGTAGAGATAATTGGGATGTCTTCAAGTTCCTATGACAAATCAGAGGACTCGATCTGAAACACTCAAACTATGAATTTTTTGTTTATCTCCTTAGATCTTCTCGAGTTCAAACGTCAACCAAACAAACAAACAAGCAAACAAAAAACCAAACCCACACTTCTCAAATTATACATAGTATGATGATGATGATGATGATGATGATGATGATGATGCTGATGATAAAACCAATAGTGATGATGCTGTTGATAACGATGATAATAATGATTTTGAGGTCAAATTAGGAGGATGATGGAAAAACAGATTGAGATGAGGATGATGATGTTAAAACCAATAGTGATGATGCTGTTGATATTGATGATAATAATGATTCTGGGGATAAATTACGATGATAAAATGGATTGGGATGATTATGATGCTGGTGTTTGTGATCATGATGATGACGATGATGATGATGATGACGATGATGATGATAAACGGATTGCAATCTGATGATTATGATCATGTGATATTGATAAAACGGATTATGATGATTATGTTTGTGATGAGAATGCTGATGATGATGAAATGGATTGTGATGATGATGATGATGATGAATTGGATTGTGATGATGATGATGAATTGGATTGTGATGATGATGATGATGATGAAATGGATTGTGATGATGCTAATGATGATGAAATGGATTGTGATGATGATGATAAAATGGAGTGTGATGATGGTGATAATGATAATGATAATGATGATGATATGGATTGTGATGATGATGATGATGATGGAATGGAGTATGATGATGGTGATAATGATGATGATAAAATGGATTGTGATGATGATGACGAAATGGATTGTGATGATGGTGATAATGATGATGATGATGATAAAATGGATTATGATGATGATGATGAAATTGATTGTGATGAGGTGATAATGATGATGATTAAATGGATTGTGACGATGATGCTGATAATGATAAATTGGATTGTGATGGTGATGATGATGATAACATGGATTGTCACGATGATAATGATAATGATGCTGATTTTGTGATGATGATGATGGTGGTGTTTGTGATGATTAATAATGATGTTGATAAGAATGATGATGATGAGGAAGATAAAAATGATTGTGCTGATGCTACAGATAAATAATAATAATAATGATGATGATGATGATGATGATATAACGACGAGGATGTTACAATTAATGATGCTGATAGCTGATCTGAATGCCTGCGTTCATGAGGCTGGAATCAATTCCCAGGTTCAAATCCCATATACAATCATACGTGTTTGTTCATCGTTTAAGAATGTTCTCGTGAATAATGAAATGGTACACCGATGTCTTTGTCTTACATGTGATATTAGGAAAAGCTTCATGACATAAATCACTGAAGACAAGGAGAAAGGCAGCAATTTCAACAGGCCTGTCCCTTTTTGCGTGTTCAAAACAAGACGCGTTCTAAACAAGCCACACACCATTGAAATATGCCTGCGGACAATTGCACCTTCTCGGCGAACGGATATAACATTAACACTTCGAACAATAACTACAATCCGAATTGATTATGCAAATAATTTCGCGCGGGGCTGGTGTTGGTCGGGGCTGAACGGGACGTGGTAGGCGTGGCCGGGGCGGGGCCGGGGCTGAACGGGACGTGGTGGGCGTGACCGGGGCGGGGCCGGGGCACGATCGGGGCGGGGCCGGGGCACGATCGGGGCGGGGCCGGGGCGGGGCCGGGGCACGATCGGGGCGGGGCCGGACCAGGCGGGGGAACCGTGCGATCGGAAACGTGCTTGCGCGCGGCGCAGATCACGTGACCCGGGTCTCTCGGCTCTCGCTGTGCTGGCGACGGAGGAAAGGGTTCGGTGTTTGCTCTCGTCGCGGGAATCAAAATACAACGAATACATCACGTACAGTGTACACGACGAAAGGGCTGTTGGTGGACAGAGGAAGAAGCGTGCGAACCCGCGGGCTCTGGTAAGTATTTGGAGGACGGAGAGGACGCGGTTCACGGTGTGTGCTTGTTTATTTGATCTTGAGCGCTTGTTCGGGCTAGGCGGATGTCGCTTGGGGACGACGGTGGTGATTCAAAGGGACCGACCACACATCCAATTTATGGGAGCGACAAATCCCGAGGTCTATCTGAATCTGAATCGAATGCGGAATGGAGCCGCGTTAACCAATGAATGGCCGGCGGGACGCGGGTGTGTTGGATGCGACATGCGAGGTGGTGCACACTACACCTTGAGGTTTAATTGGCAGTCAGTGCTATGTATGTACTCGGTACTGTATCCATTATGAGCGGCCTCGCTGTCACTGCAGGCGACAGGATGATTTAGCAAGTACAGCAATCCTATAAAATTTATGAATGAATAATGCAAATTTCCTAATTATTTCTGAAGGACATAATATATTTAAGGTGGGTCAAGATACTCTTGACAGGTAATGATCGGTGAAGATGCTCTTGTCAGGTAAGGGTTGGTGAAGATCACCTTGACAGGTAAAGGTGGTCCAATATGGCGAAATGCCTGCTTATCAAAACCAGACTCTGGCTTAATGGTTGGAGGATTCGCTCTGAGTCATGGGGGGTCTGGGGTTCGAATCCTGGCCTCGTCACACCAAAGACTTTAAAATGGTACGTGCTGCTTCCTTGCTTGACGCTCATTATTTAAAAAGGTTAGAACACAAACAACCATATGTTGACAACCATTGTGTGGGCTTGATGGGCCTAATAGTCTCCTGCATTGAAGTTCCTTGTAATTAAGGGAACTTGTATAAGATGCTTCTAACAGGTAAAGGTGTGTCAATATGCCCCTGACAACTATTGGTGTGTCAATATGCCCCTGACAACTATTGGTGTGTCAAGATGCTCCTTGCGGGTAAAGGTCACTCACGATGGCCCTGGAAGTTAATGTTGGGTTCCGATACCCCTGGATGCTAATGGTGGGTCAGAGTACCTCTGGCAGCTATTGATGGGTCAAAATGCCTCTGACAACTATTGGTGTGTCAATATGCCCCTGACAGCTATTGGTGTGTCAAGATGCTCCTGGCGGGTAAAGGTCAGTCACGATGGCCCTGGAAGTTAATGGTGGGTTCCGATACCCCTGGATGCTAATGGTGGGTCAGAGTACCTCTGGCAGCTATTGATGGGTCAAAATGCCCCTGACAGCTATTGGTGTGTCAATATGCCCCTGATAGCTATTGGTGTGACAATACGCCCCTGACAGCTATTGGTGTGTCAAGATGCTCCTGGCGGGTAAAGGTCAGTCATGATGGCCCTGGAAGTTAATGGTGGGTTCCGATACCCCTGGATGCTAATGGTGGGTCAGAGTACCTCTGGCAGCTATTGATGGGTCAAAATGCCTCTGGCAGCTATTGATGGGTCAAAATGCCTCTGGCAGATATTGGTGGGTCAAGATGGCTCTGGAAGCTAATGGAGGGTCAGGGTGCCCCTGGCAGCTATTGGTGGGTCAAGATGGCTCTGGAAGCTAATGGAGGGTCAGGGTGCCCCTGGCAGCTATTGGTGGGTCAAGATGGCTCTGGAAGCTAATGGAGGGTCAGGGTGCCCCTGGCAGCTATTGGTGGGTCAAGATGGCTCTGGAAGCTAATGGTGGATCAGAGTACCTCTGGCAGCTATTGATGGGTCAAAATGCCTCTGGCAGCTATTGGTGGGTCAAGATGGCTCTGGAAGCTAATGGAGGGTCAGGGTGCCCCTGGCAGCTATTGGTGGGTCAAGATGGCTCTGGAAGCGAATGGAGGGTCAGGGTGCCCCTGGCAGCTATTGGTGGGTCAAGATGGCTCTGGAAGCTAATGGTGGATCAGAGTACGTCTGGCAGCTATTGATGGGTCAAAATGCCTCTGGCAGCTGTTGGTGGGTCAAGATGGCTCTGGAAGCTAATGGAGGGTCGGGGTACCCCTGGCAGCTATTGGTGGGTCAAGATGGCTCTGGAAGCTAATGGAGGGTCGGGGTGCCCCTGGCAGCTATTGGTGGGTCAAGATGGCTCTGGAAGCTAATGGAGGGTCAGGATGCCTGCCCCTGGCAGTTATTGGTACAAGATTCCCCTCACAGCTAAAATATCCTGAACATCACCAACAAAGACAACTCTGATGAGAATATGGCTGATGGTATAGTGGGCAATTCTTTTTGAGAAATGATCAGTTCAAGATATGAAAAATATGTTGGACTGCACAAAAGACCCAAAAGGCCCAAGGTTACTGACGGGGGTCACATTTCCTTTCAGGAGCACATTGCCAACCTTGGTCTATGACCGTGCCTTGAGTGACCCATTGGAAACATATCGGTCTCAAAAAACAAGGAGATCGCTAAAAACAATTTTTTTTCTTGTATATTATAAAACCATGATTTTCTCAGTCACTATCGTGCCAAACCCAGGAGGTCATTTAAGACAGGCTTTGTGATGGGCATTCGTTTACACAACATATTGAGCAAGCGAGGAGCCATGGGCAATCCAGGAGTATGTAAAACCAGACTTGTGAGCCACGCTTGCGATCCCTGTTACGCCCCCACAACCAACATCGCTACCAGCACCTCTACCACCATTGCTTAGCCCCCGCCCAATCCGCACGATGTCAGGTCACGCTGCCTGCTGAGCCGGTTCGTGAGCCCTTGTTTTCTTTTTTAATGGTTATTCGCTTCCTCGCTCCACTCGGATCTCCTTCAGTTACACCTCCCACGGTGGGTCTCTCCACAGGCGGATAAGGACGCAGGAGGTCGTGTGGTGGGGAAGTGGGTTGGTGGGGAAATGTGCTGAAGGGGAAAGGCAGAGAATGTAGATTCCGTTTGGACCATTTGTTGGTGCTGTTTCATATGCAGCCTGTGGCTGTTGGTTGCATCATTTTCTGGAAGCGTGGCTATGCTGCTGATTACCAGTAAGCTGGTCCCTGTTAACAGTAAGCTGGTACTCATTTTTCTGACTTCGGAAGGATGACAGGCTGAGTTAATCCACTTGGTGTTATTCCGATAGCACAACAGGGGCTCAAACTCAAGATCCCAAAATCTTAGGGTTGGGTTCAGCACATGTAGAGTAATGTAAAACTTATGCATTGATGCACGATGATCACTTGTTGTGGTTTAATGCTTGACGGTCGATGATGTTTGTCGAACTCCTTTGGATGATCAGTTAAGTTATTGTCTCCCTCCATCATGCGGAGCACATTGCGCAGCGATCCTTCCTGTACAACTCCAATTTGCTACATTGAATCTCACACCTGGCCTTCCCTCCACGCCCACCGACCCCCATCCATTCTTTGGATACCTGCTGAATATATTTGATGGTTTTCATCTTTGACTGTTCTGTTTTTGACCCAACATTGACCTTACCTCTCTTCTACATTGTAACCGCGTGGAAGGTTTCACTGTAGACCATTGGTCATTGGGGACAAGGAGTCGAGATGTATACTGCTTGCTGTGTGCAAGGCTCCTATCACTACAAATATGTCATTTGTGTTAAAAACAGTTTTGGAAAGGGGGCCATCTGTTTATTATGTAAACACCAGGCAAGAAGGGGAGGATGAAATTGGGAAAAGGAAGAGAAGAGAATTGAAGATGGTCAGAGGCAACAAGAGCCCCCACGCGACCAATGGTGGTCCACAATCTCTCGAGACGGGGGTCCCGAAGGGTGGTGCTGGTGGGGGTGGAGGGGATGCTTCACTTTTCCGACAAAACACATCAACTTGTGAGTGGGATAAGCACACGCAAATGGAACGCTCCATCTCAAGGAAAGAAAAAAAAGTATTGTCACATGACAATTCGAAAAACCCAAATTGTTTTCCCTGATGTTTAACTAGTCCAGACTGCTACAAAATTTGGAGATGAGTATAGTCGATAAAGCAAGTAAAGTGGCATAATAACTACGTTTAATGTATACAAATTCGATTTGTATAACGCCTAATGTCAATACATGTCGATATTGTTAAGCAAATCCCTGGATCCCTGGTGTTGGGCTAGCGGCTAGGGTGCCGGCTTAGGATCCTAGGATCCTGGGTTCGAATCTCGGTCGATCGCCGAATTAACGCCAGGGGGGTTGACTCAGCCTGTCATCCTTCCGAGGTCGGCTAATTGAGTACCAGTTCACTGGTAATTCCCTGTTTGTCGTTGAAGGCGGCAAAAAGGGTTGGCGTCAGGAAGGGCATCCGGCCGTAAAACATTGCTTCAAAAAGGGGACCAAAAAACAACAACTACCACGGTCCCCGAAAAGGAGGGGACCAAAAAACAACAACTACCACGGTCCCCGAAAAGGCCAACCCCCGCTTTGCGGGGAAAAATGGCCTCTAAACGGTGGTATTGTTAAGCAAATCCACACTACAATTCATTGTACGATAAATATAGAACCCCTCATTAGTAAATTGACTCACACGTGGGCACCATGACGGAACGTTGTGTTTTTGAAATTCTGAGATGCCATCATATTAATCGCAAAATAATTTGAAATTTGCACGATGACAGGGCCCCCGCTGGGCCCCTATTGCATTTCGAATGGGGCCTCCAAATGACTAACGGTGCCACTGGGGATTTGGGGGGTGAGCTGGTTAAAACATCCACCATATCAGCATACGTAACGAGGATACTTCTGAGTTCCTCAACGATGAGAAAGATGCATCTCGCAGGGCTTTCATGCAAAGCTGTACTTCCACAAATTTGTCTCAGTGTCTGCCAATGTTTTTATCTGTTTGGCCATACTTGCTTTATTTGTCTATCTTTCTGTCCATCCTTTGGACGTTCTCTTTTTATGCCCATTTGTCCTGTCTTGCTTTGAATCAACCGCTCTGTCTTTCTGCTGAGAAGTGGTCTGCTTCCCAGGCCTGATTACCACAGAAACTTTTGCAACCACTTGTACCATTGCACATATCCTCTTTTGGTATGTGGTCTATGGTCTTGCCAGGACCTCAAAGGGATCAAAACGAAGTGTGTCTGTTGGATGTTTGGTGGTAATTGATGAATAATATGTAAATGATCATATCGAAAATGCCAGACGAGTTTCAGCAGAATACAACATTCACATAAGAGGACATTTTGAGGGGGAGACAATTGCAAGGTAAGATTATTGTTTGCGCATGCGGTGTACACTACATTGCCAAACGTATGTGGATACCCGAACATCACACCCGTATGTGTTCGTCAAACATCTCATTCCAAAATCATGGGCATTAATATGGAGTTGCCCCCCTCCCCACCCCCATTGCTGCTATAACTGCCTCCACTCTTCTGGGAAGGCTTTCCACTAGATGTTGGAACATTGCTGCAGGGATTTTCCTCCATTCAGCCACAAGAGCATTAGTGAGGTCAGGCACTTATGTTGGGCGATTAGGCCTGGCTCGCAGTCGGCGTTCCAATTCATTCCAAAGGTGTTCGGTGGGGTTGAGGTCGGGGCTCTGTGTAGGCCAGTCAAGTTCTTCCACACTGATCTCGACAAACCATTTCTGTATGGACCTCGCTTTGTGCATGGGGGGCATCATCATGCTGAGACAGGAAAGGCCCTTCCCCAAACTGTTGCCACAAAGTTGGAAGCACACAATCGTCTAGAATGTCATTGTATGCTGTAGCATTAAGATTTGCCTTCACTGGAACTAAGGGGCCAAGCCCAAACCATGAAAAACAGCCCCAGACCATTATTCCTCCTCCACCAAACTGTACAGTTGGCACTATGCATTCGGGCAGGTAGCGTTCTCCTGGCATCCGCCAAACCCAGATTCATCCGTCGGATTGCCAGATGGTGAAGTGCGATTCATTACTCCAGATAACGTGTTACCACTGTTCCAGAGTCCAATGGCGGCGAGCTTTACACTACTCCAGCGGATGCTTGCCATTGAGCATGGTGATCTGAGGCTTGTGTGCTGCTGCTCAGCCATGGAAACCCATTTCATGAAGCTCCCGACGAACAGTGAGTTGTGCTGACATTGCTTCCAGAGGCAGTTTTGGAACTCAGTAGTGAGTGTTGCAACCGAGGACAGACGATTTTTACATGCTACGCGCTTCAGCACTCGTCGGTCCTGTTCTGTGAGCTTATGTGGCCTACCAACTTCGCAGCTGAGCTGTTGTTGCTCCTAGACCTAGACGTTTCCATTTCACAATAACAGCACTTATAGTTGACTGCGGCAGCTCTATCTAGCAGGGCAGAAATTTGACGAACTGACTTGTTGGAAAGGTGGCATCCTATGACGGTGCCACGTTGAAAGTCACTGAGCTCTTCAGTACGACCCATTCTACTGCCCATGTTGTCTATGGAGATTGCATGGCTGTGTGCTTGATTATATATACATGTCAGCAATGGGTGTGGCTGAAACAGATGAATCCACTAATTAGAAGGGATGTCCACATACTTTTGGCCATGTAGTGCATTTCTTGTGATTCTGCCAGGAGTACCATATGTACTCATACATATATGTATTCTGATCATCCAGTGGTTGTCAAGCAAGATGTCTACCTGGCTCTGATGAGATGTGGTATTTATCGATTTGTCTTTCAAAGGGAAAGCGTCAGGTAAAAGGGGTCTGAGAGTTTCGGACAGTAAAGAATAAGTGGGCTTTGCTCACGTCGGAGTCAAAAGTGTAAAGTTTTTTTTTGCAAAGTTGAAGGGGTTTTACAATTCAATGATTTTAAAAATTATTATTGCGATACCCATTAATGAAGTGACCCATGAACCAAAGCATCTAAACAATGCCAGGGTACAGGTGCATGGGGCATCGCAGCTTCACCAGTTGTTAGTCTGATGGATATTTGTGTGCCAGTCACCATCGGTGTGAAATGACTTAACGGGGCTCTTATTAAAGAGTATTTGTTCACAGTACATTTCATATCACTTTAAAGGTCTTCTTTTTTCTTCTTCTTCTTCTTCCAAGTTTATGCTTGAAGCTGGTGCGCCGTAAAAGCAGAACCGATCCCAGAAACGTGAACCCGAGATGGTTGCCTGAAAACGGCTTGTTTGGGCAGCATTGAACCCGTGCCGCTCGTTTCCTGTCGGTGCTCAATGCTAAAGTTAGTTATTCCGGCAGCTGCAGCCGAGTACGGATGCGGACTTGCCCCAGTGGCGTTCCTGACCTGTTGCGGCGCCGTGGACTCGCAAATCCTCCAGTGCGGGTCTCATGCTAGTGTGGCTCTGGAATTCCATAGCTGGCGCGCCATTTGAGTTGCGGTCATGCGTCTGTTTTTTTTTAACTTCCCTTGACTTCTGGCTCGTTGCAGGACAATTTTGGTTGAGACATTTGTGTGATGAAAGAAGGCTTAGGGGATGAAATGAAAATGGTGAAACCACAATCGGCTGTACTATAAGTGGTGCCTTTTTCGTTGGGGTCAGTTGAACCAATATCTCAAAAATTGCTTTGGAGGACTTTGGGTGATGTTCCATCATCAAAGTTCCCATTTTAGTTTGCCATAAGGCCATTAAGAGTCGATGAGCATATGTGGACTACCATCTTAAAAAAAAGTTATCATGACATTCTCACTGGGTTTGTATGGTTAGGTAATATGGGCTGGAGGTACACGCACTCACCTCAAAGCTGTCTAGCCTGGGTTCAAATCCCAACCCAGGTATAAACTGTCATCCTGATGTTTTGCAGGCAGGGTGATTCATCAATGTGTGTGCTGTCCCTTAGATGGATGATAAACTTGAAACAGAATTAGTTGGGAGACGTTAATGACCCATGGTGTCCTTCATGAAGAGTAGGTTAGCTATTGCCGGCACCATGAACAAATTAAACAAATTTGTGCACTAACCTACAAGGGCTATTGCATCAGCAGTCCAATGATGCAACCAGTAGCCACTGTCTGCAGACAAAATCAATCACTGACTGGACATGTATCGGGCTTCTTGAGAAAATGGAGGATTTTTGTGAGAGCGGTCCCACTTGTAGAATGGACCATGGTTACCTGGGTTACCTGGGGTGTTGCATCAGAACATTTGTGTTCAGGTTCATGGTTAGGAATGTTTATTGTTGAGAATCGGTGGGCAGCCATTGTTTTATTGTCACAATGCATTGTGCCATTAGTAACTGCATCTTAATTCAAACGCCCTTTTTTTTTTTTTTTTTTTTTGGGGGAATACAAGATCGAGGCTCGTGTAAGAGCTAACATTAATGACAAAAAAAACAAAACGGACACATAAGACAAAATAAAGGGAGTGGGAGATCAGATGGGGAGAGGGGGAAGCACACAAGTACAACATTTGAGAGCAGGGAGATCTGTGGGAGGGAGAGTGCTTGGGCGGAAGAGGCGTGGGAAGAGGGGTGGGGGGTGAGGGAGGTAAAAAAACACATGGAGTAAAAAACAAAAACAAAAAAAACACATGGATACAGCCAGGACTTCCAGGAAAGAAGTCAGTATTTCAGAAAAGTGGATCTGCGGTGAATTAACGGGGGTAGAAAAGATCAAGGTTTTGGATGGGGGAAGATAAGAGATGCCTAATGCCCTAATGATATGATGAATGTGGTACTAATTAATGTACTCTGCCACTGCCAGTGGAGTAGGATTTTGCACTATATCTTGTATTTTTGATGAATCGAGGTGACAATGCTGAATCAAAATTGCTTTAATGACAAAAACATTATTTTTTAATCTCCCTCCACCTCCCCCTCTCCCTCCCTCGACCTCACACCCCACAATCGATGGCTATTCGTCTTAATGAGAGTCTTTGTGATGTGTGGTAACAACATCCAAGGACGAGTTAATTTTACCACACGTATATGAAAGAGGTAATTTCACCACAGAGGTAAACTCCCCACAGACCGAGAATGCTCAACTGCTCAACTGCAGTGATTTATTGTAACATCTGAGTGTGAAAGCTAAGTTAGTCATACATTGTTCACACGGGTTTCTTGTTTGCGGATGTGCGTTAAGGGTGAAAGGTCAGGGACAGTGTCTACCAATTGTGGTCCTGGATATTTTCTGAAATATTTTATCCAATGAAGAGTTTGCAGGTGTTTGAAAAATTCGGTTGCAGTGCCCCTTTTATATCTACACACCCAGCGCTGGGTTGCGTTATTCTAGTTGTGCTTGGAAGGAATGGTTCCCCGGTTCCCTACGATGGACATTTGATTTAGCCAGGTGTGATTGCTATTTATGGTATAATTGGTGTTGACCTCCCGAACTAAATTGGCAATAAGGTTTTCATTTTGAAAATTCAAGTTAGTCGCGTAAATATTTTCAGTTAAACATTCGTGCCATCATCAGTGAGTTTATCACTTATTGATGCCCTCCCGTCGGGTCCATGTTATGCACCGTACCTTTTATTTACGTGCCATGCAAAAGTGTACCTGGTGATTTAAGGAGTCCACAGATCACTCGTGGGAGGTAGATGGAGGTGACTTCTAGACCAGTGTGTCGAGTCAATGGTGGGCCATTCAGCGGTTTTCGCTGTGGGCCGTCAGGTTTTGTAGACCTGCTCCAAATGTTGCTGCATATATATAGCCTGCTGCGTTCGAGTTTAGCACTGCTCTTTCCTTTTGACTGAAGATCCACACAACACCTGAGGGTGACTCCCGAATTGAGTCATGAGGTGTGGTGTTTGTAGCCGATAGGCCCATTCCACTGCTATATGGCGCTGGCTTATTTGTGATGGTTGTTTTACGAGTGTTTTTTTTCTGATAAGGGAAGCTGCTGTGGTCAGGATGATTTCTCCCTCTCCGAGTGAGCTCTGCTGGTGCGTATTTAGCTATTGGTGGAGGCAGTATCAAAGCAGATTGCCGCAAGTGGACTGTGAACAGCCTAATGCTGGCAAAAGATTACAGTGAAAGTTGATATTATTATTATTATTTTCATTTCATTTGAAATTTCATCTCGGTAACCTCCATCGATGGTTTTCCAGTCACAGCACAATCAACTTCATATTCTGATCCGAATTTCCTGAGCTCAAATTGCCTTTGAAATGGTGCATTTTAATGAAACCCATTAATAGCATCCATTCCCCTTGTGCTGCTGGTGTGATATACTTCTATCAGGAAGGGAATGATTTGTAGCTCACTAATGTTTCCCATGGCATGAGCATAATGCGATCATGCGGTTGAACGTGCACACATGTATCGTATAAGCATGGTGTGAATGCGGAAAGAGCTTCAAAGCTCACTCTGGTTCACCCTCGGCTGAGGCCACGTGCGTTCGCGTTCGAGCATGTTCATTGAACTAAAGTTTGCGTTTGACCAAACAAACTTCACTAAAAATTTGCATTTGGCCAAACAAACTTCATCAAAAGTTTGCGTTTGGCCAAACAAACTTCACCAAAAGTTTGCGTTTGGCCAAACAAACTTCACCAAAAGTTTGCATTTGGCCAAACAAACTTCACCAAAAGTTTGCATTTGGCCAAACAAACTTCACCAAAAGTTTGCATTTGATCAAACAAACTTCACCAAAAGTTTGCATTTGGCCAAACAAACTTCACCAAAAGTTTGCATTTGGCCAAACAAACTTCACCAAAAGTTTGCATTTGGCCAAACAAACTTCACCAAAAGTTTGCATTTGATCAAACAAACTTCACCAAAAGTTTGCATTTGGCCAAACAAACCACCAAAAGTTTGCATTTGATCAAACAAACTTCACCAAAAGTTTGCATTTGGCCAAACAAACTTCACCAAAAGTTTGCATTTGGCCAAACAAACTTCACCAAAAGTTTGCATTTGGCCAAACAAACTTCACCAAAAGTTTGCATTTGGCCAAACAAACTTCACCAAAAGTTTGCATTTGATCAAACAAACTTCACCAAAAGTTTGCATTTGATCAAACAAACTTCACTAAAAGTTTGCATTTGGCCAAACAAACTTCATCAAAAGTTTGCGTTTGGCCAAACAAACTTCACTAAAAGTTTGCATTTGATCAAACAAACTTCACCAAAAGTTTGCATTTGGCCAAACAAACTTCACCAAAAGTTTGCATTTGGCCAAACAAACTTTATCTAAAGTTTTCATCAAACAGCTGTCATCCAAATATGAAGGAATGAATGGTCCTGCACCAGCAAAACCCAATGTAGATGTGAGTCCTTCTCCATGTATTTTCCAGCCAGTTTCATACATTTACCCAGCGGTGGGCGAGTTTCCTGATACTATTGGAGTAAGTTGTGTTTTTGGCTCCGAAAGGTTTTTAAAATGGGGAAAAACTCTTGATCCCGACTCTGTCAGAATACATTGTTTGTTGTTTCCTAATCTCCATCCCTCATCATTACCATTTCATCCTTCGTTTATTCCTTTTAAAGTTCAAGGCATTGCTATCGGACCAATCCAAAATGTTGGATGTAATAAGAGCAAGGCTAATTCTGAAAAGTTAAGTAAGCGAATGAGATCAACTCGAACCATTCGCACACTGGCCGTGGCAGTGGTGATGAACTTTGGCTGGAATCCGAACTTTTTTGAGTTCATGTTCAGCTTATGCCTGCAGTGTGTGCAAAGAGCTTAACACCCACACATGCATTCTATTTACGCAGGACAATTTGCAAGTGTTGGAGTGAACTGTAAAGAAAGTGGAATGCAGTCCTTAATTGGTTTTCGTTTTGACTATTATTAGCCAATTTCCCAGTAGTCAGCATGTAAGTAGTACTCATATCCAGGCTACCTGAAGAGTCCAACATACTTGCGAGAGGCTGAGCCCAATCGAATGGCTTCAAAACAGGAAAACTATCTTTGGGGGTTCAAAACTTGCTGCGAGATCGATAGTAAGAACGAACATGCATCCACCATTCTCACAAAGCACTCGTTAAAACAAATGCTCATGATTAAAGGAAACCATGTGTCCGAACTTTAATTCTGACATATATATATATATACACACACACACACACACACACACTGTACTAGGAAGAGCACCTGTCCCAAGTGACGGGAAAAGCTAGCAAAAGTATCCCCCTCCTCTCTCTCCATCCCACTCTCCCTCCACCTTCCTCCACTCTCTCTCTCCACCACTCCCCTCTCTCCCCCACTCCCCTGTCTCCCCCACTCCCCTGTCTCCCCCACTCCCCTGTCTCCCCCACTCCCCTGTCTCCCCCACTCCCCTGTCTCCCCCACTCCTCTTCCTCCCCTCTCGTACGTATATTTGATATCTTATGTACCATACTCATTACAAAGCATCTGTTCCACCAAAGCAGCTTCCAGAGCTAGGGTTATACCTGGTGGTTTGTCATTGCCTTCCCAGGAGTAGTTCGGGCAGGAATTTGTAATTTGTTTCAGGGTGCCGGCGATAGCTTGCCCACTCCTAGTGAAGGACACCGTGGGGATCTTTAACGTCTACCAACTAATGTCAGAAGACCGGACGCCAGTTTAACGTCCATCGGAGGGACGGCATACATTGATGATTTACCCAGTCTGTGAAACACCGGGATGATCGTTTATAGCTGGGTCGGAATTCAAACCCACGCTAGACAGCCTAGAGGAGAGTGTGCGTACCTCGGAGGTCATCCTGTCAGCCAAGGTCGTCCATTAACATGCATTCAATAAACAAACTGCGATTCCATGTTGTACCAGTATGTGTTACTGTAAATACATAAAAAATGTACAATAAAAGAAAATCCAAATCGAAAAAGATCACGACTGATGTCCCTGGGCAGTGTAAATTAAAATCAGACATACCATAATTACCTTCAAAAGAGTAAAAACTAGAACAATGCGACTGTGTCGCCAATATGCCTCTGCATCGTCCCACAACGGGTAGATGCCATCACTCTTGCATATATATGGGTAGTGGATCACGTTCGTGAAGTTTCGTGTTGATCGGATGAGGTTCGTTTTTCTATCCAAGATGGTTGCCAAACCACCTGACCTATGACATCATCATTTTCAAACGATATGCAACAGTGCTGTTAGATGATATTTGTAAAAGTTCACATCGATAGGGTGAGCGGTTTCAGAGATATAATTATTTAATATTTTCCTTCAATCCAAAATGGCTGCCAAACCATGTGACCGATGATGTCATAAATGTAATATGTCAATACAAATGGGTCATAGATCATGTGCATGCAATTTAATATTCTTAGGATAATGAATGTGATTGAAACATTTTTGGCTGGTATGCCACTTCACCTATGATGTCATCATTATCATGCTTTTCTTCCCCATTGGGAGTACTTGACAATGTGCCAAGTTTCAAATTTTTCCATTCAGCGGTTTCTGAGAAATAATTATTTAATTATTTGCTTTTAATTCAAGATGGCTGGCATACCACGTGACATATGACGTCACAATTATCATTAAAACATTCTGCATGGGTGTCACTCCTATCCTGAAAGTTTAGTCTAAATCGGACATATGGTTGCTGAGAAAACGAGGTGACGGACGGAGCGAAGGACGGACGGACGGACAACCCGAAAACATAATGCCTCCGCCGACAAAGTCGCCTAATGAAATATAAAAATGAATTTTGGAGCCATTTCACCTCACACCCGCATTGCCTATTATTTAATTTTAAAAACAGCTTTTTCCTAAATTCGTTCCAATTTCACTCTAAATCTCCACATAATTATTTCCGCAATTAGTTCCGATCATGAAATATGGAATTTGATTTCGAATAAAAGCTTGTAAAAAGCCTTTACGATACATTATTCACTATTTCCAGGAGCCAATCACGTTGCACCTCACCTCACACACAGCCAATCAGTGTAACAGGGAACAGACGAACGGACAGCCATCCTTGTCTTATTACGGTGTCCCGCTCGGTGTTATTACGGTGTTACGGTGTCTTATTACGGACACTGTTACGGTGTCCCGCTCCTGAACACCAAATATGTTACGGCCCGGGATTCGGGTCTACTACAAGGGGGTTAACCTCCGTTCCCTCCTGAACATATCGGACCTGCAGCTGGCGCGCACAAATAACTCAGTACTTCCGCAGCTTGTGAACCAGCAACTACGAACACCAATTGGACCGCCGCGCGATACCTGTACCACGTGACGGTTTCAATCGGGGAACGTACCTTCCCTCCGGCGGTAAACCACTTTAGACGGCCGAGCAAAAATCGTTGGTAACCGCTGGAGTAATGCTAATTTTGTTACGGCCGATCTTTAATCTGTGTGCGAGCAATGAGGGATCAATGGAGGAAAAGACATTCATGGACAGAAAGAAAAGGAAACGTTTAACGATTTTATTTATTTACAAATATTTACAGTGAAGCTATTCAATTAGAAAGAAAAGGGACAAGAAGTAGAAACTTAGCTTATTCTACGCCTTATTACGATTAAAACAAATGAACACTACATGGGCCCAGCACAAATTCATGGGGGAGAGGGAGGGGAAAACGAACGTTGGAAACCTGCTAGCACAAAGGCCACGATGTTCCAGATGCCTCTCCTCACGACGACCTTGGCCCTGGTGTCGCCACCGAGCAGCACGAGCAGGTAATGGTGATCCCAGCGCGAACATGAGCAGGTAAAGGTGATTCCCAGCAAGAACACGAGCACGTAGTCCCAGCACGAACACGAGCAGGCATAGTCGATCGTCAACACGGAGTTGGGTAGGTGAATGTTGATCGTCAGCAAGAACTTGGGTAGGTGAAGGTCGGCACGTGCAGGTGAACAAAGTCCGATGTGAAGAGGAGTGCCAATAAAACGTGTTCAAGGTCCAGTGGACAAGGTCCAGTGTGAAAGAGAGTAATGCAGGCACATGCTGAGGCCTGTGAGAGGGTCCGACCAAAAGAGGGAATCTAACCACGTGTGCTTCCAACAGGGTCCAATGTGAAAAGAACCAGTCATGTGCAGAGCTAACAAAGAGAGAGTGTACCCACACACGTGTGCATCCCACAAACTCCAAGGCGAAGAGAGAAGAGAACAGAACACGTGTAGAGGCCCGCGAGAGGATCCGGTCAAGAGCGGATGGATGCGTGCTCTGCCAACAGAGTCCAAGAGCCAAGAGAGTGCAAAAACGTGTTGAATCACCTTTTGTCCACCCTCACTGAGGGTGGGGGTGGGGGGGGGGGATGGTGTTGGAGGGTGTCCTGGCTCTCGATTGTTGGAGCCCGTTACTCCACCCCACAAGCTCCCTGGAAGTTCCTCATGCCCTGATTGGTGGAGTTTCACTTCCCCAGCCCCCACAAACTCTCTCAAAGGAACTTTTACCTGGTGCTTGGATGAAATAAGTGGACGGAGGCTAAGATAATGGTCTGCTATGAAATAACTATTCAAGGGGATCTGTATGGTGGTTGCCATTACTTTTTATTGGTTTCCCAAAACCACAACAATGTTGTTTATGTCAGTTGCAAATTGGGATGAGCTTGCCATAAGAGGCATATTGAAATATGATAATTCCATCATTTCATTTACTCCTTTACGAATAGAATGTTTGACCAATATTCAATCATGTTACTATATACACGAGAGATGCCCCTGGAACAATCAATCTTAAGGTGTGTGACGTCATCAGTGTCCAGGAATGAAAATAGAGATAAGAATTGGGCTGGAATCTAGTTCAAATTGTTTTATGATATCTGCTTCCTTTACATACCTCTTTTTACTTCCGCCACCTGAGGCGGACGGAGGTTGTTTTCACCCCTGTCTGTCTGTTTGTATGTGAGCAGGATAGTGTTGTGGACGGATTCGGATGAATGTTGGTGAACAGGTTGGGTGTGTGACAAGATTATCCGTATAGCACCTGTTAGCTTTTTGTGTCCCACTTTATTCAAACAATTTCCTTTTCATAGGGAGCCTTTTATTGCACATGCAAAGCTTCCCTGGGGGCATCAGGTCAATCACAAAGTGTGGACCTGCCATCACAGGTAAACTATAAATGTGAGGCAGGCTGATTGCTTCCTTCTTGAAGGTTATTAGTGAAGGGTATTTGTACTGAGCCAACTGGTTTTTTACCAATCCAATACTGATGTACAGTAGTTATTCTCATAGTATTGGGCCAGGGCTCCAGACACTTGGAATCCTCTTCTTGTAATCCTGAAATATTTCAGAGGCCTTAACCAGACAAGGTGGCTTAATTACCTCCACCACCGAAGGTGGACAGAGCTTATGCTTTCACCCCTGTCTGTCTGTTTGTTTGTCTGTCTGTCTGTGAGCAGGATATCTCAAAAAGTTACGTTCAAATTTGGATGAAATTAGGTGGACAGGTGTGTGCCAAGGAGAAATTGATTTGATTTTGGTGAAGGTCCAGATTTGGATCTGGACACTAGAATTTACATATTTCAAGTGATTCTTCACCGCTGAGAGATGGGGCCAAAAACGATTACACAGCATGATGTTTCAAAAAGTTGTGGACGAATTATGACAAAACTTGGTGGGTGAGTTGGGTAGGTGACAAGAAGAAGGCGATTAGATTTTGGTTCATGTCCGGATGCAGATCTGGCCTATCAGTGGGATACAAAACGTAAACTGTTCAGCCTGGCATAGGTATGCGCTCTACCCAGTGCTGTTCTAGTTGGTAGTGTGTCTGCTCTAAATCTGGAAGGTCGCAGTTTGAACCCGACCCTGGGCAAGTCGTACCGAAAACTGGTACGTGCTGCTTCCTTGCTTGATGCTCAGCATTTAAAAAGAATAGAGTACAGACAAACAACCACAAACTGCCAACCATAGTGCAGGCTTTTATGGGCCTAATGGCGTCCTGCATTAAGTTCCTTGTAAGGGAATGCATACGATTAATGGAACACCTTTAGAAGCGAACTAGTTGAAACTATGTGTGTAATAACATGTATTTTGTACCATCAAAGCTTCTCAAGCAGATTCATTGGCCTTGATGCGGGAATATATATTATGCTTCAGAAGGCAAATGCAGATCAAGATTGAGCACACTCGTTACATTCACAGCAATAGCACTTGCGATGTGATACAATCTCGAAACTCACTCCTCGACTTTTCTCTAGCGGCAGTTCCTGCCTTTCGAACCCTTCACAGGAGCTTTTAGGAAGTGCTCGAAAGTCCCATACGGTCGCAGTGCCACCAATTCTTCTTCTTCAAATTCAATCCTCAATACTAACCAGTCAGAGACTGCCCCCAATATGACATTATGCAGGGAAGTGAGCTTACAATCTGATCTTCTTTTGTGTGGAGCACATGGGGTGCAGGTGGCATCATTGGGTGAGGGCACAGCTGTGCCGCTGATGTAATGCCCCCTGTAGGTTAGAGCAGGAATTTGTCAATGGTGCGGGCGATAGGTCAACTACTCTTCACGTTGGACTCTTTGGGATCTTCAACGTTCACCAACTAATGCTGGCAGACGGGACGTTTTTTCACGTCCATCCGAGGGATGGCACACGTTGATGAATATACCTTCTTCGAAACACCAGGGTGACAGTTTATTGCTGGGCTGAGATTAAAGGAGAGTGTGCACATCTCTCGGCTGTCATCCCAGACCAGCTTACAAGATTACATGATACTTCTGGAATTTTCATGGCATGATTGTTTGGCACCTTGGGGTAACGTCTTGAGTATTGCGTATGACTCTTTTGCTTCTGTGTGTAGAAGCCTCTACGCATTTCTCCCATTTGATCCCATTAAGTAATATAATTGATTAGATACATCAAAGCAAGTGAATTAAACAAGATAATGTTCACCCAATTAAAATTGTATAATTGTTGGCCCGAAATGAAACCTGCATAATACCTTTCATAGACAATTGTGATAGTGTGTGGTCAATTTAATTGCATGAAAATTCTTATGTAATACGTAAGGCAACCTGGGATGCTCGACCTCGGGTGAAACCTGCAAGCAAACTGATCATTACCTGGAGATGCCCAAATCCAATGAACTCGAACATTGCTGAGCAATACATGAACATTTAAAGCTTCCAATTTGCCATTTCAAGAATATATTTTTGTTCTGCAAGTTGTATCTTAAAAATGAAAGACAAACTTTAAAAAACCGAAATGAAAAATTTGCGAAATCAGCAGAAATGTTTTTTTTATTTATTTTATTTTAAATAAATAAACTCAGATGAAATAGCCTTCCAATATTACGTCATCCAGATCGAAGACAGACCCGGAGGATCCATCTGCTAGCATTATACATTGGTGGATGTTAAAGATCCAATGGAGACTTTTGTGAAGAGTAGCCGAGTTATCACACCCCAAACAAATTAAATTCCTGCCCAAATCGTCGGATGTCTGGCCTGGCCAGGCAGTTCGTGAATCGTTTGGACCAGAAACTTTTTCCGGTCAACCCCACAAGAAGGTGGGAGTAATTGGGGCTGTTAAAGACGTTGCGATAGTCGTAGTAGATCCTTCCCATCTGACATGATTACATCGCATTGCTATCGTGTAAGAGTGGAGATTGGGTTGTATCAATATATTTTTTCCAAGGATTGTCTTATTAAATAGCAGCCACAGTATTGTTACAATGTTACAATGTTCAAATGTAGGATATGTTTGCTATAACAACAAGGTATAACTGCAGCTTGCTGGATTCTAACAACAACCTGCCTCTTGTTTTTTAAATCCCAGAAATATAATTTATTCTTTGTGATCCGGGAATATTTAACTACTTGAGTGTCTTTGGATACTTGGCTGCTGTTTGGGCTTATGATCAAAAAGGTCTTCACAAAAGAGTCGAGATCATTAATATTATTTCACAGTACAAGTAGTTATACCTTGTAATATGTGCAGTGTCCTGCAAAAGTATTCACCCCTCTCCAAAGTTTTCACCTTTTGATGCCACCTGATCTTATTTCGTAATCTTACTATAATTCACCAAATGTCCGTCCGTCCGTTCGAAGGTACCGCAAAAACGGCTCAACCGATCGCAACGATATTTTGGGTGGGTATTCCTGGGACCCCAGGGAGTAAAATAGGCTATATTGTTTTTCCAATTTTTCCAATTTTTCCAATTTTCCAGTTTTTCAAAACACGATGGAATAATATTTAACGATATGAACAGTGATGTGGCTTTTGTTGAAATTCTACAAATACTGTTTATTCTACGTACCAGGACAGAGTAGATCGACTCCTGACGAACTCTTCCTATATAAACGTGTGGCTCCAAAGTAACATGGCAGCGTGTGCAAAGTGACTGAGAAACAGGTGTTGCGGCTGCTTCTGTGTTACAGATTCGGCGCGCACTCTTCACACACAAACGTGCGACTGAGAAAGACGTGTAGCAGCCGCTTCCGTTTTGCAGAATTCAATCTTTTTTCAAAATGGGCGCCATGTACTGTTTAGATTTTGATGATTTGCATGTGATATGATTCAACGGATGTTTATATGAATCGTTTAAAATCGTTAAAAAAAAAAGCCTTCAATTTCTGATATTTTGCATTTTCATTTGGGCCTCCCAATTGAAGCCCCGCCCATATGTCGGGTACCGTTGCTAGTAGTTATAATGGCGTTTCCGTGACAGCAACGGCTTCTACAGGAAGTAAAAATATTATACACCACAAACACATATGCTTAGCTTTTTAAACAGTCGCTAATGCTCTTTATAACACTAAATGAAGAAATTTGGAGGAATCCCGACATCTGTGAAGTAAGATTTACTGACAGAACTGAGCGAAGATCTACTGTACTCTATATACCCCACAAATTGTGTGTTAATTACATGGCTCTTTCTGCCGCTACTGTGGCATTTTTCGTAGCGAACTTTTGAAACTCGCTCCTGCTGTTTCATACGAAACTGAAAGGGAGAAGCTCGGGTTGTGCTCATTTACCAAGCAGCTAGCTAGCGCTTGCCAAGCTAGCCGTTCCTTAACGGTTTTGAATGGAGTGCTTGCTCAAATGCTTAAACCACTTGGCGATATCTCTACAAGAAACTTGGTAAATGAACACACACTAAATGTTCTTGAGACCCACCCATAGATCGACTGTAATCTATATACCACAAAGAGGAATGGCCCTTCCTGCCCCTCCCGGAATCTGCGGGTGCACTAGTGCTTACAAATCAACCTTAATATATAGAGTCTTCACAAACTACTACAAAGTGACAAAGCTAAAAAAATGCAGATAAAATGAGAATAAGTAGAGATATATTCAAAATACATCGCCCCATTGCCAAATAAATGAATAACATATTCCCCAGCGTGTGACATTGCCAGGGCGCCTTCAGCTCCTGGTGATGCCAACTTGCAGCACATGGAGACGGAATTGGGAGTGAGTGGTGTACAATAATTGATTGATTAATTGATTAAATGCATAATTAAAATAAATAAATAATAATTAGAAAATAATTTGTGAAAAGATGCGATGCCGCCTTGCAGCACATGAAGATGGAATTGGGAGGGAGCGGTGTACAATAACTATTGATTGATTAATTGATTAAATACATAATTGAAATAAATAAATAATAATTAGAAACTAATTACTGTCTTAATAAAGTTAAAAAAAAAAATAAAGGCACCCAAATTTTCCTGCAGGATGCATAAGATCTGCCAGCAACCCTCTTCTGGTGAAACTGCCAAAATCAAGACTCTCTGCTCACCTTCATTCCTTCATTCCTCTTTTCTCCCGCCTCTGGAACAAACTCCCACACTCTCTTCAATCCATCTCCTCCCTCCAGGTCTTAAAAACAGCTGTTCACTACCATCTCTTATCACCATCCCTTATCCAAAACCTTGATCTTTTCTACCCCCGTTAAAACACCCCAAATCTGCCTCTTTCAATTCCCAACTTCTTTCCTGAAATTCGTAGTAGTGTTCATTTGCTTTATACTGTGTACCCCTCCCTTCTCCCCCAGCCCTCCCCCTTCCACAGATCTACCGTGTTCTCTACTGTTGTTGTGCTTGTATGCTTCCCTCTCTCTCCCCCTCTTGTCTCCCACTCCCTTCATTGCATGTTTTATGTGTCTGTGCATGTTTTCATGCTTAATATGTTAGCTCTTACACGAGCCTCAATTCTGTGTACAAAAAATATATATATATGTATATGTTTGGGCTTCCTAGCTCAAAGGATGGCTGAGATATCGTCCGGACAAACAAACAAACAAACGGAGTGAAAACTGAGTCTCCCTTTGGTGCCCGACGATGATGTCATGTGCCCAGAGATGGAATAGCAAAGGAGCGGTTAGTGGGGGGCCTATGTACTCAATTTCAAGTTCGTGTGCAGTTCATGTTAATTTTGGCCAACCACTATAAATGTATTCTACTGGGTCCTACTAATCGGAAAAATGATGTCTCCATTTTTTTCTGTTGACCTTTAGTGACCTTGACTCAAGGTCAAAGTTCAAACGTCATTACAGTGACCATACTTCATTCAAAGTATATCGACCTTGGTACCAAAATAGGAAAGGAAGTAGAGGACGGGGAAGACCGAGAAAGACTTGGCCAAAGATGGTGGAAGAAGAAATGCGGGCAAGGGGGTTAACAAGGAGAGATGCAGAAAATAGGGCAAAATGGAGAAGATTGTCATGGGGACCGCAAGGCTAACCCCCGCTCTAGCAGGGAAAATGGCCTTTAAAATGCATGTTGTTGTTTGTTGTTGTACCAAAATGTGGCAAATTTCACAAGGAACATTGATTATGACATTTGTTTTGTCATTTGCCCTCTCAGATGTTTGCAATATGCAAATTAATAAGCAAATGACCTAATTAGAGAAAAAATATGCCCAATTAACATCTAGTCTTCACCATACACGTAAATCCCATCACTTCGCATTATTATTGAATGCCAATCATTAGTTACCATCTCAAATGTGTTCTGCTGGATCCTAAACTGGAAAAATATGTTGCTTGTTGTTTTCTGTTGACATGTTCTTGATATTAACTGACCTTTGACATGTACTTGACTTTACTTACCTTGACCCAAGGTGAAATGTCAAATGTCATTTTAACCATGTGACGCGAACAAGCAAAGTGATTTGGACATCTGCAAGAATCAATTTTGTGTTTTTCGGCAACAAATTAAATGTTAAAAACACTAACAATGGCTAAAAACCCAACCAACATGAGCAAATGAGCATGATGAATGAACAGTATAAAGAAAAGCATTGGGAACCTGAATCCAAAAATCAATATTCTAGACATCCGACGTCAGTCTGTTCTTCCATTCTTCCGTAAACACTCGAAACTTCTTCTCCGAAACCGCTGATGGGATTGTGACCAAATTTGGCACAAATTATATATGTTGTGTTGTGATTAAAGTTTGTTCACGGCGTTAAAAAAAATCGGGGTGTAAGGGGGTCTACCGGGGTGAAAGTGGATCCAGGTTTGACCCCCCAAAATAGGAATTTGCTTTTTCCTCTGAAACTACACAAACTATTTCGATGAAACTTCACCACAACCTTCACCACCCGTGATGTACCAAAGTTTGTTCACGGCATTGAAAAAATCTGCCCCTTTGGGGTTTTATGGGGAGGGGGGGGGGGGGGTCAAAGTGGGTCCTGGTTTGACCCCCCCAAAATAGATATTTGCTTTCTTCTCTGAAACTACACACACAGTTTCAATGAAACTTCACCACAACCTTCACCACCCGTGATGTACCAACGTTTGTTGACGGCATTAAAAAAAATCTGCCCCTTTGGGGATCTCCGGAGGGGGAGGGGGGGAGGGGTTGCCCCACAAAATAGGTATTTGCTTTCTTCACAGAAACTACACATGCAATTCTGATGAAACTTGACCACAACCTTAATCACCTGTGTTGTACCAAAGTTTGTTCCTGGCATTTAAAAAATCGGGGTCTAACTAAGGTGGTCTGTGGGGGTGCTTCCCCCCAAAATAGTTTTTTTAAATTTGTTTGTTTAAAGTCTTATGATTATGTTAGTATGATTCTACATGCTGCCCTGTCTCCGAGCAACCATTGAAATTGGTTTAAAATACCTTGAGTCGGTGCAGTGTAGTGTTTATTCTACCAGGTGAGCACCAGGGGTAATGGCCCTTTGTTTCTTTTTTTTTTCCTCCCTCACTTTTTTACCTTTATCCGTTTTTGAATTCGTTTTCTCTACCACTGACCGCTTGAGCGATTGACACAAAACTTTCAACATAGGAGAAAAAAGTGTAATTTCCCATCTCCATTTTCATTTTACATTCCTCTCACTCACTCTTCTCAAACTCCTCCCCCTTTTTATCATTCTCTCCCCCCTTCCTCTTACCTCCATCTACATTTCCCAATAGCTGAATGTGTAATATATGATGGCCCTCATCTAGAATGCTTAGAATTGATTTTCCTTACGTTTTCAGCCGTTATATGTTTTAACCATGCATTGTTTTGCGTTGTGTGACAACAACAGACATGTTTGGTAAAATGTTGTGTGTCGTTTCTCACAAAGCAGCTGCTTCTTGGCACAAATTTGGGCCTTCGCTCGATGCTTCAGGTCATCCAGATTACAATATGCTTTGGTTTTTCAAGATTTTGACGTCATAAATTGGATGCATCTGTTCGGTTTGAAGGTCGTGTACGCTTTGGTCATTCAATGCACTTCTTTATCTTTTTGAAATCTGGAACACATGTTGTGGCAATGCTGCCAATAGTTTTCCTCGCTGTCTGGCTGAGTGTGCAAAATGTAGAGATTGATGGGAGTATTGGATATTGCTTTGGAAAATGAGCGTTTGCTTTCTTCACACCCCATGGTCTAAGTGTCTTTGTTGGGAATGTCTCTTCTATTCTCGTTACTCTCCTGGTGGTCTGGATCTTTAACAGCCCAAAGTACACTTTTGTCCCCACTATGATTGGGGAAATGTTGTTTAAACTGATGAAATTCAAATGGCTAGTTTTGTTCTAAATGACAGTTATGGAGTTTGATCTCGTGGGAAGTGGAACCAGACTTGTTGTTTTTTGCTCGAAGCATCTTTTGATTGACCTGCCTGTCTTGGGTTCAAATGCACTTGGAGGATTTGATCTTCCTGCAGATGCTTAAGTATATTTTAAATATTTTACAGTACCCGGTGTGAAGAATGATTCTTTGTATTCTGGTGTCATGGCCAAACGGACTTTTAATGTTCCTGCTTTTGATGGGTTTGAATAAGCACTGAGTCGCTGATGCATATCATTGTCAAGATTATGATAAACCTAGGGTTAATACCCCTGGTGCTCACCTGGTAGAATAAACAGTATACTGCACTGACTGAAGGTATTTAAACCAATTTCAATGCTCGCTAGAAGACAGGGCAGCATGTAGAATCATACTAACATAATCACAAGACTTTAAATAAACAAACAAAAAAAAATACCTATTTTGGGGGGGGGGGGGCAAACTCCACCCCCCCCTCCCACTCCGTGTACCTCCTCAGACCCCAATTTTTCCAATACCTTGAACAAACATTGGTACATCACGGGTGGTGAAGGTTGTGGTAAAGTTTCTTCAAAGTGTGTGTAGTTTTAGAGAAAAAAGCAAATTCCTATTTTGGGGGGCAAGCCCCCCAAAATACCAACTTAGACTCCGATTTTTTAAATGCCAGAAACAACCTTTGGTGCAACACATGTGATTAAGGTTGTGGTCAAGTTTCATCAGAATTGCATATGTAGTTCCTGAGAAGAAAGCAAACACCGATTTTGGGGGGCAACGCCCCTTGGACCCCCAAAGGGGCAATTTTTTTAAATGCCGTGAACAAACTTTGGAACATCACGGGTGGTGAAGGTTGTGGTAAAGTTTCATCAAAATAGTGTGTGTAGTTTCAGAGAAAAAAAGCAAATTCCTATTTGGCGGGGGGGGGGGGGGGGGGGGGGGTCAAACCTGGATCCACTTTGACCCCCGGTAGACCCCCTTAGCCCACGTTTTTTTAATGTCGTGAACAAACTTTAGTCACAACAAATATAATTTGTGCCAAGTTTGGTCACAATCCCATCAGCGGTTTCGGAGAAGAGGTTTCAACTGTTTACGGACAGACAGACAACGCGCCTTCGCATAAGCTCCCCTGAACTTCGTGCCAGGTGAGGTAATAATAATAATACTCGGGGTAAGATGGGGGAGATGCCCCTTTAAGGAAAGGTTTTGGGTGAGATGACCATGATAGGAAAGGTTTTGGGTGAGATGACCCTGATAGGAAAGGTGGGGGTGAGACGCCACTATAAGGAAATATGGGGAGGGGTGAGGGAGAGTTGTCCCTGTAAGGAAAGGTGTGGGGTCAAATGCACCTATTTGGAAAGTTGTGGGGTGAGATGCACCTACAAGGAAAGTTGTGGGGTGAGATGATGCCTCTGTAAGGAAAGGTGTGGGGTTAGATGCACCTATCAGGAAAGGTTGTGGGGTGAGATGCACCTATTAGGAAAGGTTGTGGGGTGAGATGCACCTATCAGGAAAGGTTGTGGGGTGAGATGCACCTATCAGGAAAGGTTGTGGGGTGAGATGCACCTATCAGGAAAGGTTGTGGGGTGAGATGCACCTATAAGGAAAGGTTGTGGGGTGAGATGCACCTATAAGGAAAGGTTGTGGGGTGAGATGCACCTATAAGGAAAGGTTGTGGGGTGAGATGCACCTATAAGGAAAGGTGTGGGGTGAGATGCACCTATAAGGAAAGGTTGTGGGGTGAGATGCACCTATGTCCTATAAGGAAAGGTTGTGGGGTGAGATGCACCTATAAGGAAAGGTGTGGGGTGAGATGCACCTCTAAGGAAAGGTTGTGGGGTGAGATGCACCGATAAGGAAAGGTTGTGGGGCGAGATGCACCTATAAGGAAAGGTTGTGGGGTGAGATGCACCTATAAGGAAAGGTATGGGTATAAATAGTATGGGCTCCAAAGTATAACATTGAAGCGCGGTGCTACGCGCGCGACTTGCTACCAAGGAGGAAGCGGACAACGCGGTTAAACAAAAGTGTCTTTATTGACAAGAGGTCACTGTAGCACTGGCGCGCCCCGGGCTGCGCGCCCAGTGTATATCCTGAGGCCACGCCTACCCCTTGGGCGTGGCCGCCGCCCACTTGGTGCGCAGAATGATGTCACCACGCCAGTGGGCTTTCGTGTCCGCCACACGCGCCCCCCCCAGAATTCCCGCGCACCTGGAGGGCCAGTTTGCGGGGCAAACGGATGACCCGGCCGAAGCGCCCTCTGGCGACCGGCGGGGTCCGGGGTGCAGGGATGCCAGCTGGGATGCCCCCGGCTGTACCCGGGATGGGTGCCGGACCGGGGGGCGGCGGCGCTGGGCGGTGCCGGGGGTCCGCCCGCCGGGGTGCAGCCCCGACGCGGGGGCCGAGCCACCGGCGGTGGGTGGTCCACGTCGAGGTGGGCCGGCTTGAGTCGATCCACCGAGACGCGGTCGGGAGTACCGCCGATGTCCAAGGTGAAGAATTTCACCCCGGTCTCCAGCATGCGGAAAGGCCCGTCGTACGGGGGCCGCAGTGGTGTCCGGTGGGCGTCGTGCCGGACGAAGACATACTCCTCGGTGCGAAGCTCCGGGGCGACGTGCGTGGGTGGGTGCCCGTGGTGCGCCGTCGGCACCGGGGCGAACCTCCGGGCGGTCTCCTGCAGCACGGAGCGCTCCTGCGCCGCGGACCAAGGTGCCGTGGGGTCGGGGAGGAACTCACCCGGCACCCGCAGCGGTTGTCCAAAGACCAACTCCGCCGCGGATGCGCGCAGGTCCTCTTTGGGCGCCGTCCGGAGGCCCAGCAGGACCCAGGGGAGCCTGTCGACCCAGCCGCCGTCGCGGAGGATAGCCCGGAGCGCGGCCTTCAAAGAGCGGTGGAACCGCTCGCACAGGCCGTTAGCCTGGGGGTGGTAGGCCGTGGTGCAGTGCAGCTGGACCCCGAGCCCCCGTGCGACCGCCCCCCAGAGCTCCGAGGTGAACTGGGGGGCCGCTGTCGGACGAGATGTCCGAGGGGTGCCGAACCGGGCGACCCAGGTGGCGATGAACGCCTGCGCGACGTCCGCCGCTGTCGTTGACGCCGAAGGCACGGCCTCTGGCCACCGGGTGGTGCGGTCCATCATGGTCAGGACGTGGGTGAAACCCCGCGAGGGGGGGCAGAGGTCCCACCAGGGCCACGTGAACGTGGTCAAACCGACGTTCCGGCACCGCAAACGGGGCCAATGGGGCCTGGGTGTGTCGGTGCACCTTCGCGCGCTGGCACGCGAGGCACGTCCTGGCCCAGCCGCGGACGGCCTTCCGGAGGCCATGCCAGACAAACTTGTCGGCGATCAACCTCTGGGAGGCCCTCGTGCCCGGGTGGGACAGGCCGTGGATGGAGTCGAAAATCCGGCGCTGCCAGCCCACGGGCACGATGGGGCGAGGCCGCCCGAGGGAGACGTCGCACCAGAGGGCCGTGCCCGCGCCGTTGAACGGCACCTCGGTGACGCGGAGGCCCGTAACGGCGGTCCGCAAGGCCCGGACGTCGGGGTCGGCGGCCTGTGCCGCCGCCATCCGGGCATAGTCGATGCCGAGGTGGACCGCGTGGGCAACGGACCGGGAAAGGCAATCCGCCACCGGGTTGTCCTTCCCCGCGACGTGCCGGATATCCGTCGTGTATTCGGACACGGCCGAGAGGTGACGCTGCTGCCGGGCCGACCACGGCTCGGCGACCTTGCCCATCGCGAACACCAGTGGCTTGTGGTCGACGAAGGCCGTGAACGCACGGCCCTCGAGCAGATGGCGGAAGTGCCTGACCGCCAGGTGGAGCCCGAGCAACTCGCGGTCGAAGGTACTGTACCGGCGTTCGGGCGGGCAAAGTTGCCGGCTGAAGAACGCCAGTGGTTGCCAAGCTCCACGCACCCATTGCTCGTGCACCGCGCCCACCGCTTAGTCCGAGGCGTCGGTGGTGAGGGCGATCGGTGCATCGGGCGCCGGATGCGCGAGCATGGGTGGTGTTAGCCAAGGCGAGCTTCGCGCCCACGAATGCCGCGTCCATCTGCTCGGTCCAGGTGACGTGACCTTTGCCCGGCTTCCCCCGGAGGGCCTCGTGCAAGGGGCGCAGGAGCTGGGCGATGCGGGCAGGAAACGGTGGTAAAGGTTTACCATGCCCAGGAACTCCTGGAGCCCCCTGATGGTGCGGGGGGGCACGGAAACCCTTTCACCGCCTCCACCTTGGCCGGTAGGGGGACGGCCCCGTGCCTGGTGACGCGGTGCTCCAAAAAGTCGATTTCGGCGACACCGAACCGGCACTTGGCGGGGTTTACGATCAGGCCGTGCTGGCCCAGACGTTCGAAGAGCGTGCGGAGATTGTGTAGGTGCTCTTCGCGGGACGCGCTTGCGACGAGGATGTCGTCCAGGTATACGTACACAAAATCCAAGTCGCGCAAGACGCTGTCCATGAGGCGCTGGAACGCCTGAGCCGCATTCTTCAAACCGAAGGGCATCCGAAAAAATTCGAAAAGACCGAACGGCGTGATGACAGCCGTCTTCGGGATGTCCTCCGGCCTGACGGGTTACCTGGTGGTAACCGCGTATGAGGTCCACCGAGAAGAAGGACGTATTCGCCAAGCGGGTGGAAAAGTCCTGAATATGGGGGACGGGGTAGCGGTCGGGGGTGGTGGCGTCAGTTGAGACGGCGGTAGTCCCCGCACGGTCGCCGTCCCCCGCCGGGCTTGGGCACGATGTGGAGCGGCGACGCCCAAGCGCTCTCCGAGCGCCGCATGATGCCCAGCCGCTCCAGCGTAGCAAACTCCGCTTTAGCTACTGCGAGCTTCGTCGGCTCGAGGCGGCGTGCCCGGGCGTAGACCGGTGGCCGGCGGTGGGGATGTGATGTTCCACCCCGTGCTTGACGGTCGCCGCCGAGAAGGTGGTCTCGTGAGGGCCGGGAAACCCGCGAGGAGGCGGGTGAATTCGTTCGCTGCCGGAAGCGTACAGATGAACCTGGCCGGAACCGAGCCGCTCGGCGAGCCGCTCAGTGAGCTGCTCAACGAGGCGGGCAGCGCGCACGCGAGCGAGCTGAACGTCTCAGCCTGGACAAGCCTTCCGTGCTTGACGTCGACCAACAGGCCATTGGCACAGAAGAAGTCCGCGCCGAGCAGTGCCATAGGCACGTCGGCAGTGACGAACGACCACCGGAAAACCTGCCCTCCGAACCGCAGAGAAAGGCAGCGTTTTCTGTACGTGCGAATGGGCGTACCGTTGGCAGCAAGCAGCACGGGGCCCCCGGCCCGCGGACTGCTTGTCGGACGTACCGGCGGGAATGACACTCACCTGCGCTCCCGTGTCGCACAGGTAACGGCGCCCGGATAAGGTGTCCGTTATGTATAGGAGGCTGTTTTAATCGGCCGGCGCTCAGTGCCACTACCGAGGGCCGGCCCGGGCGTTTCCCGACCTGCCGAATGAGCACGGCGGGCGACATTGCCGAGCCTAGTGGCCGAACCTAGCGTTGGGAAATGGCACCAGGTTTGCGGCGAAGCCGGAGGGCCGCGGTTTCCGCGGTGGTGGTGGGCGGGGTCGTGGCGGCCGCCACGAGGCGCCCCTCGGAGCAGGGGTGGGCACCCGCAGGTGGTTCGGGCTCGGGAGTCGCTACGGCCGCACCGAAACTCGCCCGCGTGTCCAAAGCCACGTAGTACTTGTTGGCCTCGGCCCGCGAACGCACGGGGTTCCGTTGTCGCGGAACCGGTCAACGCGAGGCGGACTCGTGCCGGCAGCTGGCGTCGAAATAACGCCCGGAATAGAGCGTTCGGGGTTTCGTCGCCCATGAGTGACAGCATATGGTCCATTCGGACCGACGGTCGCGTGTCACCGAGCTCGGGGAGGTCCAAGAGGCGATCGGCCCGTGCGTCCACGGTGAGGCGAACGTGGCGAGGAGGAGACGCTTGATCGCCTCGTACCTGTCGTGGGCCGGTGGGTTCCTCAGGACCGACACGACGCGGGCGGCCGCGCCGGCCCCGAGGGAGGTGACCACGTGGCAGTAGCGTGTCTCGTCCGCCGTGATGCGTCGAAGCCTGAACTGGGCTTCGGCCTGCAGGAACCAGATCTCCGCCTGAGCTTCCCAGTACTCGGGGAGCTATATCGCTACCGCGTTGGTTGCCATGGCTGTGGCGGGTTCGGGTGGTCAGTGACGGCTGACCAAAACGTCGGAGTCACCAATGAAGCGCGGTGCTACGCGCGCGACCTGCTACCAAGGAGGAAGCGGACAACGTGGTTAAACAAAAGTGTCTTTATTGACAAGAGGTCACTGTAGCACTGGCGCGCTCCGGGCTGCGTGCCCAGTGTATATCCTGAGGCCACGCCTACCCCTCGGGCATGGCCGCCGCCCACTTGGTGCGCGGAATGATGTCACCACGCCAGTGGGCTTTGGTGCTCATCTGTTTGGTGCTCATCATTTTATGCCTGGCAGGAACTGTCACCTTAGTGGTTTTAGACCCAATAAGGTTGTGATGAGGAAAGGTGGTCAACCTTAAGCTGCAACCACTTGGATCATTTGAATTTGGCCATGGTGCTTGCCCATGAATCATTTCGTATGCGGCCTGTGGCTGCTGGTTGCATCATGCCACTGATGCCGGAGCACGACTGTGCCACTGATGCAGTGCAGTGCCCCCTCTTTCGTAAGCTCATGCCAATTTTGCAGACCTCGGAAGGATGACATGCTGAGTCAACCCACCCACCTGGTGTTTTTTTTTTTTTAACGGCACGGTAAGCCAGCCACTTTAACCGTTAAGCAAACACCAGACTTGGCACTTGCCTAGAGGTCTACATATTTAATGTCTCCAAGTAAGTGTAAGCCATCGAGAAAGAGGATTTAATATCCCATCCAAAAGATGATGTGCTTCCTGCTCGCGGTGCAGAAGAAGAGAAATTTGAGTTTGATCTGATTCTGAAACCTCGGAGCAGACAGTTTAGAGGACAGCACATTGCTTCGGAGGAAGCCAATTCACCTGCAGAAAGAAGCATATATACGTAATGGGACACTTTTATTTACTACTAGCAGAAGTACCCGGCATTGCCGGGCGGGGAGGGGAGGGGGAAGAGGAGGGGAGGGGAACGGGGGGGAGGGGAGGAGAGGGGGGGAGGGAGAAGAGGGGGGGGGGGGGGAAGTACCTGGCATTCCGTGTATAAACGTGAGGGAGAAGAGGGGGGAGGGAAGGGGAGGGGGAGGGGGAGGGGAGAAGAGGGGGGGGGAGGAGAGAGAGGGGGGGGAGGAGAGAAGAGGGGGGGGAGGAGAGAAGAGGGGGGGGGAGGAGAAGGGGGGAGGGGAGGAGAGGGGGGAGGGTGAGGGGAGGAGGGAGGGTGATGGGGGAGGGGGGAGGGGGAGGGGGAGGAGGGAGGGGGAGGGGAGAAGAAGGGGGGAGGGGAGGAGAGGGGGGAGGAGAGGGGGGAGGAGGAGGGGGGGAGGAGAGGGGGGAGGAGGAGGGGGGATGGAGGGGAATGGGGAGGGGGATGGGGGGAAGGGGAGGGGGAGGGGGAGGGGGGAGGGGGGGGAAGGGGAGGGGGAGGGGGGAGGGGGGGGAAGGGGAGGGGGAGGGGGGAGGGGGGGGGAAGGGGAAGGGGAGGGGGAGGGGGAGGGAGGGGGAAGGAGAGGGGGAGGAGGAGGGGGAGGGGGAGGAGGAGGGGGAGGGGGAAGAGGAGGGGAGGGGAACGGGGGGGAGGGGAGGAGAGGGGGGGAGGGGAGAAGAGGGGGGGGGACATACCCGGCATTGCCGAGGAGGGGAGGGGAATGGGGGGGAGGGGAGGAGAGGCGGGGAGGGGAGAAGAGGGGGGGGAAGTACCCGGCATTCCGTGTATAAACGTGAGGGGGGAGGGGAGGAGATGGGGGAGGGGGAGAGGGGGAGGGGGGAGGGGAGGGAAGGGGGAGAGGGGGAGGGGGGAGGGGAGGGGAGGGGAGGAGAGGGGGCGGGGGGAGGGGAGGAGAGGGGGAGGGGGGGAGGGGAGGAGAGGGGAGAGGGGGAGGGGGTGAGGGGAGGAGAGGGGGAAGGGAGGAGAGGGGGAGGGGGGAGGGGAGGAGAGGGGAGAGGGGGAGGGGGTGAGGGGAGGAGAGGGGGGAGGGGGAGGGGGGAGGGATGGGAGAGGAGAGGGGTGGGAGGGGGGAGGGGTAGGGGGGAAGGGGTAGGGGGGGGTGGGAGGGGGGAGGGGTAGGGGGGAGGGGGGAGGGGAGAGACACAATGTCTCACAGAGTTGCACTGGAGGCAGTTGACCGCACACTGCAAGATATTCGAAACGTTCAGACTGTCATGGGAGGCATTACTCTTCTGATGGCAGGGGACGTGCCTCTGTCTCATCTTCTGTCTCTCGCTGTCTGGCCCTCGCCAGACATTGTTGATTGGCGTTTAGACGTGCCTCTGTCTCATCTTCTGTCTCTCGCTGTCTGAATCTAGAGACACGTTCTTGATTGGCTTGTCGATGGTGAAAAGTACCTTCATCGGCTTCAAGTTCATGGAGTCTCCGATCAGCGATTTTCCTTGCTCGGGAGGTTGAACGTGACAAATTTCTTTTCTTCGGTGCCATTGCCTTTATCACAGTCAGTCTTCCAGTCACTCACTCGTAGACAAATTCAAAATACCAAATTCAAAATACTCGTAGACAAAATACCACGTTTACACGTGGTAAGAAACGACTCAAACGCACGATTGCAACTCTGCGTCGTGTCGTGGGCGTGGCCAACGTGGCCTCATGCTCCCAGGTGATTGGCTAACTCGAGCTCGAGAGAGCCATAATGCGCTACGTTATGGCAAAAAATATGGATCTGAAGATGAAAGAAAAAAAAACCTATGTGGCGTGAATGGCAATGTTCGTCGCTGAAATGTGAAAAAAGGCAATTGCTTTTCGCTCTGAAATACGTGCGAAGGCGTAACTGAGTTAATGGCGGCAAGGAACATCACGTGATCGCTCTGAGCGAATCAGCGCGCTGCTCTGCGACCGGTCAGATTCCCTGCATAATATTCCTCGCTGAAATGCGCTGAGGTAAAAATATGGTTAAAAAATATTATGAAATAAATTTTTAGGTCGGCCATGTTCTTACCAGGCTCAATGGCCATGTCTATGCCAAATATCAAGTATGTGAGCCTCTCCGTTTAGGAGTCTATCGGTAACATTACACACACACACACACACACACACACACACACACACACACACACACACACACACACACACACACACACACAAACGGTGTTTTATATATATAGATTATTACTTGCAAAATCGAAGATTTTTCAAGTATATTGGTCGGTTGCGTTTGTGGTTCTGTCTGTCTGTCTCTCTGTTTGTCTGTCTGTCTGTCTGTTTGTCTGTCTGTTTGTCACCGGCCTACAGGTCACAATTCTAAACCGATCGTCACGAAACTTGTATAGGTCGTCCCAATTGAGAAGCCTATTGTTTTTGGGGTCAAAAGGTCAAAAGGTCAACATAGGCCAAAGGTCCTCAATTTTCCAATTTTCATCCAATTGACTTGAAATTTGAAGAGGACTTGCATATCTGGTCACTGAATTCAACCACCAAGTATTTTTGAGGTCAACGTAGGCCAAAAGGCCAACAGACCAAGTTTCTAAAATCCTCAATTTTCATCCGATTGACTTTAAAATTGAACAGCATTTGCACATTGAGTCACTAAATAGGGAAACTAACTATTTTTGAGGTCAAAAGGTCAAAGGTCAACTCAATGTCAACCTTGCAAAGTCATCATTTTTCATCTGAAAAATCGTCACTTTTCTTCCTATTGACCCGAGCTTTGATCAAGATTGTCAATTTGAATCTTGATGAAATGGACAATTTGCTGTGTCAATGGAATTTTCTTTCCTTGGGGGGGGGGGGGGGGTGGATTTTGCAAGTATCGTGCTCCGCATGACATCTTCTTGTTGATTTATCTGCCGGCAGTTGCCAAGTTGAATTTTCAGACTGTGAAGGTCTTGGACATTAATGCTGGGGACAATGGTTCCACATTACCATAGTACGACTCGATTTTAAGCATGGCTGTTTTTTTTTTTGTTTTTTTTTTGTATACTGAATCGAGGCTCGTGAAAGAGCTAACATTTATTTCACAAACAAATCAACCAGACAAACAAAACACACAAAAAGAGGGAGCGGAAGACAAGATGGGGAGAGAAGGGGAAGCACACAACCACAACATTTGAGAGCAGGGAGAAGTGTGGAAGGGAGAGGGCTTGGGGGCAGGAGGTGTGGGAGGGGGAGGGAGGGGGGGAGAGGTATAAAACACAAGGGGACCGAAATTAGCGGGGGTAGAAAAGATCAAGGTTTTGGATGGGGGAGGATAAGAGATGGTGGTGAACAGCTGTTTTAAAGACCTGGAGGGTGCAGTGGGATTGAAGAGAGTGAGGGAGTTTGTTCCAGAGGCGGGAGAAAAGAGGAATGAAGGAGTGAGGGTGAGCAGAAAGTCTTGATTTTGGCAGTTTAACCATAAGAGGGTTGCAGGCAGATCTTGTGCGACCTGTAGGAATATTTGGGGGACAGAGCCCAGAGAGGGCTGGGGGGGCAAGGCCAGAGAGGAGTCGGTAGAAGACGGAAAGACCACCAACCTGCCTGCGGTGAGTGAGTGAAAGGCCCTTGGAGTTAGCTTCATCGCGGGAGATTCCAATGATTCTGAACGCTTTGGTTTCCTTTTATTCAATGCATCCGATTTTTTTTGCAAAGCAACAATAATATGCCATGAACAAGACATACGCAGTTTTCATATTGCGTGAAGAACAAGTTTTTTGACCTACAAAATGCTACAAAAAGATTTATTTAAAAGGCATTTACAGACGATCAGAAATAGCTTCTCTAAAAAGAAGAGTCCCCTTTTTCATTTCTCAAAAATAATTGTTTCACTATTGCATCATTTTTCAGGTTCAGCCTGATTTTGTCATTAGACGAGGGATTATAGTACCTGGCCTCGAGGTTTAGACTTTTCATAACTTGTGTATTTGATTCTGAGGCCTTGCAATGAAATACACCAGAGGCGCTGGGAAGTAGCAATCCAACAGCCTTGATGCAGGAAAATACCAAGTTAACCAGATTACGCCATCTTTCTGATTAATGGTTGTAGTATTGGCAGTGGAGCACCACCACACCTTTCGTACATAAGGCGCCAGGTCTCTTCCTACTCTGCTGGCAAGGAATCGGGATGGGGGCTTTTCGAGGCTTTCATACCGACAGCAGCAATAAGATAATGATGAATCGTCTCCATTTTCAGGCCGGTTTGATTGTGAATTATTTATGCCGATCACGTCCTCACCATTGATCACCTACTGCATGAGATGGATATTTACCTGTCCACCTCAGCACGTGTTTCTCTTGTTTCTCCCGAATAATGATTTCTGGCTGTTTGGGGGTGACCCTGGTCGAGGTTGTAAAGAATATTAAATGCTGCTTATTTACAAAGTCAAAGTTAGCTCCTGAGGTCGATGTCAAGTTCAAGCAATTGATGAAAGCTGAGATTTGTACTGGACCAAACTTTTATCAATTATTTTGTGTTTTTTACATTTGCTCGGAATGGTGATCATCTCATGATGCGGACACTCGCTTCCGAAAACAAGTTGGCATTTGCCAAGTCATCGACATTCCTTCCTTGTTTCTGGCCACCGGCTAGCCAGACCAAGCAGAAATTTGGAAATGAATGTCACCACTGGGGTGTCGGGTGAGTGGGGGTGAGAGGTGGGGAAAGGGGTCGTATTAGCATCACAGCATAGCTAGTGTAAACTCCATGATACTAGCCTGTACAACGCAGTCAGCCGAGAAGCAATTTGTTGTTACTACTAAGTCTACTACTACTACTCCTACTGCTGTGTGTGTGTGTGGCCATGTGTCCAGGCCATTTTTTTTTTTTTTTTGTTAACCATTTGAGCTGTTGTCATTAAATTTTCAACAAACCTTTATTATTAGAATATGGAGAAGTCTAATTAATAATTGGGCCATCGGGCAAAGTCACAATAAGTACAATTCACCCTTATTAGCCCGCCCGCCTGCCTGCTGCTCCACATAGCGAGAGGGCCAGGTTTTATGATCACTTCCATGTTTCTTTATTTTGCCTGAAGTTTCGTTTTGGTCACCTGAGGAAGGCAATGGCATCCCACCCAGCATAACCCTTGTCAAGAAACTGCTTCGGCAGCACCGATGCTCCGTAACAGAATATGGTATGTCGGATCGGATCAGATCGGATGAGTAATGAAACTTCGAGTGGAACATCTCTGCAATATATACAAAACAGGCATAATAACACTCATATGTCGAAAGTTTCGCTCTCAATATTGCATCGTTTAACATACTTTATAGCGTGTGTGTTTTCTGTCCAAGAAGAAGGAAATTAGACCATGTTTCTGTCACATTCTGAGAAATGATTTTAGCCTTTTTTTGATTGAGAAATGATTCACATTCTCTTTCCCACTGATTTTAGTGAAATGTAGACTTTGTTGAGGAAGATGGTTTCCAATCCTTTTGCGCTGCAAACAGCAAGACAGACAACCGTCAACTCTCTGTGACCTTCAACCTGAAGATTGAGGACATGATCTTGTTTCTGTGCCTCTCGTTGTCATGGTTACAAGCAATTGTGTGTGCATTGTTATTCATTGAACAGTTATGAAGCTCCTTGTGCTAAGTAAGTTATTTACACATTCAATGCTGTCGCATGATTCAAGGAGTACGCAAGAGAGATGAGACGTGGACACTCGATTACTGGAGGAGGCATTTGCAGCTTTTACAAGCCATGGTGGTTTTCCTGCAAAATGTGTCTGGTCTTGCGATCAAATAAAGTATGATGGTCATGGATGCATTTAAGCAACAGAGGTGAAATGAAGGTAACATTTTTGTTTTTTCTCTTGCTCCAATAACAGACACGATGAAGAGATAGTGTACAATATTTGTGTTTGAACTGTCTAGTCTGGGTTATATTCCCAACCCCACTATAAACTATCAGAGGGCCGGATCGTGCATCGCTAAGTGCACCATCCCACAGATGGACGATGAACCAGCCATCCAGTCTGTGAGGGTGCACCAAACCTACCTTTGTACGGAACACCGCAGAGAGGTTAACCAAGGGCAGCACTTTTGGTAAAGCGGTCCACGTCGTTGGTAAGAAAATTGTAAGAGCGTTGTTCGGCATTGAGCAAATTGACACAGTATGTTGGATTTTTGAGCCTGGAATCTCGGCATCGTTGGCCATGTGCTCGGATGAGAGATCAACAAACAGGCCAAAAATGTTTGTTAATTTCCATGATGTTGAAAACAATAGCTTGGAAATAATCCAACAACAGCTTGGGATGGAGAAAATAATTAATTATTCTGAACTATTTTCACTGCTGTGTTTGCCTGAACAACAGGAAATTTGCCTTCCTTGATTTGCTTACGAGGGACGTTCATAAGGTTCTCGGAATGAGAGGCTGTAATCCAAGGACCACAAAAAACTATAGCGAGGGGTATATATAGATGTACATATGTTTTTTATATATTTTCCAAATAATTATATATATATATATATATATATATGTTGCGAATATGGAATTTGGCCTCCATATCCGCTTGTAAATATTCCCCTATTTTCTCCAATACTCCCCAACTTTCCCCAATCCCCCATTCCCTAGTCCCATTGCATGTAAATAACAATCAGTAGAGCCGACCTTCCCCTTATTCCCCCATTAAATGTCGTGCCCAGGTCCACCGCACCACACGTAGACAACTTTCGGACATCTTCCTAGTTATTCTTAATCTATGTCAGTTAAGGCCTCGTTTCCATTAATTATGACTCTTCGTTGCACCAGAATGTGATTATATGGCATCAGTAGTGAGTTTAGGACCTTTCCCATACCTCCTTCCATCTTCTTCCCCAACAATTACAACAACAACAGAGGAGATGGCGGCGGAGCGGGGGAGGATGCGTCCTCACACCGGCTCGATTAGCTCCAGACCATGCGCTCCACGGGGTTACCACGAAGGGGCTCCTTGTCAGCTCCTCGTCAAGGGCGGAGCCTGGTAAACCCCCCGCACGCACCCAATGAGAAGCAACGTGCCGATTCCACGAGGCGGAGCTAACGAGCCGAGGGCGTGTCACTCCCCGCCGGATATACGCGGCCACGCGCCGGATGTGAAGAGAGATGCGCCTGAACTACGGAGAGCAGAGGAAGCCACCGCCACCCCCAGCGCGACGATACCTCCCCGCATCTTTGGACCGGACCGTACTGGACCCTGCTTTGAGCCAAGAGTGCACCTTGAGCCATCGATACCCGCTGTCCTTTTCATCAACCCCCGTGTGAGTCAGCCTTGTCCCGTTTGTCTGTCGTCTGTCCGGGGTTAATATAAGAGTGTGTCTAAGTGCCTGTCTTTCTGTGATTATAACTCTAGCCCCTGTAATCTGACCTTTCCGTACGAATATAATCTCCTCCGGAGGTCTTGAGAACTGAACCCTTGGTGTCGTATTGTGTTATTGTAATCCAGCCGGGTGTCTTCTTTTTCTTATTGAGCCAGCATCGCGCGACTAGTCAACGTTCGGGCACAATCGGGTAACTTGTGCAGACGTGGTCATACCATAAAACCGCTCGGTAAATAACATCCAAGCCACGTCTGTAACAATTGGTGTCGAGGAGTGGAATTCGAACCCGGGACTAAATTTATTAGGCCCAAATTGGTAACAAGTAGAATCGATTCGGAGCGCGTTTCCCGCGCGAAATTATAACGGCGAAATTTGAATTTGTTTTACGAAAATAAAAATAAAAACCGAATTTTGAAAGTCGCGCTATGGCGGGTCAAGACGGCTGGGGTCCGGTAAAGGAGAGTGAGGTAGGGTCGATCCAGGACCAAATTGAGGGACAAGAGGAGAGCGAAGCAGTGAGGGCGGCAGGTTCGCAAAATAGCGCCGTCACGCACGAAGTAGCAGACGCGCGAAATGGCGCCTCGCTGGTCACCGCGCCGGCGACCGTGACAGCGCCCCTGGTGGATTTGGACTTGTTTTTTTTGCAAATAAAGGCCCTTATGGCCCAGACTAACGAGCGAATGGAAAAGAATAGTGAGCAATTGGGAGACCAAATTAGAGGTTTGAAAAGCAGTATGGGGGTAATGGGAAACCAGATGGGGGTAATGAGGGACGAAGCGAGGGGTACCGGTGAGGGGTTAGACAATAATTTTAAGGGATTAGACAAGAAATTTGGGAAGTTAGACAATAATTTTGAGGAGTTAGACAAGAAATTTGGGAAGTTAGACAATAATTTTGAGGAGTTAGACAAGAAATTTGGGAAGTTAGACAATAATTTTGAGGGGTTAGACAACGGGATAAAAGAAGTGAAAAATGGGTTAATGGGGGTAGAAAATAGAATGGCTGCCCAGGAGAATCAGATAGAGGGAGTGAAAACTGGGTTAGAGGGGTTAGAAAACAGTATGGAAGGCAAATTGAGGGACATGAGGGACCAAGCGGAAAGGGAAGTTAAACAAATGGAGCAGCAGATAGAGGGGGTCAGAATGGGGGTAGAAACCAAACTGGATGCTCACAGGGAGGAAATGGAGCAGATGAGGGTGGCATCTGGGCAGGAGATGCAAGTGATGGGAGAGGAGATCAGAAGAGGAGTGAGTGAGGAGGTCGGAGGAGTGCGCGAGGAGGTGAGGCACTGTAAGGAGCGCATGGAGAAAGAGGTGAGAAAGGGGACTGTAAAATTGCAAGGTGGTATAGAGGAGTTGACGCTGGGAGTAGAACAACTGACAGTGGGACAAAAGGAGTTGGGGGACCAGGTAAAGAAGAACACAGCGGTAATAGAGGGTTTAAAATCGACACAGAAGGAGATGAAAAAGGACGTAGGGGTAATTAAAAAAGAGTGTCAGACGGTACATGAGGACCTGACGAGGAAAATGGACAAGGTGGTAGAGGTAATGGAGGTTAAAGAGCGGGAGGTGCGGGAGCACATAGAAAAAAATAAAGTGGAGTTAGAGGAAGAACTTAAAGGGGCGCACGAAGAGATGAAGGAGATGAAGCAAAAATTAGAAGAAGTGGAAGAAGGGGTGAGCGAAATTAAAAAGCGACGGAGAGAGGATAAGAAAGAGATAAAAGAGGAGGTAAAAGAATTGGTCCAGAGTCTGTGTTCGGATCGTGATGATGTGCTCATTAACCGGATGAGGGATTCGCAGGTGATGGAGGAGAAGCGAAGAGAAAGAGGACCCGGTGTAAGTGGTGACCAATATGGTCGTGCGTATGATGCGCCAGGGGATTTAAGAAGCTTGGGGGTCGAGATGGACCCGGGTGTTCGTGAGAGGCCACTGGTGAAGTGTGTGACAGGTCTGGTGTGCGAAAGAGGAGGTGTGCGAGAAAGTCCGACTCTGGGGTGTGTGAGGAAAAAGTGCATGCCAAGGAGTGAGGGTGTTGGCGAGAATGAGTCGGTCGTAGCGCGTGTGCGAGGGAGCACATGGAAGCGTGCTGTGGTGAGTGTTACAGAGGGTGTGACGGGAGAGTGTGCGCGAGAAAGGTGTGTAACGGACAGGTGCCTGAGGAAAGAGTGCGCTGTCAAAGGCAAGGAAGAATGCACACCTGTGGGGAGTGTTACAGAGGGTGTAATGCAAGAGTGTGCGTGAGAAAGGTGTGTGACGGACAGGTGCATGAGGAAAGAGTGCGCTGTCAGAAGTAAGGAAGAGTGTCCACCTGTGGTGAGTGTTACAGAGGGTGTAACGGGAGAGTGTGCGCGAGAAAGGTGTGTGACGGACAGGTGCATGAGGAAAGAGTGCGCTGTCAAGAGTAAGGGTGAGTGCGCTGTCAGGAATGGAGGTGAAAGTAGTGGGAGTGACATGGAGCGTGAGTTAGTTGTGACAGGTGAGCGAGGATGTACACCTGGGATGGAAGGATGCACACCTGGAATGGTAGAGCGTGAGTGGGAATGCACGCTGGAGTTGGTGGTGAGGCACGTGGTTGGGTGTGCGAATGAGAGCACACCTGTGATTGTCACAGAGCAGGTGACCGAGGAGGGGGTGCGAAGCGGTGTATTGGTGAGGTGTGCGACCAACGAATGTGTGCCAAAGTGTTCGGTGGTCAGGTGTGTGACCAAGGCTGTGAGTGGAATGAGGGTACCTGGGTGTGTAAGGAAGGGTACGAGGAGCATGGGCACAGCTGGATGTGTGAGCAAGGAACGGGCTGCGGGGTGTAAGCATGCAGGTGAAGCATCGACATTAAACGGGTTAGAGGTTAGGTCGACTTTTAGCCGAATCAGGCCCTCGGTGCGTGCTGGGCCTCGCTTTGAACGGCCGCGTCCGTGCTCCACTAGGCGGAGCGGGCAGCCCGATAGAAAGGGTCGTCATGGCGACCACTTTTTGGTGAGGCATTCCGGCAGGCCGAGATCGAGCCATGGGATGGCTCCGTGCCGAGATGGTGCGTGGGATCTCGGCCCGGGTAAACCTCCTTCCCTGCACCGAATGCGGGATGTATCCAGCCGCTGGCACAAAACAACCAGCATTCATTGTTTGGCTTTACGAAGCCGGGCTTTGGACAGGGATTGGCGCACCGAGAGGTATTAGTGAGTAGACTGGGTGATGAGGTTAGTGTTTTGGACCCAAAATTAGAGAAAAGCAAAATTTGATGATTGGCAAAGGATTGGCAGAGTGATGATTGGTAATGGTACAGTGATTGGCAGATGATTGGCAAATTTTTAATTTGTTGAAATTTGATGTGCAAAATTGATAGTGAGAGACCCCCGATGTGGTGGGATGGCAAATCCACCATCCCTCACAGTGGGGGGCAAAGGAGCTATAGTTTATGGGGTGTATGGCAGTGAAAACTAGCCCGGGTGGGTTAGGATATTGTGTGTAGGGATCTAGCGAAGATGACAGTAGGTAACGTTAAGGTTAGTTAGTGACTGATACCTGTAGTGGGGACGCAGGTAGATTAGTGTGGATGATAATGACGAGGGAGCGCAATAGTTTAAAGGGACGACTGGGAAGCGCAAGTTTCAGAAGGGAGTAGTTAGCTGAGATGATGCCGTGTTTGTGAGAATTGAACAGGTGTGATTGCACAGGTGTGCAACTGGACAGGTGTGTGGAGCAGTGTATGAGTAGTGAGTGTGTGGATCAGCGCGAATGCGCTTGGGGAGAGAAGGGTGCAGGTGGCACCAGGTGTGAGAGCACAGGTGTGCAAGTACAGGTGTGTGGAGAGAGTTGGAGTAAGTGGTACGGAGTGGTGTGCATGGTGCGAAGGTGTGGATGGGGGAAGAGTGGACCCCTTTCACGAATACCCGGGGCGGGTAGTGTAAGTGTTAGGTAGAGGGTATAGGTAAGTTGTGGTTGGATATTGGCATTTGTGGTGCGGTTGCAGAATGGTATTGTGGATGGGTGCATTAGTGTTGTGGAAATGGCTGGGCGTGTAGCCTGTTAGTGTGTGTAGTTGGTTGGGCACTCCACCACTGTGAGGATGTCGGCCAGGTGAGGCCGCAGGTGGGCTCTGGGAGCCGGTAGTTGTGAGTGGCTGCCTGAGGATCCCGGGTGTGGATCGGGCAGCCCAGTGCCAGAGAGGGCACGGAGTGGGGAGAGAGCCAGAGGGCCTTCCCCTGGTAGTTAGGTTAGGGTAAGGAGCAGGTAAGCTCGGAGGCAACTGCAGTGGTGGAGGGGTGCAGGTGGGTAGACCCACTGGGAGAGGTACACGCCACAGCCCAGAAATTGTACGAGGGCACCGGGAGATGAATCGGGGGAGTGAGACCCCAAATTGAAGAGCACCACAGTCTGGCCAATGGGAATTGGTTTTTAGAACCCATAGTGTAAGAGGGCCAATGGTTTGGCCGGAGAGAGACCCCGGGTAGTGTAAAGTTGTTAAAGTCATTTAGGAGATAGTTAGGATTGAAGAACCTGTCGCACCATACGCAGCCACTTACCTGTGGTGATGATGATGACTCCACACCTGTGTTTTCTTTGTTTGTGTTGCAGAAATGAGAATTGCTGTTGGATTTGTGAGACGCATCACGACGTGGATGAGACATTGGGGTGATTCCATCTCTCCCTCCCTAGGAGGGACTGATGATGAATTGGTGATGGCAAATTTTGATGTTGAGTTGAAAATGGCAAATTTGATTGGTTAGGAGGGAGAGAAGACGAATTTGGTATATGGGAGGAACGGGGAAGACAGTAGGGATGTTTGTTGATTTGTAAAGTAGATGTTTATGGGTAGTGTTGTGTTGTGTGGATACAGTAAGGGGTAAGGGAGGGGCCATGTAGGTTACCTGGTGGGGGGGGGGGGGGGGGGCGTACGATAGGAACGTACCTGTCTCACCTGGTTCCCATGTGCCCCCAGTGTGCATCACCTTACATTGCGTGCACTTTTGCGCCCTTACCACCTTACTCACTTGTTTCTTCTTTTGTCTCCCACCTCCGAGGATCTGGCTTTGGGGTAGAGAGAGAGGAGAGAGAGGTGCTAGCTGCGCAGTTGTGGGCCTGCACTTTCGCTGTTTGCTGCCGGGATCGATACACCATATGGACCGCAATGTTTGTGGCCACCCACAATGGACCGCAGTTCGTTTGCGGCCAAGCACCACCCGGGGATGGACCTATGGATCAACGTGGCACCTATGCCATACAGGTGAACCACTAATAGTTAACACCACCAAGTGCACCACAAGAAGAGCAAGAGACACCTGCAGGGTTAGGGGTTGTCGAATTTATTTTTATTCCAATGAACAATGGTGACTGCACCGATTGGTGGTGGGGTGGTGCTGTTGATGCTCGGGAAGGGTGCTCTGCACGTTATTAAAGGCCGTCGGCCACAGAGCACTCGTGGGTTGGTGTATCGATGTTGGCAAGCGCGCTCTCTCTCTATGCATAACATCTGCATGTGTTCCTCCAAAAACAGGTCCTGGATCGTAGTGTAAATAGCAGCGTAGTCTTGTAAATAATGCTCCCTACCGGCTGTATGTTTAGTTTGAGGATTCTTTCCGGATTCGGTTATCCTGTGGGTGTGTTTCTGTGAGGAGAAGGGTGCAACGTCGCAGGGGGACATATTTACTCATTTGTGAATATCTGTAAAACTGTCGCACTCAGGGTAGAGTTAATAGTAGAGGGAACTACATTGCGTGCCACACTAAAGTAGGTAAAAATTTATCGGGTCGGGACGCCCCGAGGGTAGAGAAGGGTGCAATGTTGCGAATATGGAATTTGGCCTCCATATCCGCTTGTAAATATTCCCCTATTTTCTCCAATACTCCCCAACTTTCCCCAATCCCCCATTCCCTAGTCCCATTGCATGTAAATAACAATCAGTAGAGCCGACCTTCCCCTTATTCCCCCATTAAATGTCGTGCCCAGGTCCACCGCACCACACGTAGACAACTTTCGGACATCTTCCTAGTTATTCTTAATCTATGTCAGTTAAGGCCTCGTTTCCATTAATTATGACTCTTCGTTGCACCAGAATGTGATTATATGGCATCAGTAGTGAGTTTAGGACCTTTCCCATACCTCCTTCCATCTTCTTCCCCAACAATTACAACAACAACAGAGGAGATGGCGGCGGAGCGGGGGAGGATGCGTCCTCACACCGGCTCGATTAGCTCCAGACCATGCGCTCCACGGGGTTACCACGAAGGGGCTCCTTGTCAGCTCCTCGTCAAGGGCGGAGCCTGGTAAACCCCCCGCACGCACCCAATGAGAAGCAACGTGCCGATTCCACGAGGCGGAGCTAACGAGCCGAGGGCGTGTCACTCCCCGCCGGATATACGCGGCCACGCGCCGGATGTGAAGAGAGATGCGCCTGAACTACGGAGAGCAGAGGAAGCCACCGCCACCCCCAGCGCGACGATACCTCCCCGCATCTTTGGACCGGACCGTACTGGACCCTGCTTTGAGCCAAGAGTGCACCTTGAGCCATCGATACCCGCTGTCCTTTTCATCAACCCCCGTGTGAGTCAGCCTTGTCCCGTTTGTCTGTCGTCTGTCCGGGGTTAATATAAGAGTGTGTCTAAGTGCCTGTCTTTCTGTGATTATAACTCTAGCCCCTGTAATCTGACCTTTCCGTACGAATATAATCTCCTCCGGAGGTCTTGAGAACTGAACCCTTGGTGTCGTATTGTGTTATTGTAATCCAGCCGGGTGTCTTCTTTTTCTTATTGAGCCAGCATCGCGCGACTAGTCAACGTTCGGGCACAATCGGGTAACTTGTGCAGACGTGGTCATACCATAAAACCGCTCGGTAAATAACATCCAAGCCACGTCTGTAACAATATATATATATATATATATATATATATATATATATATATATATATATATATATATATATATATATATATATATATATATATATATATATATATATTTGTGTACAGTGTTTACAAATACAGATACGTCGTCGTATCTTGGACTGTTGAGAGTGTCATGTTCTGAGAAGTTTTTGAATGCCACAAGAGTTGGTACTTGAATTTTGTTCTTTTAAAGCAATCTTTCCTTTCAGACTTGTCGAGTCGTACTGATAACGGTCAATAACATATCTGACCATATCTATGCCATAGTGGCTTGCCGAGCTGTTATGATTTGACAAATGTGGTCTAAAATATTTTCGTCAGCAAATGAATATGGTAATCTTTGTAACACCTGCAGATTTACCTGCAGTTGCAATAATTAATTCTGGGTGTTATTTAATATCTGAAATGTTATTTAATATCTAATCGTATATATATATATATATATATATATATATATATATATATATATATATATATATATATATATATAAATATATATATATATATATATATATATATATACACAGCATGTGTATGTATATATATACAGTAGTGGCACCCCTGCACTGTTTTCCAAATAATGCACCATTTCTTCCAGAAAATTGTTGAAATTGCAAAATATTTTGGTATCCACACATATATTTCTTTGGTTTGCAGTGGAACAAAATAAAAAAGCTGAATGAATAACTAAATCTTAGCTTATTCCACACAGAAATCATAAGATGGTCCAGACAATATCATTGGCACCTTTTAGAAGTTGTTCGAAATAATTAAATTTCAAGCAGATGATTGATTCTCCTTTACTTTGGAATTGAAATCACCTGTGGTGAGTTGCAGGTACCTGCAATATAAAAATCACTCATTCAACCAGTTTGAATCGAGAAAAGTCTGCTGTTTTGTGTCACTGTGTGTACCACAATGAGTATGGAGAAAATAAAGAAAATCAGAGAATTGTCTAAGGAGGTCAGACACAAGATTGTAGCAAAGCATGGACAATCTAAAGGCTACAAGTCCATCTCCAGAGACCTTGATGTTCCTGTGTCGACCGTGCACAATGTTATCAGGAAGTCTAAGGCCCATGACACTAGCCAACCTCCCTGGATGTGGCCGCAAGAGAAAACCTGATCGAAGATTGCAGCGAACGATTGTTGAAATGGTAGAGAAAGCACCTCGATCGACTGCCAAACAGATTCAAACTGACCTTGAGACAAAAGGTAAAAAAGTTTCAACTCGTACCATCTGTCGCCAACTCGGTGAAAGGGGGTTCTATGGTAGGTGACCCAGGAGGACCCCACTGCTGAGTGCCCAACTGGAGTTTGCCAAAACACACCTGAGCAAGCCAAAATCCTTCTGGGAGAATGTCATGCAGACAGATGAGACCAAATTAGAGCTTTTTTGTAAAGCACATCATCTCTATGTTTACAGAAAACAAAATGAAGCCTTCAAAGAAAAGAACATCTTCCCTACATTCAAACATGGAGGAGGTTCAGTGATGTTTTGTGGTTGCTGTGCTGCCTCTGGCATTGGGTGCCTTGAATGTGTGCATGTCATCATGAAATCAGGAAATTACCAAGGCATTTTGGAGCACAATGTTCAACCCCGTGTCAGAAAGCTGGGTCTCCGTCGAAGGTCATGGGTCTTGCAGCAAGACAATGACACCAAACACACTTCAAAAAGCACCCAGGAGTGGTGCAGAATCCCCTCCAACAATTGTCTCTGGTGCTGTTTCCATGCAAGTGCATCATTGCAATTGGATGTTGGAGATATGTGCAGTGTTTCACAGGCTAAACGGATGTTAATCTCCCTTCGTAAATTGCTATCTAGACTGGCAATTAGCTGTGTGGGGTACAAAGATGTTTTTGCCAGCGTTTACGGGTTATGAGTGTGCTACCAAGACGTTCGCCAAGCACCTTTCGTAAATTCAGCCCCTAGTGTTTAAATCTGCACCTGAGTCTGTGTTGTGGCTCGGTGGCTTTTTATTTATCACCTTTTGTAATTATAGCTGGTGTTTCATTGTCACCTGTTTCATTGGGTGGCTTTTTGAAGAACTCTTGCCAAATGACGTTTCAGTTTGACATTATTAAGTACCGGGATGTGATTGGCATTGGCTAACAGTACAGGCAGAGGTTACGGTTAGAGAGTGATCTTGCCCCACATTGAGGAACATATTATTCATTTAAATAATTTATTTGCATGTCGTTTCGTTACCAAAAAGGCCTGAATGCAAACTTGAGATAAATGTGATCTTTTTAATTTCCTTTCATGTCACATGTCCTGCATGGCTTGCATTAAGGAACAGCTCCGTATGCTTAAAGAATGTCCAACAAATTCCTGAATGTTTGTTCTCCAGAAAAACTACATGGAAGAGCACGTCCCGTCCAAAGTGTCTGCCAAACCTGCACCGTTGCCTTTATGGTACCCAGTAGAAATCCTCAATTTGGAAACCATTAGGGTGAATGGCAGCATTGTTTTGCTGATTGAAATAGCACCTGCTGTTTCTATTTGTTTTCTGTCCAAACTGTACCCTCTGCCAATGCGGCATTTCAAGCAACAAAAGGGCCAGCTAAGGATTATTTTAAAAAGAAGAATGCCAATAATTGCTTTTTTTAAATTTAATTATTCATGTTTTTCATTCATATTCCAAGAGGTTGTGAGATGTGGCCAAAAATCAGCTGTTGTCTCAAAACAAATGGATCTGTTATGTGCACAGTTGCATACAAGATGGCCAGCTTAATATTTTCTTTTGAGAGTTGGCATTACCCAATGTGCAAATGCCCCCATGTTTGTTTTCACTCGCCCACAACAGCAGGTTTGGTAGTCTGACACAAAAGCTTGACATTGAATGATAAGACAAACAGCTCAGATGTAAGCGCATCACCTCGGAATAATATTTCCTACTTCTGCTTATTCGATGATGCTGCAATAAACATCCGCGGGTGCTTAGGACGAAGGTGTACTTTATCCAGGGGGGGATATGCTCATCTCCGAGTGACCGAGTTTCCAAATCCAGTCTTGGTTGCAGAATTTGGAAATATGTGATTGGCTTTGAGCAATTGTGTGTTTCTTTCATTGACTATTTATTATCGTCTTTTTTTTTTTTTTAACCAGAAGTGAGGCTTATGGAAGAGCAAGGTAGAACTGATAGTGGGACAAACATAAATGGAATGAACACACAGGAAAAGGGGATAGGGGAGAGGGAGGAAACCCTGAAATTATTAAGCAAGATGGTTGGTCGAGGAAAGATGAATGAGGGTATTAAAGGTAATGGGTCAGAATTTGGGATGACAAGAGATGGTGCAGCATTGCTTCGTTGAAGCTTCCCTTGAGGGAAGAGTGAGACAGCACAGCCTGTGGCTGGTGGTTCTATTGACTGGAGAAGTGAGGAATAAAGATTTGAGGTGTGGAGTCAGCCTGGATTTTGGAAGTTTAACCAGGAGGAGGTTACTGGAAGAATGCGTGTATCCTTCCGGTCCGGTCTGGAGAGGACGCTGGCGTTACTTGTTCGCCGCTTCTCCGACTGGGCCATTGTACATAGTTTGCTTTTCTGGTGGTCGTGGCGGATTTTTGACCGTTGGGTCTGCCCTCTGCTCGGTCCCGGCTCTGCTCCTGGCTTCGCCTGCCCGGCTCCTCCACTGTTTCCTCAGGCCCGCTCCCGTTGTTTGCGGCGGTGGCTGTTTGCCGCTGTGGTCTTGATTAGCGGCTGCAGTCGTTTGCCGCTGCGTTTGCCGCTTTGCCTCCTCGACCTTGGCCTCGTACTCGTCCCTTCGCTCCTGCCTGGCATGGCTCTGAGGTACTCCGCCGCAGGGCTTCTTCTGCTCGGTACCCGCTCCACCCCATCATGCATCTCTGCCATTAAATCAAATGGACTCCTCCGACGACCCAGGTACATTCACCGTGGCTCCGGTCGTAAGTTTGTTTATTTGCAATCAGGTCACTCCATCCCCGTCCTCTGGTCGGCTCAGCGCACTCTCACTCTTCGTCCCAGCGCACCTGGTCACAGCAACGCACACGATCGCACCTCTTGCCTACGAACCCTGGCTAAATCACCTGAATTCATCCCTGCTGTTCAAAACAACATCAAGCTCACCCTGTTCAACACCCGGTCCCTCAACAACAAATGCCTCATCCTGAACGAATACATCCTGGATAACAAACTGGACTTTCTCTGTCTCACCGAAACCTGGCAACAACCTCTGGACTACTACACACTTAACCTCACCACACCCAATGGATATTCCTACGTCAATAAACCACGCTCGGAGGGCCGAGGTGGTGGAATTGCCGTTATCCACCGTCAAGACATCAAGACCAACCTCATCTCCATCTCATCTGCTCCATCATTTGAACACCTGGCTTTAAAACTCTCTGGTCGCACGCAGTCAGTCATGGCTGTCGTCTACCGCCCTCCCAAACCACACCCATCATTCCTGTCTGACTTCTCCTACTTTCTGACCCAGCTATGTTCCCTCTCCCCCTCAATCCTCCTCCTTGGTGATTTCAATATCCACATGGACTCCATTGACTCCACAATAACCACTGACTTCACTGATTTACTCACCTGCTTTAACCTCACTCAACATGTCGACTTTCCTACCCATATCCGTGGTCACATTTTGGACCTTGTCTGCTCCACTGGATTAAATTTGCACCATCTCTATGGCTCCGACCTCACCCTCTCTGACCACTTAGCCATCACTCTGACCATCAACATCCCCGCCCCAACACCAAGGCATTATCGCACAATCAACTTCCGTAAGCTAAACGCTCTTTCACCTACCTCATTCTCATCCACCCTCTCTGAAAAAATGTCCACTTCTCCCTTCATTGACCTCCACACCCCTTCCGACCTCACTGACTACTACAACCACACTCTCTCCTCCTGCCTTGACCAGCTTGCGCCTGTAAAAACCAAAACAGTTTCTTTCACCCATTCTGCTCCCTGGTTTACACCTGAACTCCACCTGATGAAAACTCGTGCTCGCCAACTTGAAAGACTCCGCAATAAAACGGGTCTCACAGTTCACTCCCAAGCCTACAAGGACCACCTACAACACTACAAAGATGCCCTCTCCCGCGCCCGCTCTGCCTACTACTCTCAAATTATCCACTCTGGCTCCGGAAACCCAAAAGCACTCTTCTCGACAATAAACAAACTCCTCCGCCCCCTGAACACCACCACCCAGTCATTCACAGTAGACAACTGCATCTCCTTCCTCTCTTTCTTCCAACGCAAAATTGACAACATCTACAACAGCTTGACCACCGCCGCACCCGCTCCCCCTCCAACCACCTGCCCCCCCTTGTCCTGCCATCCCCTGTCTCGGTTCTCCCCAATCTCCCCTACTGACCTCTCTGAACTCCTCATAGGAATGAAAACTGCCACCTGCACTCTTGACCCCATCCCCTCCAGCTTTGTCAAAGCCTCCCTCCCTGCTCTCTCTCCACTTATCATTGCAACAATAAACTCCTCCCTGTCTACAGGCATCGTCCCACCTTCCCTCAAAATTGCTGCTGTTACCCCCATTCTAAAAAAACCTGGTCTAAACCCTGACACCCTAAACAACTTCAGACCCATCTCCAACCTACCCTTTCTGTCAAAAGTTTTGGAACGCGCTGTAGCCACTCAACTCAAACATCATCTCTCTGCCAATAACCTGTATGAAACATTCCAATCCGGATTCCGGTCCAACCACAGTACTGAAACTGCTCTCCTCAAAATCACCAATGACCTTCTCCTCTCCTCTGACGCTGGCAACCTCAACATTCTCGTCCTCCTCGACCTCAGCGCTGCCTTTGACACCATCGATCACACTATCCTCCTCACCCGACTTGAATCCACCTTTAACGTTACCGGCACTGCCCTCTCTTGGATTAAATCATACCTCTCTGACAGATGCCAGTTCATCTCCATCAATAACTGCAAATCCCCCACTGCTCCCCTCCCCCAAGGTGTCCCCCAAGGTTCAGTTCTTGGCCCCCTCCTCTTCATCCTCTACCTGTCCCCGCTCGGTCACTTAATCCGCCCTCATGGTCTCCAATTCCACTGCTTCGCCGATGACATCCAGCTTTTCATCTCCACCAAGTCCATCTCCACCGACACCCACTCTATCCTGACAAACTGCATCACTGAAATAAAATCCTGGCTTCAAATCAACTTCCTCAAGCTTAACTGTGATAAATCTGAAATAATCATCATTGGCCCAAAAACGCTCACAAAATCCACCCATAACTTTGCCCTCAACATCGACGGTATCCCAGTATCCACCTCCCCTCACATCCGGAATCTTGGCGTCATCTTTGACCAAACCCTTTCCTTCGACAAATACACTAAACAGATCACAAAGTCAGCCTTCTTTCACCTGAAAAACATTGCCCGTCTCCGCTCATCCCTCTCCTCCACGGCTGCAGAAACCCTCATCCACGCCTTCATCACCTCCCGTCTGGACTACTGCAATAGCCTCCTCTATGGTTCACCCTCAAAAATCACCAATAAACTCCAATACATTCAGAACTCCGCTGCCCGTCTACTCACCCATTCCCGGACCCGTGACCACATCACCCCCATCCTTTACAAGCTTCACTGGCTCCCCATCCCCCAGAGAATCCAGTACAAAATCCTCCTCTTGACATACAAAGCCCTCCATAACCTGGCCCCATCCTACCTGGCTGACCTCCTCTCCAGACACACTCCCACCCGCAACCTCCGCTCTGCTGGTACCAACCTCCTGACCCCCTCCATCCGGACCAAATTCAGATCCTGGGGGGACAGGGCCTTCTCCATCGCTGCTCCCACCCTCTGGAACTCACTACCTCACACCATCAGAGACTCCTCCTCACTCACCACATTCAAAACATCACTAAAGACCCACCTGTTCAACACTGCATTCAACATTCAACCCACAGCATTTAACCCCTGACTATCTCTTCTCCTTCTCCCTCCTTTTGCTTTAAATATTTCCCTATTGATTCTTGTCTTTTTGCAATTGTTGTTTTCATGTATTGTTATGCATTATGTTTGCCACTCTGTCAAAGCGCCTTTGGGCTTCTGGAAAAGCGCTATACAAAATAAATGAATTATTATTATTATTATTATCCTGGAGTAGATAGGGAATGTCGAAGGACTGAGAAAGCAGACGGAGCAATATTGGACAATAGATGGTAGAAAACAGAGAGACCGCCAACATGCCTGTGATGTCAAAGCAATAGACCTTGTGCTTCGGCCTTTTCATGGGGGATTCAAATAATTTTGAGAGCTTTAGATTCTACAGAATTCAGAAGAGACGGATGTGACGCTGGGCCTGTTGCCAGCATCTCATCTGGCCCTTAGCAGAGAGCAGTATTCCATTGAGCTACGGACAAAAGCCTGGTTGCATAAAGCATCTTTTTAAGGAAAGATTTGAGGATCTTGGAAAGAGGCGCTCTTCTTGGAAATTGGCCACGAGGGCGAATATCGCAACGAGACGCCAGAGGCTGGTAGAACAATACTTCCACAATTGAGAAATGATTGTACATTGCGAAACACGCTCTGTGCGGCGGCACAGTGACTTGGATAACATTTTCACTTTTTCATGACATTCAGAATATTTTGCTTGTTTCACACTCATATTTCACTTTCATAATTTCACACTTTCACATTCTCGGAAAGTTTCCTAACATTTACTGCACACTTTAACATTTACAATACTATATGGTATTCATAGAATACTTACCCTGTGCAGTCAACGTGGTTGTGAGCCAAGTTTTTGAACGTTTTTTTTTTCTTTGATCCAATATGGCTGCCAGACAATGTGAACGATAGCATCATAAATTTATACTCTCGAAAAAAATTGTTGCATAGATCACGCTCGATAAATTTCAAACTGATCAGACTACGTGTTGTCCCTGTCGAATTATGACGTCATAATTATGGCGCCAATGACATCATTGTTAACACCTATTCCCCATATGGAGTTATTTACAATGAGCCACGTTTCAATTTTTTCCTTGGAGAAGTTTTGGAGATAAAGAGGTGCAACCTTTTTTGGTTTTTCCAAGATGGCGCCTGTACCACATGACCTATGATGTCATGATTATCATTAAAATATCCTACAGGAGGAGCTTCCCCTATGGTGAAAATTTAGTGTCCATCAGACCGACAGTTGCTGAGAAAATTTTTTTCACAATGATTGGATAAGTGTTGTACTTGTCGAATTATGACGTCATAACAAAGGCACCGATGACATCATCATTAACATATCTTATTCCCCATGGGAAGTAGTTGACAATGAGCCAGATATCAATTTTGTCCATAGAGTGGTTTCGGGGATATAGAGGTGTGAATTTTTTCAAAGATGGCGCCTGTACCACGTGATCTATGACGTCATAATTATCATTAAAATATTCTACAGGAGGAGGCGCTCCTTTAGTGAAAATTTCGTGTCAACCGGACCAAGAATTGCAGAGCAAAAAAATTCATACTGATTGAATCAAGTGTTGTACTTGTCGAATTAGGACATCATCATTACAATATCTTATTCCCCAAGGGGAGTACTTGACAATGAGCCATGTTTCAATTTTTTTCATGGAGCGATTTTGGAGATATCGAGGTGCAACTTTTTTCTATTTTTTTTTCCAAGATGGCGCCTGTACTACGTGACCTATCACGTCATAATTACCATTTAATAAATTCCACAGGAGGATCCGCTCATGTTCTGAAGATTTCGTTTCCATCGGACTAACAGTTGCAGAGGAATATTTTTTTTCATACTGATCAGATCAATCGTACTTGTCGAATTATTACGTCATTATTACATCATAATGAAGGCACCGATGACATCATCATCAACATATCTTATTCTCCATGGGGAGTACTTGACAATGAGCCATGTTTCAATTTTTCCCCATTGAGCGGTTTGGGAGATAAAGAGGTGTAACGTTTTTCCAACATGGCATCTGTACCACATGACCTATGATGTCATAATTATAAATAAAAACATTATACAGGCGAAGGCACTCATATGGTAAAATTTCGTGTCGATCGGGCCAAAGGCTACCAAGAAAATGAATTTTAAAAATGCAGACACATACGCATGTACGCTACCCGAATGCCTAACCCTGCTTTTCGCTTCGCGAGCGCAGGGTAAAAATCCTCAATGAGAATCAAATGAATTTTATACAAGAATCATTTTATTCCTCCTTCATCCACAAGCACGTGTTCCCCATGGTACAGCATACAACCAGCGTCATTTAAAATTACGTGTTCATTATGTGTTCTTGCTTCCGGATGCCTCCTCCTATCTCTAACCTGATTTGTTGACTATCATAGCAACGGCTCCTAATCTTTACTTGACAATTTCCTAAGGGTTGTTTATGCAACAGCCCTTAAGGAAATCCTTAGCTAAGGCATCACAGTGTACCTTAAGGTAAATCTTTTGTTGCGGATAAGGGAATTTTGTGCAACTGGACCAAAGGACTTTGCAGCCCTGTGCTTGGGCCTCTTCATGGGAGATTCCAAAATTTTGAGGTCTTTAATTACACAAAATTCAGGAGAGACAGATGTGATGCTGGGAGGCCAGCCCATAGCGTAGAGCAGCACTTCATTGAGTTACGGACGAAGTCCATGTAAACTGTGATTGAAAGCAAATAGTCTGGGGGATGAGATTCCCAAATAGATCAAATCAGATAAAACTACTGGTTAAACACTGACAACTAAGTGGTTGCATTTATTTATCCTAGTTGAACACACGGAAATTCCGTGAAAATAATCTATATCTAATTAGCCTTTAAGAGGGACAGTTTTGTTGCAAATTCCGTTAAACTAAGACGAACAAAGACCTATTTTAAATTCTCATTACTTCTCTTTAAAGAGTGTACGAAAAAAAGAACCGCCTTTTGAGGCCATTTTTCCCCGCAGCGCAGGGGTTGGCATTTTTTGGGCACCGTGGTCCCCTTTTTGAAGCAATGTTTTACGGCCGGATGCCCTTCCTGCCGCCAACCCTGTTAGTCGCCTCTTGCGACACGCAGGGAATTACCAGTGAACCGGTACACAATTTGCTGACCTCGGAAGGATGACAGGCTGAGTCAACCCCCCTGGTGTTAATTCAGCGATCCATTGCTAGATTGTTGTACGAATAACATGGTATGTTTGATTCGGATGTCATAGATTTACTCTCGTAAACAGGGAAAATGTCAGAGCTAGTCCTCATCTTAAATCTGATATTGAGGAGGTAGCATATGTATTTTAAAGACAGTAAAGCTAGGGATGAGAAAGCATATGTAAAATCCTCCTGCGGCCACGAAAAGGCACAATGGGAATGCTTTTGCGCTTGTAAAGGGAATTCCATGAACTGTTCAGCCGGTACCTGCAGGCCATGGCGGCATAGTCGGCTGTAGAGCTTTGGAGAGGGGTTGGATGCCAGAGCAAATGGCACTGCCCAACAGAAGCGGTGGCCATTGACGGCCTACCATGTATACGATGTACAAGGTTGGGCAAGAGGACTAGTTGCGCAGAAGAGCACCCGTAGAAAAATACTCAGCGTGTCAGTAGGAGTTGGAGTGGGATTTTGTGAGCAGAATATGAATCTCTGGCTCTCTCACTGTCTCTGACCTTGGTTTTATTGATGATCTGACTCTTTCCTGGTCATGGCAACAAAACTGGGCCTATCGGAGTGTCGCTCTGCACCATCCTCCTATTGAACTACCTCTGCCTTTCTCTGAATTCAACCACACCACCAGGCGATGTGCACCCTCGCCTGCATATTCTGAATATCGTATCTTGTTAAGTACTCGCCCTTTTCCCCATCGTTGGAGTGAGTCAGTTTTTTGTTGTGCCTAGCGGGGATAGGATTATTTATTTCCTTTCTTGTATCTAAGTTGCATATTTCCCTCTCCATATACGTGAGTATTGTGTCGCTTGGTTTGTTCCATTCCACACATCCGTCCACATCTCCACATCATCCCATATCTCCTTTCTTTCATGAAAAATATACCCTTAGAAAGGTGAGAAACATTTCCCCATCTTTCGCCACGTGTGTGCATTCCACCTCCAAATTCAGCTTAATTGGGAATAACGTTTGGGAATCGTAATATGAATCTGAACGCAGGGTAATTTTTATTTGAACGGAGTTTAGCTTACTACCTTTCAGCTGTTCGCGGTATTCACCTGGTGCTCACGGCCTGTGTCAACGGAGGCTGTCTGATGCGACAATAGTGTTGATTTTGCCCATTGCTCTGCCTGTCCACTGACGCAGATCGACACTACCCCTCAACAGAAAAACTAGCTCTTCATTCTACTTTTAGATGCACAGACAGTACTGACATTTTTTTTTTATCGCAGACGGCCCGTGGCATCTTTCTTCTACCTCCTCCTTTCTGATCTTGCACCCTCTTCTCTTTCCATGCTTTGTCCTTCCCCCTACCTTCTCTAACCCCCCAGATATTTGCAGGGCACATGCGGTCCACCAGCAACCCCGTTCTGGTGAAACTCCCGAAATCCAGAATCACCGCTTGTGATCCTCCACTCAATAGTTACCTCCACCGCCAAAGGTGGATGGAAGTTTTGTTTTCACGTCTGTCTGTCTGTTTATCTGTGAACAGGATATCTCCAAACGTTTTCGGATGGATTCGGATGAAATTTGGTGGACAGGTTGGGTGTATGACAAGGACGAATTGATTCGATTTTGGTGAATATCCGGATCTGGATCAGGATTTGAGAATTTTTCGTGTTTCTTCACCATTGTGTGATAGGGCTAAATTATATATATCACAATATCTCAAAAAGTTGTGGCCGGATTCGGACAGAACTTGGTAAACTGGTTGGGTATATGACAAGGAAGAATTGATTCGATTTTGGTTAAGATCCGGATCCGGATCCAGAGACGATATATTTTTAAAATTTACAAGTGATTCTTCCCCATTGAGAGATGGGACAAAAACGATATATAGCATGATATTTCAAGAGGTTGTAGACGAGTTCTGACAAACTTGGTGGATTTGTTGGGTCGGTGACAAGAACAAGCCGATTAAATTTTGGTTCAGGTCCGAATTCAGTTCCGGTTAATCAGTGGGATACAAAACTTAGACTGTTTAGCCTGGTGGAGGTATGCTCTCCACCAAGTGCTGTTCTAATTTTCTCTGTAATTGAGTCCGTGCGCACCCCCGTTCCCCAAACTGCAACCCCAGGAAATAGCAGAGAACTTGGGTTAGGTGTTGGATTTGAGAATATATTGACCAAGCATGCTCTTCAAAGAGCAATGACGTCTCCCAGCTGTGCTCCACACATGATGAAGCAGCTATGATAACAATTGTGGATGCTGCTCATGTTCGTCCTTTAGGTTGCCACGACACCAAAGTGCTTGTTCTCGTTGGGTTTAACCTCCACTCGAGTCGAGAAATTTGGGTTAAAACTGGCTCATCCCAGCAAGAGGCGATTATGTTAGTCCACAAGATTAACTGCACAGACTATATTTGAGAAAGTCTTCTTGGATTTCATTCCATAATAGGATGTAATACTCCAAGTCAGTTTGGTGGCATGGAAAATATTACACAATCAACCATAATTACTCTGTAAACTTTGGCCGTGATTTGGTTCCCAAACCTGAAGTAATGTCAGATGACGAATCCTTTGTCTGTCACCTCTATGATTTTGACACCTCTCTCACGTCGATTCATAAGAGTGTGATGTGGCCTGTTTCGCAAGATAAAGCCAAATCTTGGAACCTTCCACTCACGCAGGATACCTATCCAACACCTCAAACATGCAGGGCGGTGGCTATCTATTGTGGCAAAGCCAAAGATGCCATCTCCACTACCATGTGGGTGGAAGACGGAGAAGAGTTCAATGGCCCCTTTACTAAGGAACCTGTTCTGTGACGTTCCATACAACTGATATACATGTATGGGTATGCGGGTGTCTTCTGATACGTCAGGGAGATGGATGCCTTTCATAATCCCAGGTCACCTGTGGGCAAGGTGTAGGACCTGTCAACACCTCTTACCAGGGTAACAGTCCGCAGCGATGCGGTTTAAATGGCAGATTGCTCTGCGCATCTGGTGGATGAGAGTCCATTCGACTCCAACAGCACGGGCGAGGATTGGCGACCCCCAGTCTATACCACACACCCGTGTGTGCCAGTCATAGAAAGGCAATATGATGGCAACGCCATAATTGCCCGAGGAAACTCGACATCATACATGTGGCTGTACATATTTTGGCCATAAATGTCAGACCAAGGAACACATCTGATTAAGAGGAGGAGGGCATCGCTGCACTGCGTTCATAAACTGGCCGGTGTAATAAACCAAAGAAATATACTGACAGTGACTCAGAATAAAAACAAATGGTGAATATTAGTTTTATGACAGCTAAATGTGTCATCAACAATTGCAGATGAACAGACTGTGAAACACCATGTTGTTGTGTTTGTGAAGAAATTCAAATCCAAATGAATGGAATGCTCAAGTCTGGATGACATAACAACTCATCTGGACTTGAGTTTTTGCAAGTATCTTGGGGGGGGGGGGGGGGGGGGGCTGGCAGAATAGTCTAGCTAGAAGTATGCAAACTCACTTCTGCGCTGTCAGCCTGGGTTTGAATCCCGACGCAGCTATAAACTGTCATTCTGGTGTTTTGCATCCAAGGCAATTTGTCAAAATGTGTGCCGTCCATTGGAAGGACATGAAGCCAGAGGACAAGTCTGACAGCATTGGCCGTTTGGAAACATGAATGATCCCTTTGTCTTTGCAAAGAGTAGACGAGTTAACATTATACAGTGCCTTCAGAAAGTATTCACACCCCTTGACTTTTTCTACGGCATATTCTTCTCAAGGATTTGCCTGTATTTGGCTTCATGTAGAAACTCTGTAGTTCTGTCAGAGTGGTCATTGGGTCCTTGGTCACCTCCCTGACCAAGGTCCTTCTTGCCCGGTTGCTGAATTTGGTTGGACGGCCAGCTCTAGGAAGAGTCTGAGTGGTTCCATATTCTTTACATTTCCTAATGATGGAGCTCACTGTGCTCTTGGAAACTTTCAACACTCTAGAAATTGTTTTATCCCCTTCCCTCGATCTATGCTTCCTCACAATATCTCACAATCAATGTTCTACGGACAGCGCCTTGGACTTCATGGTATAGTTTCTGCTCTGACATGCACTGTCAACTGTGAAAGGTGCGTTACTTTCTAAACATTTTTTTTAATGTTGAAGGCTCCAGTCACAGACGAAATAGTCCTCATCGAGCTCAGGCCTTAAAAAAAATAACCGTAATGATAAATGTGAGGCAAGAGAAATAAAAGAGAGAGAATGTAAAGGTAATGAGTGAAAATGAGTAAGAAAAGTGTATGATGAAAAGTGTATGAAGAAAAGTGTATGATGAAAAGTGTATGATGAAAAGTGTATGATGAAAAGTGTATGATGAAAAGTGTATGAAGAAAAGTGTATGAAGAAAAGTGTATGAAGAAAAGTGAATGATGAAAAGTGTATGATGAAAAGTGTATGAAGAAAAGTGTATGATGAAAAGTGTATGATGAAAAGTGTATGATGAAAAGTGTATGATGAAAAGTGTATGATGAAAAGTGTATGAAGAAAAGTGTATGAAGAAAAGTGTATGAAGAAAAGTGAATGATGAAAAGTGTATGATGAAAAGTGTATGATGAAAAGTGTATGATGAAAAGTGTATGAAGAAAAGTGTATGAAGAAAAGTGTATGAAGAAAAGTGTATGAAGAAAAGTGTATGATGAAAAGTGTATGATGAAAAGTGTATGATGAAAAGTGTATGAAGAAAAGTGTATGATGAAAAGTGTATGAAGAAAAGTGTATGAAGAAAAGTGAATGATGAAAAGTGTATGATGAAAAGTGTATGATGAAAAGTGTATGATGAAAAGTGTATGATGAAAAGTGTATGAAGAAAAGTGTATGAAGAAAAGTGGATGATGAAAAGTGTATGATGAAAAGTGTATGATGAAAAGTGTATGATGAAAAGTGTATGAAGAAAAGTGAATGATGAAAAGTGTATGATGAAAAGTGTATGATGAAAAGTGTATGAAGAAGAGTGAATGATGAAAAGTGTATGATGAAAAGTGTATGATGAAAAGTGTATGATGAAAAGTGTATGATGAAAAGTGTATGAAGAAAAGTGTATGAAGAAAAGTGTATGATGAAAAGTGTATGATGAAAAGTGTATGATGAAAAGTGTATGAAGAAAAGTGTATGACGAAAAGAGTATGACGAAAAGTGTATGAAGAAAAGTGTATGATGAAAAGTGTATGATGAAAAGTGTATGAAGAAAAGTGTATGAAGAAAAGTGTATGAAGAAAAGTGTATGATGAAAAGTGTATGATGAAAAGTGTATGAAGAAAAGTGTATGATGAAAAGTGTATGAAGAAAAGTGTATGATGAAATGTGTATGAAGAAAAGTGAATGATGAAAAGTGTATGATGAAAAGTGTATGATGAAAAGTGTATGATGAAAAGTGTATGAAGAAAAGTGTATGAAGAAAAGTGTATGATGAAAAGTGTATGATGAAAAGTTTATGATGAAAAGTGTCAGAAGAAAAGTATGATGAAAAGTGTATGATGAAAAGTGTATGATGAAAAGTGTATGATGAAAAGTGTATGAAGAAAAGTGTATGAAGAAAAGTGTATGATGAAAAGTGTATGATGAAAAGTGTATGAAGAAAAGTGTATGAAGAAAAGTGTATGATGAAAAGTGTATGATGAAAAGTGTATGATGAAAAGTGTATGATGAAAAGAGTATGACGAAAAGTGTATGAAGAAAAGTGTATGATGAAAAGTGTATGATGAAAAGTGTATGATGAAAAGTGTATGATGAAAAGTGTATGATGAAAAGTGTATGATGAAAAGTGTATGATGAAAAGTGTATGATGAAAAGTGTATGATGAAAAGTGTATGATGAAAAGTGTATGATGAAAAGTGTATGATGAAAAGTGTATGATGAAAAGTGTTTGATGAAAAGTGTATGATTAAAAGTGTATGATGAAAAGTGTATGATGAAAAGTGTATGATGAAAAGTGTATGATGAAAAGTCTATGATGAAAAGTCTATGATGAAAAGTCTATGATGAAAAGTGTATGATGAAAAGAGTATGATGAAAAGTCTATGATGAAAAGTCTATGATGAAAAGTGTATGACGAAAAGAGTATGACGAAAAGTGTATGATGAAAAGTGTATGATGAAAAGTGTGATGAAAAGTGTATGATGAAAAGTGTATGATGAAAAGTGTATGATGAAAAGTGTATGAAGAAAAGTGTATGAAGAAAAGTGTATGATGAAAAGTGTATGATGAAAAGTGTATGATGAAAAGAGTATGACGAAAAGTGTATGAAGAAAAGTGTATGATGAAAAGTGTATGATTAAAAGTCTATGATGAAAAGTCTATGATGAAAAGTGTATGATGAAAAGTCTATGATGAAAAGTCTATGATGAAAAGTGTATGATGAAAAGAGTATGACGAAAGGAGTATGACGAAAAGTGTATGAAGAAAAGTGTATGATGAAAAGTGTATGATGAAAAGTGTATGATGAAAAGTCTATGATGAAAAGTGTATGATGAAAAGTGTATGATGAAAAGTCTATGATGAAAAGTCTATGGTGAAAAGTCTATGATGAAAAGTGTATGATGAAAAGAGTATGACGAAAAGTGTATGATGAAAAGTGTATGACGAAAAGTGTATGATGAAAAGTGTATGATGAAAAGTGTATGATGAAAAGTGTATGATGAAAAGTGTATGATGAAAAGTGTATGATGAAAAGTCTATGATGAAAAGTCTATGATGAAAAGTCTAGATGATGAAAAGTCTAGATGATGAAAAGTCTATGATGAAAAGTCTATGATGAAAAGTCTATGATGAAAAGTCTATGATGTTCGTTTGCGAGAAAGAGAGATTGAATCTAGCCCGGTAGCGATAGTTTGAGTGAGACAGAAAGTAAGACCAGCAATCCTGACAGAGTGTAACATGGTTCCGGGCACCACTTTAACGCTCCGAAGTCAGAACAGTAGTACTACACTGAGCGGTTGCTGTCTATAACCTACTACCTAAAAAAAACCGGTCCAATCGAATGGGTGTTTTTTAGGGGACACCATTTCCTTACTGGATAGCTGTTGGCTCCCGAAGGGAGCTCATCCACCCTTTAACAGGTATTGTTTTTAGGCCCGCATGGTGTTACAGTCACCCTTGTCAGTGGCAAGCCAGTGAGTGTAGTCGGTTTAGTTGCCGAGGACCCGACCATGTGGCAGGTAGCACTGGGTTACATGTTATCAGTGGCAGTCAAGAAAGAGACTGACCTGACTGTAAAAATCATGTCTAATCAATTGAATTGGCTGCAGGTGGACTCAAATCAAGTTATAAAGGCATCTCAAGGATGATCAAAGGAAATTGGATGCACCTGAGCTCAATTTGGAGTGTCATAGTAAAGGGGTTGAATACTTAATTACTCAAGACATTTCAGCTTTCCATTTTTAATTATTTTGTAAAATTTTCTAAAAAATAAATTCCATTTTGACATTGTGGGCTATTATGTGTAGATGAGTGACAAAAAATATATATCAATTCAACACATTTTAAGTTCAGGCTGTAACACAACAAAATGTGAAAAATTCAAGGGGTGTGAATACTTTCTGAAGGCACTGTAGACTGTTAAGCCTGGCAAATCCGTTCATGAAAAATTTGGGCCAATACCTTCCTGTGAAGTAGGTGGGAATAATTGGGGCTGTTAAATGAGTCATAATATATCGATTGGCATACCATCAAAATCATGCACCAAAAGCCAAATATAATGATCATTGCCATCATTGTCAGCTGTATGAAATATCGTGATATTGAATCGGTTTCTCTCACCCTTGATGTAGATCAACATAATCTCTTCGAAAGTGTTATTGATTGATAGATGCAGCGTCAGTATCTGATTTCAGATCAACCCAGCACATTGTACTAAGCTTGACACCATTTTAAAGCGGGTATTTGGCTATGTTCTTCTTTCCTTCCGTCCGTGAAAAATGAAGAAGAACCTTTCAAACCTATCGTGTTTAATTCTACGGGGTTCTAAAGAGTAATTATAAAGGGTTCTAAAGAGTAATTATAAAGGGTTCTAAAGAGTAATTATAAAGGGTTCTAAAGAGTAATTATAAAGGGTTCTAAAGAGTAATTATAAAGGGTTCTAAAGAGTAATTATAAAGGGTTCTAAAGAGTAATTATAAAGGGTTCTAAAGAGTAATTATAAAGGGTTCTAAAGAGTAATTATAAAGGGTTCTAAAGAGTAATTATAATGGGTTCTAAAGAGTAATTATAAAGGGTTCTAAAGAGTAATTATAAAGGGTTCTAAAGAGTAATTATAAAGGGTTCTAAAGAGTAATTATAAAGGGTTCTAAAGAGTAATTATAAAGGGTCTAAAGAGTAATTATAAAGTGTTCTAAAGAGTAATTATAAAGGGTTCTAAAGAGTAATTATAAAGGGTTCTAAAGAGTAATTATAAAGGGTTCTAAAGAGTAATTATAAAGGGTTCTAGAGGGTAATTCTAAAGAGTAATTCTAAAGGGTTCTAAAGAGTAATTCTAAAGGGTTCTAAAGAGTAATTATAAAGTGTTCTAAAGAGTAATTATAAAGGGTTCTAAAGAGTAATTATAAAGGGTTCTAAAGAGTAATTATAAAGGGTTCTAGAGGGTAATTATAAAGAGTAATTCTAAAGGGTTCTAAAGAGTAATTCTAAAGGGTTCTAAAGAGTAATTATAAAGGGTCTAAAGTAATTATAAAGGGTTCTAAAGAGTAATTCTAAAGGGTTCTAAAGAGTAATTATAAAGGATTCTAAAGAGTAATTATAAAGGGTTCTAAAGAGTAATTATAAAGGGTTCTAAAGAGTAATTATAAAGGGTTCTAAAGAGTAATTATAAAGGGTTCTAAAGAGTAATTATAAAGGGTTCTAAAGAGTAATTCTAAAGGGTTCTAAAGGGTAATTCTAAAGGGTTCTAAAGAGTAATTATAAAGGGTTCTAAAGAGTAATTCTAAAGGGTTCTAAAGGATAATTCTAAAGGGTTCTAAAGAGTAATTCTAAAGGGTTCTAAAGAGTAATTATAAAGGGTTCTAAAGAGTAATTCTAAAGGGTTCTAAAGAGTAATTATAAAGGGTTCTAAAGAGTAATTCTAAAGGGTTCTAAAGAGTAATTCTAAAGGGTTCTAAAGAGTAATTCTAAAGGGTTCTAAAGAGTAATTATAAAGGGTTCTAAAGAGTAATTCTAAAGGGTTCTAAAGAGTAATTATAAAGGGTTCTAAAGAGTAATTATAAAGGGTTCTAGAGGGTAATTCTAAAGGGTTCTAAAGAGTAATTCTAAAGGGTTCTAAAGAGTAATTATAAAGGGTTCTAAAGAGTAATTATAAAGTGTTCTAAAGAGTAATTATAAAGGGTTCTAAAGAGTAATTCTAAAGGGTTCTAAAGAGTAATTCTAAAGGGTTCTAAAGAGTAATTCTAAAGGGTTCTAAAGAGTAATTATAAAGGGTTCTAGAGGGTAATTCTAAAGGGTTCTAAAGAGTAATTCTAAAGGGTTCTAAAGAGTAATTATAAAGGGTTCTAAAGAGTAATTATAAAGGGTTCTAGAGGGTAATTCTAAAGGGTCCTAAAGAGTAATTCTAAATGGTTCTAAAGAGTAATTATAAAGGGTTCTAAAGAGTAATTATAAAGGGTTCTAAAGAGTAATTATAAAGGGTTCTAAAGAGTAATTATAAAGGGTTCTAAAGAGTAATTATAAAGGGTTCCAAAGAGTAATTCTAACGGGTTCTAAAGAGTAATTATAAAGGTTCTAAAGGGTTCTAAAGAGTAATTCTAAAGGGTTCTAAAGGGTAATTCTAAAGGGTTCGAAAGAGTAATTATAAAGGGTTCTAAAGAGTAATTATAAAGGGTTCTAGAGGGTAATTCTAAAGGGTTCTAAAGAGTAATTCTAAAGGGTTCTAAAGAGTAATTATAAAGGGTTCTAGAGGGTAATTCTAAAGGGTTCTAAAGAGTAATTCTAAAGGGTTCTAAAGAGTAATTATAAAGGGTTCTAAAGAGTAATTATAAAGGGTTCTAAAGAGTAATTATAAAGGGTTCTAAAGAGTAATTCTAAAGGGTTCTAAAGAGTAATTCTAAAGGGTTCTAAAGAGTAATTATAAAGGGTTCTAAAGAGTAATTATAAAGGGTTCTAAAGAGTAATTATAAAGGGTTCTAAAGAGTAATTCTAAAGGGTTCTAAAGGGTAATTCTAAAGGGTTCTAAAGAGTAATTATAAAGGGTTCTAAAGAGTAATTCTAAAGGGTTCTAAAGAGTAATTATAAAGGGTTCTAAAGAGTAATTCTAAAGGGTTCTAAAGGGTAATTCTAAAGGGTTCTAAAGAGTAATTATAAAGGGTTCTAAAGAGTAATTCTAAAGGGTTCTAAAGGATAATTCTAAAGGGTTCTAAAGAGTAATTATAAAGGGTTCTAAAGAGTAATTCTAAAGGGTTCTAAAGAGTAATTATAAAGGGTTCTAAAGAGTAATTCTAAAGGGTTCTAAAGAGTAATTCTAAAGGGTTCTAAAGGATAATTCTAAAGGGTTCTAAAGAGTAATTATAAAGGGTTCTAAAGAGTAATTCTAAAGGGTTCTAAAGGGTAATTCTAAAGGGTTCTAAAGAGTAATTATAAAGGGTTCTAAAGAGTAATTCTAAAGGGTTCTAAAGGATAATTCTAAAGGGTTCTAAAGAGTAATTATAAAGGGTTCTAAAGAGTAATTCTAAAGGGTTCTAAAGAGTAATTATAAAGGGTTCTAAAGAGTAATTCTAAAGGGTTCTAAAGAGTAATTCTAAAGGGTTCTAAAGAGTAATTCTAAAGGGTTCTAAAGAGTAATTATAAAGGGTTCTAAAGAGTAATTATAAAGGGTTCTAAAGAGTAATTCTAAAGGGTTCTAAAGGGTAATTCTAAAGGGTTCTAAAGAGTAATTATAAAGGGTTCTAAAGAGTAATTCTAAAGGGTTCTAAAGGATAATTCTAAAGGGTTCTAAAGAGTAATTATAAAGGGTTCTAAAGAGTAATTCTAAAGGGTTCTAAAGAGTAATTATAAAGGGTTCTAAAGAGTAATTCTAAAGGGTTCTAAAGAGTAATTCTAAAGGGTTCTAAAGGATAATTCTAAAGGGTTCTAAAGAGTAATTATAAAGGGTTCTAAAGAGTAATTCTAAAGGGTTCTAAAGGGTAATTCTAAAGGGTTCTAAAGAGTAATTATAAAGGGTTCTAAAGAGTAATTCTAAAGGGTTCTAAAGGATAATTCTAAAGGGTTCTAAAGAGTAATTATAAAGGGTTCTAAAGAGTAATTCTAAAGGGTTCTAAAGAGTAATTATAAAGGGTTCTAAAGAGTAATTCTAAAGGGTTCTAAAGAGTAATTCTAAAGGGTTCTAAAGAGTAATTCTAAAGGGTTCTAAAGAGTAATTATAAAGGGTTCTAAAGAGTAATTATAAAGGGTTCTAAAGAGTAATTCTAAAGGGTTCTAAAGAGTAATTCTAAAGAGTAATTCTAAAGGGTTCTAGAGGGTAATTCTAAAGGGTTTTAGAGGGTAATTATAAAGGGTTCTAAAGAGTAATTATAAAGGGTTCTAAAGAGTAATTATAAAGCGTTCTAAAGAGTAATTCTAAAGGGTTCCAGAGGGTAATTCTAAAGGGTTCTAGAGGGTAATTCTAAAGGGTTTTAGAGGGTAATTTTAAAGGGTAATTCTAAAGGGTCCTAGAGGGTAATTCTAAAGGGTTCTAGAGGGTAATTCTGAAGGATAATTCTGAAGGTTCTAAAGGGTAATTGTCATGGCTTTATTCATTTATAGGCTTTGCCTATTTTATATTTTAAAAATGTCAAACTGAACCGCTCCTTTCGGAAATGGGTGCGGTTTCATTTTTAACTCACCTGGAACAAAGTTCAGGTGAGCTTATGCGATAGCGCGTAGTCAGTCAGTCAGTCAGTCAGTCAGTCAGTCAGTCAGTCCGTCCATCCGTAAACACTTGCAACTTCTCCGAAACCGCTGAAGGGATTATAACCAAACTTGGCACAAATTATGTTTGTTGTATTGTGACTAAAGTTTGTTCACGACATTAAAATAATCGGGGTCTAAGAGGTTTACCGGGGTCAAAGTGGACCCAGGTTTAACCCCCCAAAATAGGAATTTGCTTTTTCCCCTGAAACTACACACACTATTTCAATGAAACTTCACCACAACCTTCATCACCCTTGATGTACCAAAGTTTGTTCACGGCATGGAAAAAAAATCCGCCCCTTTAGGGGCCTATGGGGGTGTTGCCCCCTAAAATAGGAATTTGCTTTCTTCTCAGACACTACACACGCAATTTCGATGAAACTTCACCACAACCTTAATCACCCCATGATGTACCAATGTTTGTTCAAGGCATTAGAAAAATTGGGGTCTTAAGTATATATGGTTGGGGGAAGGAGAGGGGGAGGGGGTTTGCCCCCCAAAATAGGTATTTTTTTGTTTCTTTGTTTAAAGTCTTGTGATTATGTTAGTATGATTCTACATGCTGCCCTGTCTTCTAGCAACCATTGAAATTGGTTTAAAATACCCTTAGTCGGTGCAGTATACTGTTTATCCTACCAGGTGAGCGCCAGGGGTAATGCCCCTATGTTTTAAGTTACACTTAACACCATTTTAATGTAGTGTCATAAAAATCCCATCTGATCTCTAGACAACAAATTATTGTTGAAGAGTGATGTGTAATGTAATGACGTATTTGGTATAACTGGTTAACTTTAACCCAGAGGTTTGTGAAATCTGATTTCTCAGAAATGATATCGAGACTAAAATTGGGGTTTGTTAAAAAATTTAAATTAAGCCATAATTCCAAGAACGCTTCCTCATCTCCTGCTGATCTTTACGATTGAGCATTTCGCATTGTCTATTATGAAAAGGTCTAACGTTTAAAAATGCCCATCATTTGATCAATGTCCATTGTTTCCCTGCTTTAACCTGTCTCTTCTGTCAGCCTTTTATGGGTCAGTGCAATTGGAATCCATCCGAGCTATATAACCACGATGGTTTATATATGCACATAAGCCATGGGCATGTCTTTGCTTCAAACCCAGGTTATTTTTATTTTATATTCCGGAGTGGTCTGTTGCCTATACATCGCTCGAATAATTGTGGCATTCTCTTGAGCAAGGGATTTTTTTTTACCGCAGAGGTTCCACGAGTCCTTGCTATATTTTTCTTTTAATGATGAGTATATATGCATCAGGAAGAAGATAGTTGGTTTCGGGTCGTTTATTGGCACAATTATGTTGCTCATGGTCACTTGAGAGTTGCAATTCCACGGGGTTTCCATATATCTCGTGGGATTGTGAGTTGGATAGGCGCTGTGATGGGGCCATGACCTGAAGGAGCCAGGCTGTTGCTGTTTCGATTGTGGTTTCTGTGAAGCCAGTGATGGCATGATGGTGGGGTGGATCGGGGAGGGGAAAGAGGTAAATATTCCGCTGTTTCAATGACGTAATGAATAAATATGTAATGGTCGATGTGAGAATGCCCTTTTGCTTTTATGAGTGGGAGTTGGGGATGGGGAGGGTTGGAAAGAGAGTTGGGGTTGGGCGTGGGAAGAGCAAATATGGGAAAGAGTTGGGGGGGGGGGGGGGTTGGAAAGAGAGTTGGGGTTGGGAGTGGGGGAGAGCAAATATGGGAAAGAGTTGGGGGGGGGGTGGAAAGAGAGTTGGGGTTGGGAGTGGGGGGTTGAAAGAGAGTTGGGGTTGGGAGTGGGGGAGAGCAAATATGAGAAAGAGTTGGGGGGGGGGGGGGGTTGGAAAGACAGTTGGGGTTGGGAGTGGGGGAAAGCAAATATGGGAAAGAGTTGGGGGGGGGGGGGGTTGGAAAGAGAGTTGGGGTTGGGAGTGGGGGAGAGCAAATATGGGAAAGAGTTGGGGGGGGGGGTTGGAAAGAGAGTTGGGGTTGGGAGTGGGGGAGAGCAAAGATGGGAAAGAGTTGGGGGGGGGGGGGGGGTTGGAAAGAGAGTTGGGGTTGGGAGTGGGGGAGAGCAAATATGGGAAAGAGTTGGGGGGGGGGGGGGGTTGACGCCTTTTGGTGGTGGTGGGAGGGGTAGTTAAAATGGCGGCGGTCATGCGGTGTTCACGGAGCTCAGGATGTTGCAGTGGCTTAGGCCTACCATCCATTGCTAGCAGCTTTCAGGTGGCATTTGGGCTCAACACAGGGTATACTTCTGGCGTTTTTTGGGGGTGGGATGGGGGAGGGGGGTTGGTGCGGTGGGGAATGGGGGTTGTGGGGGATTTTGCATGGCTTGCAGGGATAGCCATTAATAGTTTGTATTAAAAGAAAAACACAAGTCACAAGCAGTCTGTTGTTTACTTGTGTAATTTAATGAATATTTTTAAAATTCGATTTTTACCGCCCTCAAATTTTGCCACTTTAGGCGACCGCCCTGGTAGGAGGGCATTTAAAATCGGGGCAGAATCAAGTGTGTCTCAAGGCCATTTGAGTTGTCGACACACATCACCACATTTGGACTGAGAGTTTCAAATGTTTAAAATTTCTAAATCGTTGAGTCATCTCCCATACTGAGTATCTGATGCAAGCAGCCACAGCAAATGCTTTATGTGGTTATCCACAAAGGAATTTCAGACCCATTATCACCTTCACCCATCTGCCAGATAGTAAAACCGAGGTCATGGTTGTTCTTTGGCTGGTTAGGTTGATTGTTCCTCCTGAAGTTGTATTTGCCTGCTTGATTCTGCTTTCCATTTATAGTGGGCCCACTGCTCAACAGATGATATATACAGCACTCTGCGACATCCAAACGGCCTATTTTCTTCAGTCTATGAATGAATGAATGAATGAATGAATGAATGATTGTTTTAAGGCCATTTTTCCCCGCTAGAGCGGGGGTTAGCCTTGCAGGCCCCATGACAATCATGGTTCTGTAGCGGCTACCGCTGGGTTTACACAATCGCCTTGCACCTACCAAGGACGCGGAGCGATCACCATGCCGGGCTCGTCCAGGACGCCCGGGCAGGCCCGTGCTCAACTTGCCAGGCTTCGGCCGGGACGCCCGGGCATGCCCCCTCTCGCCTTTCCTGGGCAAACGCTCCGGGATAATGTGTGTATATATATTGCTGCCCGATAAACGGGCTTTTGAGAGTACCCGAGTTGTTTTGTGACAATAAAGAAACTCGGACGAATTCCATCTTTTTGTCGCGTCCATTCTTCCGACTACGTGGGAGCACAGCTCCTTCATTGGTGACCTACTGACATGGACACGGCAGTTGCCCTTAAACTGCCTACCTTCTGGGAGGCTCACGTGGCGGTTTGGTTCGCCCAGGCGGACTCCCTGTTCGCCCTGCGAGGCATCATGGCCGACGACACCCGCTTCCACCATGTGGTAGCAGCGCTCGGTTCAGCCACCGCGGCCCGCGCCCTGAGCCTCCTCGAGAGCCCGCCAGCCGCTGACAAATACGGCGCGATTAAAAAGCTCCTCCTCGACGCTTTCGCCCTCTCATCGGCGGAACGCGCACGGCGCCTGCTCGACCTGCCCGAGCTCGGTGACACGCGCCCGTCCGAGCGAATGGACGACATGCTTTCGCTGCTCAGCGAGCACTCTCCGGCATTCCTGTTCCGGGAGCTGTTCCTCCGTCAGCTGCCTAGCCCGGTACGCCTCACCCTGGCGAGCACGACGATCACGGATCCCCGCGCCCTCGCCAGGGAAGCCGACAAGATCTCCGCGGCAGGCCAACGCATTGCAGCAGCGACCTGGGGCACACCGCCGTCAGACGCAACGCCCATGGCGCCCGAGCACCCGGCACGGTCGACGACCGAACTGCCGACGCAATTGGCAGCCGCAACGCCAAGCCGACCACCTCCAGCACGACGACCGGGGCCTCCACCTGACCAAGCATGGTGTTACTATCATGCCAGGTTCGGACAGAAGGCCCGGACATGCCGACCCCCGTGCACCTTCAGCAGGCCGGGAAACGGCCGGGCCGGCGTTCATTACCAGCCATGAGCGCCGGCCACACGGGCAATTTACTTTTCATCACGGACAAAGCGTCAGGACGGCGCTTCCTGTGCGACACCGGCGCCCAACTGAGCGTCATACCCGCCTCCGATCAGGACAGGCAGTCCGCGGTTTGCGGCCCCTCCTTGGTTGCGGCCAATGGATCGGCCATCCGCACCTTCGGCCCACGCAACGTCACCCTCTGCTTCGGCGGCCAACGCTTTACTTGGACGTTTGTAACCGCAAACCTGCCCATGGCTCTGCTAGGCGCCGACTTCCTCTGCGCACACGGACTGCTGGTGGACGTCCAACGGCGTCGCCTCATCAACGCCGAGACCTTCAGCTCCCTGGTATGCACATTGAGCAGCTCCGCTCCGACCAAGCTGGCATGCGCCCTCCCGGCGGCGAACGAGTTTGCTCGCCTGCTCACGGAGTTCCCGGCCCTCACGCGGCCGACGTTTTCGGCCGTCGCAGTACAACATGGGATCGAGCACCACATACCAACCACGGGCCCGCCGGTCTACGCCAGAGCCCGCCGCCTCGACCCAGCCAAGCTCGCCATGGCCAAAGCCGAGTTCGACACTTTGGAACACCTCGGCATCGTGCGGCGCTCCGATAGCGCGTGGGCTTCGCCACTACACATCGTCCCAAAGCCAGGGGGCGGCTGGCGCCCATGTGGCGACTACCGCCGCCTTAACGACGCTAGCACCCCCGACAGGTATCCGATCCCGCACATCCAAGACTTCTCCACCCGTCTGGCAGGACGGGTCATTTTTTCAAAAATCGATCTCATACGGGGATATCACCAGGTACCTGTCAGGGCGGCCGACGTCCCTAAAACGGCCGTCATCATGCCGTTCGGCTTATTCGAATTCCTACGGATGCCGTTTGGCCTCAAGAACGCGGCTCAGCCGTTCCAGCGCTTGATGGACGGCGTGCTGTGTGACCTGCCGTTCCTCTTCGTTTACCTGGACGACATCCTCGTCGCCAGCACGTCCCGGGCCGAGCACCTCCTCCACCTCCGAACACTGTTCGGGCGCCTCAGCGTGCACGGCCTCATCGTCAACCCGGCCAAATGCCACTTCGGCACGACGGCCGTTGATTTTTTGGGCCACCACATCACCAAGAACGGGGCCGTGCCACTGCCAACCAAGGTCGAGGCCATCACCACGTTTCCGCGTCCCCGCTCCATAAAGGCCCTGCAGGAATTCCTGGGAATGGTGAATTTCTATCACTGCTTCATGCCCCGCGCTGCTCAACTCATGTGGCCCCTCTACGAAGCCCTCCGGGGCAAGCCGGCCAAGCACGACATCGTCTGGTCCGCAGCAATGGACGCGGCCTTCCAAAGCTCAAAACGGGCCCTCGCCGACGCAACACTGCTCGCTCACCCGGTGCTCAACGCTCCCATCGCCCTCACCACGGATGCCTCCGACTACGCGGTGGGCGCCGTACATGAGCAATGGGTGAACGGGGTTTGGCAGCCACTCGCTTTTTTCAGCCGGCAGCTCCGGCCGAACGAGCTCAAATATAGCATGTTCGAACTTGAGCTCCTCGGTCTACACCTGGCCGTTCGCCATTTCCGCCACCTCCTGGAGGGCCGACCCTTCATGGCGTTCGTCGACCACAAGCCGTTGGTTTACGCAATGGCCAAGGTCACGGAGCCGTGGTCGGCCCGCCAACAGCGCCACCTCTCCGCCATGTCGGAGTTTACCACGGACATCCGGCATGTCGCCGGCAAAAACAACGCCGTGGCCGACTGTCTTTCTCGGGCCAGCGCGAACGCGGTCCACCTCGGCATGGACTTCGCGCTTATGGCGGTGGACCAAACCACCGACACCACGGTGCAAGCCCTCCGGGCGGCGGACACGGGCCTCCGCCTGGCCGACATCCCCTTCGCGGACACTGTCCTGCTCTGCGACGTCTCCCAAGGCCAGCCTCGCCCCATCGTGCCCGTTACCTGGCAACGCCGCATCTTCGCCTCCCTCCATGGCCTTTCCCACCCGGGCCGAAAAGCTTCCCAGAAGCTGGTGTCGGCGCGATTCGTCTGGCACGGCCTTCGACGGGACGTCCGCGATTGGACCAGCACCTGCACAGCCTGCCAACAGGCCAAGGTCCACCGACACACCCAGGCCCCGCTGGCACCTTTCACCGTGCCCGAACGACGTTTCGACCACGTCAACGTGGATCTGGTGGGCCCCCTCCCCCCATCACAGGGGTTCACACACCTGCTCACCATGGTGGACAGGACCACCAGGTGGCCGGAGGCCGTTCCCCTCATCTCCACCACCACCGCCGACGTGGCGCAGGCTTTCATCGCCACCTGGGTCGCCCGCTTCGGCGCACCGGCGGACATCTCGTCGGACCGCGGACCGCAGTTCACCTCCGAGCTGTGGGGCGCGGTCGCCCGCAACCTGGGGGTCAAGCTCCACCGTACTACGGCCTACCACCCCCAAGCCAACGGGTTGTGCGAGCGATTCCACCGCTCCATGAAGGCCGCGCTCATGGCCGGCCTTCAAGACGGCGGTTGGGCCGACCGGCTGCCGTGGGTCCTTTTGGGCCTCCGCACGGCCCCCAAGGAGGACCTCCGGGCATCCACCGCCGAGCTTGTCTACGGCCAGGCGCTACGCGTCCCGGGCGAATTCGTGCCCGACGCTACCAGTCCCTGGTCCGCAGCTCACCAGCACTCGGAACTCCAGGAGGCCGCCCGGCGGTTTGCCCCCGTGCCAACATCCCACCACGGTGACCCCCAGTCCTACGTCCCCCCAGCGCTTCGCACAGCGGAGTACGTTTTTGTGCGTCATGACGCACATCGGGGGCCACTCCGGCCGCCGTACGACGGGCCCTTCCGGGTCCTGCGACAGGACGACAAGTCGTTCGTCATCGACATCGGCGGCAGGTCGGACTGGATTGCGGTGGACTGCCTCAAGCCGGCGCACGTGGACATCGACCAACCACCACGGTTAGCCCTTCCGCCGCGGCGAGGCCGCCCCCCGTCCACGGTGCCCCCCACTCGACCGCCCACGACCACACCGGACCCCCCCCCCCCCCACAACCCGCCAGGGGTCACTTCGGCCGGGTCATCAGGACCCCCCTCAAATTGACCCTGCCGGTGCAAGTCGATTCTGGGGGGACGTGTGTAGCGGCTACCGCTGGGTTTACACAATCGCCTTGCACCTACCAAGGACGCGGAGCGATCACCATGCCGGGCTCGTCCAGGACGCCCGGGCATGCCCACCCTCGACTTGCCAGGCCGCGGCCAGGACGCCCGGCCACGCCCCCTCTCGCCTTTCCTGGGCAAACGCTCCGGGATAATGTGTGTATATATATTGCTGCCCGATAAACGGGCTTTTGAGAGTACCCGAGTTGTTTTGTGACAATAAAGAAACTCGGACGAATTCCAGCTTTTTGTCGCGTCCATTCTTCCGACTACGTGGGAGCACAGCTCCTTCAGTTCCCTGTTTGAGGGGATGTTTTATGGCCGGATGCCGTTTCTGACACCAACGCTTGGTCGCCTCTTACGATGCGCAGGGATACGGTGTACCTATGCTAAATAGAGGTACACACAGGGATCATTTATCCCAGCAAGCTGGTAGTCAGGTTCCCTATGTTAACAAATATAATTTCGTTCAAGATTTTGGGAGATTAGAAAACCTGTACATTTTTGGAATCATCAGAGCATGGAGAATCCGAAAATCAATGTTGGCATTTGAACAGACACCTGCATAGCCGCCATTTTGGATTTTCAAAATGGCCGCCATAAAATACATATTTTGCGCTATCTCGGCTTCTCGTCAACCTAGAAACTTCATTAAATATGCTAATCCTATGTTTTCTTGGTCAAGGAATCCAATAAAGGCCTCAAAATAGTGCTCAGGATTATCGAAAAGCAACAAACAAAGGTAATTGAAAACCATTGTCTTTATATTTGTGATATAACTGTATTACATAATACATGATATTGCAAGTCCTTTGAAGTTATAGGTATGGGTTTATAAAGCAAGAAATCAGCCTTGTTAGTATCAGATTGAACTATAAATCCTATACACAGGATCTACTAGGTCTATACCGTTCAGGAATATGCTTTTACAGACCTTCATCATTGTCCTGAGTGTCATTTTCGCAAAGGTGTCTACGCAAATGTAAACATTAATTTTTGGATTCCTCATGCTCTGAATATTCCAAAAATGTATAGTTTTGCTCATCTCCATAAATTTGAACGAAAAAACAGTGAACCTGACTATGGTACTCAATTTGCCGACCTCGGAAGGATGACAGGCTGAGTCAACCCCCCTGGTGTTAATTCAGCGATCGACCGGGATTCGAACCCAGGATCCTAGGATCCCAAGCCTGCACCCTAACCGCTAAGCCAACACCAGGCTTTGTTCTGTATGTCATAACATAATTGTTCAAGTTCCGAAATTGTTCAAATTTTATTCCGTTTCATCAGTGTACCTCTCATTTATGATCTACCACACAAAAATAGCGCTGTGGTAAACTGTTGTACGCTGTCCAATCAAAAACGTTGCAGTAGCTCCTGGAGATTGATGGCTGTATTCTGTGAGAAACAAAACTAATTTGATCCTTAGTTTTATGGTGCTTATTCAAACTCACATCTCTCATGGACAGTGAATAAATAAATAAATAAATAAATAACCCTTTAATGATGCCGAGATCTTGGCAAAGGACGTCAGAATGTTAATGAAATCAACAGCATGTTGAATGAGTCAATGACCTCGTCTTAGATCTGTAATGCGGTTATAACTGAGTCTTATTGGGTACACTCGTACCCATTTTTTGGGGGGTACCACCTGAGTATACCTCTTTGTTGAAGGTTTTGTGGATCCAAAGTGGAGGTCATCACCATTTTCTGCTGATGTTGTTGTTGATTACTCCCCTCCTGCCCTCTTTCCCCCAGTCAGTTCTGCTTTAACAGGCCTGTGGCTCAGAGATAGCTGATTTATCTCCCAGGAGTGACCCAGAAATCCCTCACATCTAATAAGTTGGTGTCATCAGTGCCGTTGAGTCTATGCTTGTACTGTAAAAGCTGTGGGTAGTGTCCATGTATACAGCAACAGCGGAGGCGTGAAAGGTGGACACGATCAGACTTGGTGAGTAATTTCCCTGTGTCGTTGATGGGTCTACATTTAGTGCCCACGATACTGTTTGGGCCCAGGTTGGTTATTGCATTTATGGTGATGTGGGTATGGATGCTTTTTGTAGTTATCGTTGATCTGTGGGGGAATGTTTTGAAGGATGTCGTTGTAGTCTTTGTGGTGTAGTCTTAATGCGTCTAAGGGTCTAGCTCTAGATGGTTGGATATGTAGTGGCACTTGCAGCTGCAAGGAACTGCGCATCTTCTGTCCAAGTGGTCTTTGATTTTTAACATATTTTTTGCCTCTGTATGTAGGTGTTTGGTGGGTGTTGTTAATGTACCACCTGTGCTGATGCAAAAGGATTTGCTTTGTATAGCTTGTAGGGTGTTGAGCTGTTTGGGATGGAGTCCCAGGATGAGCAGGCATAGTCAATATGAATGAAATAAACAGGACGTTTCTCAAGATAGGCTAATTACCATGTGTAGCAAAGAGAAGCTGACATTTCGGGCATTGACCCTTCATCAAAGCAAAATAGGCTCGTTTTTGCTCCAATGAAGGCTTAATGCCCAAAATATCGGCTTTCACTTGCTTCCCATGACGGTCAGCATACCTCAAACAATGTCCTGTTGATTTCATTCACATTCTGACGTTCTTTGCCAAACTCAGTGGCGTAATGGTAAGAGCGTCCTCTCTGAGGCTGGGAAGTTGGTGGTTCGAAACCTGGCTGAGTCATACCAAAGATTTAAAAAATGGTACGTGCTGCTTTCTTGCTTTACGCTCAGCATAAAAAAAAGTTATATCACTGACAAACCATAGGGCAGACTCTGATGGGTCGAATGGCCTCCTCCTGTGTTGAAGTTCCTTCAAAGGGAACTCACATTTTGACATCAGTTGTGTGTATGTTTGTGTTTATCTTTGTATTATTTGCATGCACACTGCCATTGGTAAACTTAAAGTTTGAGCGTTGGTGCTGTCTGTCGCCATTCTTAGTGAAAGTGTGTCCATCTTTCAGCACCGGGAATATCGGCTTCACTTATACTCTCAACCACTTGTCTCCGCACCGGTGCTGGTCCGTGAAAGGAAAGCTACTGGTCCACGGAGTAATGTCGGAAAAGTGCATGCTCCCTACCCCAATTCTTTTGCTATTATTTTACTGCCACACAGTCACCAGACATGCCCGATTAATTTGGTCAATTAGGGGCAAGAACAGTTCGCTGGTGAGGGGAGGAAAGGGGGCGTCAACTCAACATGGGTTCAAGTTCAACGTGTACCTCCCATGGCCTCAGCTCGTTTCCTGAAAAGTCTCCCACCCCACTCTTCCTTCATGAGCACCACATGAGCACCACATGAGCACCACATGAACACCACATGAGCACCACATGAGCGTCCGAACCAAAGATGCACTGCTTCTTCGCCTGGCGACGAACTGCTTTTAAGTGAAAAAACGTTTTCTGTTTTCCGGCATTGTCTCTGCCTCATATGTACAATGTCAAAGCAAGCATCATTGAAAGGTTTCTTCAAACAGACCAGAACATCAAAATGCAGCAGGAAGGAAGGATTGAATAACCCAATTCCCCAGCAACAACCAAGAAAGCTCATCACGCTTTCAAGCGTCATAATGGGGAATCATTTACTCTTTATATTGTATTTCTTTAAAGTTTGTTTCATTAAAATGATGTTTTAATAATGTTTTTACTTGCAGAGATGTTTTACGGAGATGTTTCATTAATGATGTTTTTAGTATTTATTTGTATTTCTTTGTACAAAGCTTCTTAAAAAAGTGGAAAATACTTGGAACCTGAGAGAAAGGGGCGTGTCTCTGCACAACTAAAGATTTGGAGAACTTTCTGATCAACTCTCCCAAACTGAGTGAACATTGAACCTTGTATGATTGCTTCGTGTGAACATGGCCGGCTTGGTGATTTATTTAATGGACGTCTGCAGGTGGAAAGATTATGCCGTCATTACAAACATTCAGGCAGACTTCCCACAGGAAGACACCGTATCTGGTTTGGGTGCTTCTTTACACCAATGGGAAGGTCATATCTGGGGCTTGTGAATGCACATGGTGAGTTTAGCATGATGATATTTACTATTAGTCATGTTTGGGGGAAGGTGGGGGTTAGAGGTTCGGTTCGGAGCTTTATGACGTGCAAGTGCCGTGATAAATCCAATATATTTTTAGTTTGTTTCTTGGGCCATGAGCAATTATACTAGATTTTTGCATCTATTTGTAAAAGGAGAAGTGTGTGTGTGTGTGTGTGTGTGTGTGTGTGTGTGTGTGTGTGTGTGTGTGTGTGTGTGTTTGTGTGTGTGTGTGTGTGTTATATCCATTTCCCCCACTCGCTTGTACGAACAGGAAATGGTATGAAGTAGACACCACTCATCCATGGCTATTTCTCGTATTTCCTATATTTCCGTGAAAGACGATTTGACAGATTTTGCACGAGCAAAGGCAGGTTAAAAGTGCCCGGCGAGCAGAACCAAGTCACTGAAAATGCACACACAGCGCATGCACAAAAGGCCTCATTAGCAATAATACATTATTTTAAGTCGTGTATTGCTGAGGAGATCATTCTCCCATGCAAGAAAGACATTCATCAAGATTTGTTGGATGAAAGAGCTGTCAAGACAATCTCTCAAGTCCCCCTCTCAAATGACACCACAGCTAAGAGAATAAACAAAATGTCAGCTGATGTGGAGGAGCAGGTAGTGTGTGAAATTATAACTTTCGTATAAAGTATTTCAGCAATTTGATGAATCGACAGACGTCACCAATCGGGCATTTCTCTTGGTTTATGTTCGTTATGAGCATGAAAGAGACTTTAAAAAAAGAGTTTCTTGCTTTGCTAGCCCTACCAACAAAGACAACCAATGAAGCCATTTTAAAAGCATTGGATGATTTATCTTCAAAGTCATAATAATAATAATAATAATAATAATAATAATACATTTATTTTGTATAGCGCTTTTCAAGAAACCCAAAGACGCTTTAACATGGTACATAAAACAAAGACAAAAGAGACAAAAATACATAATTAAAAAACCAAACAGAAAGGAAGGAGAAGGAGAAGAGACGATCAGGGGTTGAATGTGGTGTTGAATAGGTGGGTCTTGAGTGATGATTTGAATGTGGTGAGTGAGGAGGAGTCTCTGATGGTTTGCGGTAGTGAGTTCCAGAGTGTGGGAGCAGCGATGGAGAAGGCCCTGTCCCCCCAGGATCTGAGTTTGGTCCGGGTGGGGGGGGGGGGGGGCGGCAGGAGGTTAGCAGCAGCAGAGCGGAGGGTGCGTGTGGGAGTGTGTCTGGGGAGGAGGTCAGTCAGGTAGGATGGGGCCAGGTTATGAAGGGCTTTTTAGGTCAGAAGGAGGATTTTGTACTGGATTCTCTGGGAGATGGGGAGCCAGTGGAGCTTGTGAAGTACGGGGGTGATGTGGTCCCGGGCCCGGGAGTGGGTGAGTAGACGGGCAGCGGAGTTCTGAATGTATTGAAGTTTGTTGATGATATTTGAGGGTGAACCATAGAGGAGGCTGTTGCAGTATCCAGACGGGAAGTGATGAAGGCGTGGATGAGGGTTTCTGCAGCTGTGGAGGAGAGGGATGGACGGAGACGGGCGATGTTTTTCAGATGAAAGCTGTTCCACTGAAAGCGGGCGATGTTCAGGCAGTTTATGTTTTGTATCCACTGAAAGACCGGTATAGAGTGGGTTAATGTCATGGGATTATACTCAGATGGCGCAGCAGCAGCAGCTCTACACACTCAAAGGACTTCAGGAGTGACAATGCGCATCAATGAAAGAGCACCGTTTTCTAAAATTATTCACCTTATCATCCCCAGAGAGATTTCGGCTGCAATGAAGATGAGCCCTGAATTGCATGAGGTCTGAAAGAGGTTGTTAAAATTGTTAGCTTTGTGAAGGTGAGGGCTCCCAATTCCCACTTGTTTAGTCTGTGTGAGAACATGGGAGCATCACACAACCAACTTATTTTGCACACCATGGTATGGTGGCTTTCACGAGGCAAAGTTCTGTCAAGGTTGTATGAGCTGCCAAAAAGAACTAAAATGTTTTTTTATGGAACAGCAGAAAACGGAGTGGGGTGAGCCTTTCAAAGATGAAAGCAGGATGATTAAGCTGGCCTACCTCGCAGATACTTTATGCGAGCTAAACGAACTGAACTTGTCACTTCAAGGAAGGATGGCTTCAATATTCAAGGCATTTGACAAAATTGATGTGAACAATTGTCAAAGTTAACAATTTGGACAACACGAGTGAACCACTGCTGTTTCTTTGTTCTCGAATCTGGCAAGCATGTGCGAGGAGAAATATGCTCAACCCTCATTGTCGTTGGTAATCGAGGAACATCTGAGCAACATTTTTCTTCAATTTTAGATCTGAGAATGACTCGAGGAAAGGCAACAGATGGATCATCAACCCATTTGAAGTGCAAATGACTGACAGAAATCAGTTACAGCCAAAATTCAGAACTGAAGATTGATTCTTCCCTAAAAATGAAATTTCAGAGTTGCCAGTCACTTCAATCTCTTTGGATCATCGTGAAAAATGAATACGTACCCGGAACTGTCAGAGCTTGCGATCAAAGCTCCTCTACCATTTCCAACCACGTATTTGTTTGAGGCGGGGTTTTCTGCTAATTATTAACATCATTAATTATATTAATCACTATTATATTAATCAATATTTATTTCTTTTAAAATCAATATTAATCAATATTAATCATTATTAAGACAAAGCAACGAAACAGACTTGATGTGTATGACAATCTGAGGCTGCACTGATAAAAACAGAGCCTCGTATCAACAAACTTGTGAGATAGATGCAAGCAGAAGTTTGTCAGTGAAGATGTTCTCCTTTCTGCAGGTGTATCTCGGTGTATTTATTGTTTACTTTTAATTGCGGTTATCAAAAACGATTGCAATTCTTTCAATAGGTATTATATTGTTGCGGATCCCGGGTTCGTCGACGTACTAAGGGGGGCTTTATGCCCCGTTTCCCCACGAACTCCGATTCCACTGAAGCCGCCATCCACAACTACTAAACTCGTGATTGACGGATTGCTAAGCAATTCCGATCGCCAATTTCCCAGTCACGTGTCGAAGAGTTTACTGGTCAATATCCCAAATACCTCCAAGACACGTGACCGGAGAAACCGGGGATCGAACCCTCACTTTCCCACACCTTGTGGGTGCCGATTGGATTTGCACAGTGTGGAAAGCGGCGTTACCTCACGAGATTTATGAACACGATTCGAGCCAAATTCGGTCTCAGATGATGCTAGGCCAATTGGTGAAAGGACGTACCGAACAGGTTGGAAAGGAATCAAATGTACAGCCTTTTATTTGGAAGGCACAGAGAAACAGAGACAAAGATTCAGCTTACCAATTCTTACTTAATAATAACCCCGACTTGGCACCTTCACACTCACACTCACACAGGGAATTAAACACACTGGTTATTGGCGTACCGATGTACGTGCTGGAATTGCCTCGCTGGTGACCACGTGGTCTGGTGTGCGCGGCTCGCAGTTCAATACCTGATCCGGACATGCAGCCTGGATGAGGTAAGGTCCAAAGGACGAACCGCCACCTCGAAGTTGGCATGGACGAACTTCAGCACAGGTAGATAAACTTCAGCGCAGGTGAGTCGTGTAGAAAGCCAACGCTTGCAGGTCAGCCGGATGGTGCAAAAGATCGGCACAGAAGCGATTGGTGGTCGACGAAACACAAAGGCCAAAACACGTGTCGTCTGGTAGAGCCAAAACAAGAGAGTCCAGAGCAGGGTGTCGTCCACGTGGCGAAATCCAAGGCAAAAAGAAGCGTGTCGTCCACATGGCAAAATCCAAGGCAAGAGAGTCGTGTCGTCCACGAGGCAAAATCCAAGGCAAGAGTTCAGAACAGGAGGTTGTATCGCAGCAAAATCCCAAAAGCTAAGAGATGTCGAACTGGCGCTGCAAAATCCAAGAGGCAAAGAGAATGATAATGCGCTGGACTGGGGTTTTATCAGACCCGCCCACGCCCTTCAAAATGTTCCACAGCCTCCCATTGGCTGAGGCTTGTTGTATCATGGCGACGGGTTCCCGGCTCGCCATTGGTCACCTGGGCCATGCTTTTGGCCACGCCTTCCTGCTCATTAAAAATGGCTTCCCTTAACCAATGAGGGTTTGAAATCCTGTCTAACTTCAATGCATATTGGTTTTGATTAGTACACAATGGGAAAGGGCTAATCTTTACATTCAATAGAAAATAACGAACTACTGCAGGCTACATGTTGTCATGCAATTTAACTACAGGGGTTTGCCTTGATGGCACAACCGCAACAATATTAATGTCTTGTCTGAAGTTGTGTGTGCACATATGTACCTAAACTAAAGTTTATTACATAAGGTGCATGAGACATTATGATTGCTTTGATTATGATCTGTTGATTCTGTGATGTCTCGATATTCCGTGTTATACAATTATTAGCAAACTAGCAGGGGTACCCAGTGTTCTTCGGTGCTGTTCGGATCCTGTTGGCATTTTGAAGAAATCAATAGTCTTTTTTTCTATTTTTTTTTGTGGGGGTCTAAAACACTTCCCTACACCCACTAAGGAATGGGGTCAGGGATCATTTAATATTACCTTTTATATAGCTACAAAGGCTTAGGTGAAATTGAGCGATTTTAAAAAACAAAACATATATATATATAAAGATCTTTATCACCACTGACTGACTGATATTTATGTTCGGTATCTTCCGGGTATTGTAGAAAGCTGAAATTTGGGATGCCGACGGACATCGAAGCCAGTACACCGGGAAAAATTCCAGAACCGTCAAAAAGTGTCTTAAGTGAAAATTTACATAAAAAACCGTAAACGAATATGTAAAAAAACAACAAAAAAACCTCAATCAATATCTGGCATTTGAAAATTGTAATTTCTATAATTGTAAACTGTGAAATAAAAATCTCAATGAAAATTTATATAAAAACAGTAAACGCATCCGTAAAAAAATAAAATAATAATAACAACCTAAATTGATATCTACCAGCAGGTCGGTGATGCTTGCCTATAATCATAATGCTTCTATTAATTATGTACCTATGTATGAATCATGGTTTGTTATTACTTACACAATGTGTAAGCATACCCCACTAATATATATATATATATATATATATTTGCTTGGACGCTCTCCGGCACTCATTGGTGAACCTCTGAAAGTTTAATGAAGATCCGTTTGTCTATCTCTGAGAAAATTGGCGACACACACACACGCACGCACCCCCTCCCCCCCACCCTCCCCCCCCCCCCCCCCCCCCACACACACACACACACCTTGGTCCATGAACCGTGATCCTTTACCGAAGTGGGGATGAATACTTTGGGTCCTGGGAGAACTCCGTTCCACCTCCTGAAACCCGCAAATGGAGATAACAACCAAAGACACACACACACACACACACACACACACACACACACACACACACACACACACACACACACACACACACACACACCAAACACTTCCCCCAAGCTCAGTGGCTTTGTTAAGTGCCATCACTACCGTCACTTCCTGGGATACTCTGGGTACCAGCGATATCATAACAATGGCGCTACTCTTCTCACCGTACTCAGCGGTGCATTTCCTCAGGCGGAGTTTCCTCCTCCCCATGGATGGCAACCAATGAGGTTTGCCCTTGCTCTATCCTTTTAATGCTGAGCGTCAAGCAAGGGAGCAGCACATGCCATTTTCGTCAAGCAAGGAAGCAGCACATACCATTTCGTCAAGCAAGGAAGCAGCACATACCATTTTCGTCAAGCAAGGAAGCAGCACACACCATTTCGTCAAGCAAGGAAGACTGGTGTGACTCAACTGGTCCAATTCGGGTCGGTGTTTTTTAGGAGACACCATCTTCTTATTGGATGGCTGTTGGCTCCCTTCGGGAGCTCATCCACCCTTTGTCAGGTGTTGTTTTAAGTCCTGGCAGGTTGGCACAGTCATCCTCCCCACGAGCAAGGCCAGTGAGGGGTTTTGGTTTAGTCGCAGACAACCCAACAACCTGTGTTTCCATTTTCTTTGTTCACTACCTGTATGTATGTATGTAAACATCTATCCTGTAAATATGCATATACAGTGTGTGTGTATATATATATATATATATATATTTGTATATGTATATATTTATCGCCCCTTTTGTAATAAATGACCCCTTTTCTATTGCTGTATTTAAATGCCTTCCTTTCATCTGTTCAGTGTATATTCCAAATTGTGCCATTCACTGTTTCTCCGGTTGCCCATGTGCTGTGGGACTACCAATGGTCTTGCTTGGTTTTGAGTGGAAATGTCAATCCTTGCTTGCCAGGTGCTATATATTATCTGTAAATATACTTCTAGAGGCTTATAACCCTGGTGTTGGCTTAGCGGTTAGGGTGCCGGCTTGGGATCCTAGGATCCTGGGTTCGAATCCCGGTCGATCGCTGAATTAACACCAGGGGGGTTTACTCAGCCTGTCATCCTTCCGAGGTCGGTAAATTGAGCACCAGCTTGCTGGGATGAATGATCACGGTGTGTACCCCAGCTTAGAATAGGTACACCGTATCCCTGCGCATCGTAAGAGGCGACTAAAGGTTGGCGTCAGGAAGGGCATCCGGCCATAAAAACATTGCCTCAAAAAGGGAACCATGATTGTCATGGGGCCCGCAAGGCGAACCCCCGCTCTAGCGGGGAAAATGGCCTTAAAACGATCATTCATACTTCTGGAGGCAGTGAAGCAATTTATTCAGATAGCATTTTTAAACTAGAGATTTAAAGGTTGGAGTCTTTTTGTCATCATGGATGTGGCAGGCTAGTGCCCTCAGTGACATTGAAGTTGCCTCTTTTGGCTTCAATTTACAAGCTGCAGAACTGATGCAGTGTCAGTAGAGGGAGGACTGGCCGCATCGTGGAGCATGCTGTTCTTGTTAAGGCTCTGTCAAGTGAGCCGGCTGTGCTACATGTAAGCACTCACTTGTGGATTTTCTCAAAAATAAAGCCTGCATTGATTTTTGAGACAAGTATGAGGCCACTGTTTGTTGATGCTACATCTGTCAAATTTCTGACACCAGGTGCCTTTTATTTGATTTTTTTTTTACCCAAAATAGTTTCTCGTCATTCTTTTGGAAAGTGCACTTGAACGAATAGATTTTGTGATTATTACGACTACCGAATATTTTCACCCCTGTTTGTCTGTCTGTCTGTCTGTCTGTCTGTCTGTGAGCAGTATATCTCAACGTGTTATGGATGGATTCAGACGAAATTTGATGGAGATGTTGGGTGTTTGACAATGACGAATTGATTAGATTTTGGTGAAGATCTGGATCCAGATCCTGATACAATAATTTTGAACGTGATTCTTCATCATTGAGTGATAGAGCTAAAAACGATATGTAGCATGATATCTCAAAAATTTATGTATGACATGTGACAAAACTTGGTAGATGAGTTGGGTCGGTGACCAGAACAAAGCAATTTGATTTTGGTTCAGGTCCGGATCCAGATCTGGCCTATCACTGGGATACAATACGTCGTCAACTGTTCAGCTTGACGGAGGTATGCGCTCTATCGAGTGCCTATTCTAGTTTTTTAAGTGATTCTTCATCATTGAGAGATCGGGCCAAAAATGATCTACAGCACGATATTTCAAAAAGGTTGTGGACGGATTCAGACGAAATTTGATGGAGATGTTGGGTGTTTGACAATGACGAATTGATTAGATTTTGGTGAAGATCTGGATCCAGATCCTGATACAATAATTTTGAACGTGATTCTTCATCATTGAGTGATAGAGCTAAAAACGATACGTAGCATGATATCTCAAAAATTTATGTATGACATGTGACAAAACTTGGTAGATGAGTTGGGTCGGTGACCAGAACAAAGCAATTTGATTTTGGTTCAGGTCCGGATCCAGATCTGGCCTATCACTGGGATACAATACGTCGTCAACTGTTCAGCTTGACGGAGGTATGCGCTCTATCGAGTGCCTATTCTAGTTTTTTAAGTGATTCTTCATCATTGAGAGATCGGGCCAAAAATGATCTACAGCACGATATTTCAAAAAGGTTGTGGACGGATTCTGATGAAACTTGGTGGACAGGTTGGGTGTGTGACAAGAACGAATTGATTAGATTTTGGTTGAGGTACGGATCCAGATCCGGCCTATCAGTGGGATCCAAAACGTAAATGTTCATCCTGGTGGAGGTATGCGCTCTACCAAGTTCTGTTCTATTTACTATTTACATCAATGATTGTTGTAGCCAATGGTCTGCAAGTGCTGTCTAACTCCACAAAGTTTTTCTGTTATACTGTTGAGACAACTTTGGGCTACCAAAGCGGGGGATCCACACCACCCATGAGCTTGCTAAAATTATTCTTTATTTGGCTTTCTGTGTAAACTACAAAGGTAGCTTTATTCGAGCATACAAAAGGAGTGAGCAGCATGGGGCATGGTGCTTGTAGGCGCAGGGTGCGGATGTTAGGACGGATTGTGGTTTGGATTTTGAGGAGCTCGGCGAAAGAGCTTAAAAGCATAAACTCTTGTGGCAGTTACAACCTCATATATTTACCTTTCCCAGCCTTATAAATGTAGTTTTGAAACCTAGTAAATGTACATGGTATTTACCTTTCAGAATAGCGACTATAATTTTAAACATCTAACCTGGTGTAATGATCCATGGTGTTCTTTATTAGTTTATTGATTTGTAATGCACATGGTAACCAAAGCATTTCAAGATGTGGTGCGGTCTACGTCTCATAAATTTGCTTTAATTTGTGGAAAACACATGTGAATCATCAATGCTCATTTCCCTCAACTTGCGTGCATATGATCCGCTCTTGTTCTCAATGTCATCGCATTTGCTTTGTTAATTCGTTCAACGCATGGTGAACTTCAGCATCAGATGTGGACTAATTGCTTTGTTGAAGCAAAGTGGAAGTTTAAATAATTCATTCCCCCTTGTACTTCTACTCCGCTGCATCCAAGCATCCAACACACGACAGCTGGTTAGCGAAGGAGGCCCCAAAACCAGTCCTACATTTGTCATAATGTGGCCATTATATCCTCCACAGGGCCACCGGCTATGCCAGCTGAGTGTTTTCCTCACCCTGTGCCAAGTGGCCACATTACTTGCTGTTCCCTCTTTCTCTTCGCTCTCTGAAACATGCCAGCTATGTTGAGGATGGGGTGTAGAGTACCATTTGATGAGGGTAGTCTTTTGTTCAGCTTGATTCCTTTTTCTTTCGCTCTCTCGCTCTCTTCCCTCTTTTCTTTCTTTCTTTCTTTCTCTTCCTCTCTCTTTTCCTCTTCACATGTCGGACATGATGTGTCGAAGGCCTTCTGACCTCTGAGCACCGAGGAGTGGTGTAATACATATTTCAGGATAAATTAGGCCTGTTTCTGAAGTACTGCTAAACTTCTCAAAGTTGGCAGCTCATGCAGCATGATTTCCAGTTCTCAGTAATCAGAGACACTTATTACTTGTGGTAAATCAGGTTGTACCAGTCACTTTTCCGGTTTGTGGAGAGCCAGTTTGGAAAATTTGGAAAGTTTTAGATTTTCTCATCTCTCGTCCCTCCCCGCTAACGAAAGAACCCCCCTAAAGTCGAGTCCAGTAAATCCGACACATTTTAGGTCACCGTTTTAAGTTTCCCTCGTACTAACCTCGGTGTTTGTGCCGCCTGCAGGTTGCTGGGGAATGGGTAATCTCTTGAAAGTCCTGAACAAGGACATCGAGAATTATCCACATTTTTTCTTGGACTTTGAGAGTAAGTTCACACGTCTTTTTCTTCAACTAGACTCTGATTTTGAATATCTCTCCGGCAATCTGTTATTCGCTAATAAATGTTATAAATGTGCCTTTTTCAATGGAATTATCATCAATGATTATATTGTTGTGATTAAATTATTTGCTTGTTCTCTGGTTGTTGATTTCTCGGCGTTTAAAACATTGCTTGCTTTATGTAATGCTGGGACGTCTGCATGGGTTATTATTTTGTGTCAAATTTGCACCGAAGAATGAATTGATCTTAAAAACACTGGACTGTTCATTCATATAATCATTTCGTGTTTTTACCTATGACTGGCTTCTGATAAATGTATTCCTCTTTGAATCATATAAATGCCTGCCTCTGTTTCACTTTTAATCTGAATGTATTTGTAGTTTTTCACTTTTTTCTTTCACTCTTTTTTAAACACTTTTTAAACTGATGTGTATCTGGGTTTAAAAACACTATGGTGCTTTCACTTTTAGGGCTGGCAGGATGGCTTTGAGGCGTACACACTCGTCTCTAAGCTGTCTAGCCTGGGTTCAAATCTCGACTCAGATGAGATTATAAACTGTTATCCTGGTGTTTAACAGGCAAGGTGATTCATGAATAATAATAATAATAATAATAATGCATTTATTTTATATAGCGCTTTTCAGGAAGCCCAAAGACACTTTGACAGAGTGCAAAACATAATGCATAGCAAAACATAAAGACAATTGCAAAAAAAGAAGAATCAATAGGGAAATATTCAAAGCACAAAGGAGGGAGAAGGAGAGGAGATAGTCAGGGGTTAGATGCTGTGGGTTAAATGTTGAATGCAGTGTTGAACAGGTGGGTCTTTAGTGATGTTTTGAATGTGGTGAGTGAGGAGGAGTCTCTGATGGTGTGAGGTAGCGAGTTCCAGAGGGTGGGAGCAGCGATGGAGAAGGCCCTGTCCCCCCAGGATTTGAATTTGGTCCGCCCGGGGGTGGGGGGGGGGGGGGGTCAGGAGGTTGGTACCAGCAGAGCGGAGGTTGCGGGTGGGAGTGTGTCTGGAGAGGAGGTCAGCCAGGTAGGATGGGGCCAGGTTATGGAGGGCTTTGTATGTCAAGAGGAGGATTTTGTACTGGATTCTCTGGGGGATGGGGAGCCAGTGAAGCTTGTAAAGGACGGGGGTGATGTGGTCACGGGTCCGGGAATGGGTGAGTAGACGGGCAGCGGAGTTCTGAATGTATTGGAGTTTATTGGTGATTGTTGAGGGTGAACCATAAAGGAGGCTATTGCAGTAGTCCAGACGGGAAGTGATGAAGGCGTGGATGAGGGTTTCTGCAGCCACGGAGGAGAGGGATGGACGGAGACGGGCGATGTTTTTCAGGTGAAAGAAGGCTGTCTTTGTGATCTGTTTAGTGTATTTGTCGAAGGAGAGGGTTTGGTCAAAGATGATGCCAAGATTCCGGATGTGAGGGGAGGTGGATACTGGGAAACCGTCGATGTTGAGGGCAAAGTTATGGGTGGACTTGCTGAGCGTTTTTGGGCCAATGATGATTATTTCAGATTTATCACAGTTAAGTTTGAGGAAGTTGATTTGAAGCCAGGATTTTATTTCAGTGTTGCAGTTTGTCAGGATAGAGTGGGTGGCGGTGGAGATGGACTTGGTGGAGATGAAAAGCTGGATGTCATCGGCGAAGCAGTGGAATTGGAGACCATGACGGCGGATTAAGTGACCGAGGGGGGACAGGTAAAGGATGAAGAGGAGGGGGCCAAGAACTGAACCTTGGGGGACACCTTGGGGGAGGGGAGCAGTGGGGGATTTGCAGTTATTGATGGAGATGAACTGACGTCTGTCAGAGAGGTATGATTTAATCCAAGAGAGGGCAGTGCCGGTAATGTTAAAGGTGGTTTCAAGTCGGGTGAGGAGGATGGTGTGATCGATGGTGTCAAAGGCGGCGCTGAGGTCGAGGAGGATGAGAATGTTGAGGTTGCCAGCGTCAGAGGAGAGGAGAAGGTCGTTGGTGATTTTGAGGAGAGCAGTTTCAGTACTGTGGTTGGAGCGGAATCCGGATTGGAATGTTTCATACAGGTTATTGGCAGAGAGGTGATGTTTGAGTTGAGTGGCTACAGCGCGTTCCAAAACCTTTGACAGAAAGGGTAGGTTGGAGATGGGTCTGAAGTTATTTAGGGTGTCAGGGTTTAGTCCAGGTTTTTTCAGAATGGGGGTAACAGCAGCAATTTTGAGGGATGGTGGGACGATGCCTGTAGACAGGGAGGAGTTTATTGTTGCAATGATAAGTGGAGAGAGAGCAGGAAGGGAGGCCTTGACAAAGCTGGAGGGGATGGGGTCAAGAGTGCAGGTGGCAGTTTTCATTCCGATGAGGAGTTCAGAGAGGTCAGTAGGGGAGACTGGGGAGAATTGAGACAGGGGATGGCAGGATAAGGGGGGGCAGGTGGTTTGAGGGGGAGCGGGTGCGGCGGTGGTCAAGCTGTTGTAGATGTTTTCAATTTTGCGTTGGAAGAATGAAAGGAAGGAGATGCAGTTGTCTATTGTGAATGACTGGGTGGTGGTGTTCAGGGGGCTGAGGAGTTTGTTTATTGTAGAGAAGAGTGCTTTTGGGTTTCCGGAGCCAGAGTGGATAATTTGAGAGTAGTAGGCGGAGCGGGCGCGGGAGAGGGCATCTTTATAGTGTTGTATGTGGTCCTTGTAGGCCTGGGAGTGAACTGTGAGACCTGTTTTATTGCGGAGTCTTTCAAGTTGGCGAGCACGAGTTTTCATCAGGCGGAGTTCAGGGGTAAACCAGGGAGCAGAATGGGTGAAAGAAACTGTTTTGGTTTTTATAGGCGCAAGTTGGTCAAGGCAGGAGGAGAGAGTGTGGTTGTAGTAGTCAGTGAGGTCAGAAGGGGTGTGGAGGTCAATGAAGGGAGAAGTGGACATTTTTTCAGAGAGGGTCGATGAGAATGAGGCAGGTGAAAGAGCGTTTAGCTTACGGAAGTTGATAGTGCGATAATGCCTTGGTGCTGGGGTGGGGATGTTGATGGTCAGAGTGATGGCTAGGTGGTCAGAGAGAGTGAGGTCGGAGCCAGAGAGATGGTGCAAAATTAGTCCAGTAGAGCAGACAAGGTCCAAAATGTGACCACGGTTATGGGTAGGAAAGTTGACATGTTGAGTGAGGTTAAAGCAGGTGAGTAAATCAGTGAAGTCAGTGGTTAGCGTGGAGTCAGTGGAGTCCATGTGGATATTGAAATCACCAAGGAGGAGGATTGAGGGGGAGAGGGAACATAGCTGGGTCAGAAAGTAGGAGAAGTCAGACAGGAATGATGGGTGTGGTTTGGGAGGGCGTTAGACAACAGCCATGACTGACTGTGTGTGACCAGAGAGTTTAAAAGCCAGGTGTTCAAATGATGGAGCAGATGAGATGGAGATGAGGTTGGTCTTGATGTCTTGTGTGTTCCATCCCTAGGATGGACGTCAAACTGGCGTTCTGTCTGCCGGCATTAGTTGGAGGACTTTAAAGATCCCATGGTGTTTTTCGCAAAGAGTAGGCGAGCTATCTCCAGCACCCTGAACAAATTACAAATTCCTGCCCTAATCTGAGTCAAACGCCAGGCCTGGTCAGCCTGTTCGTGAAAGACTTTGACCAAGCTTCTCCTGGCCCACCCCACAATAACATTGGACCAATTGTGGCCATGAAAGAAAAAGACGAAGATGAAGAAACTCTTGATGGCAAACCCAATACTGGAAACCGTGAAATATTTTAACCATTTCTAGGCAAACTCAGGATAGACATTGCCACTATTTTTGTGATACTAGTTGTGCCTTATCAGAGCAGAGTTTATATATTTTTTCTTTGAAATTGAGACTTAGGGAAAACAGTGAGGCAACGGAAGGGAAAAAGGTAATGCACCGATAGGTGATAGAAAGAGGAAAATGAGGAGACGCAACAATTTAGAACTGATTGAGGCCTACAAGGACACATGAACCAAAGACAAAAACACGTGAAGGCACTCAGAGGTGCAGAAATGCATTGCATCTACAAACTAGAACGGCACTTGGGAACCAAAATCTAACAGCGAACAAAAAATAACAAAATCTAACAGCGAACAAAAAATAACAAAATATAACAGCTAACAAAAAATAACAAAATATAACGGCTAACAAAAAATAACAAAATATAACAGCTAACAAAAAATAACAAAATCTAACAGCCAACAAAAAATAACAAAATATAACAGCTAACAAAAAATAACAAAATATAACAGCTAACAAAAAAATAACAAAATATAACAGCTAACAAAAAATAACAAAATCTAACAGCTAACAAAAAATAACAAAATCTAACAGCTAACAAAAAATAACAAAATATAACAGCTAACAAAAAATAAAATCTAACAGCCAACAAAAAATAACAAAATCTAACAGCTAACAAAAAATAACAATCTAACAGCTAACAAAAAATAACAAAATCTAACAGCTAACAAAAAATAACAAAATATAACAGCTAACAAAAAATAACAAAATCTAACAGCTAACAAAAAATAACAAAATCTAACAGCTAACAAAAAATAACAAAATCTAACAGCTAACAAAAAATAACAAAATCTAGCAGCTAACAAAAAATAACAACATATAACAGCTAACAAAAAATAACAAAATCTAACAGCGAACAAAAAATATCAAAATCTAACAGCCAACAAAAAATAACAAAATCTAACAGCCAACAAAAAATAACAAAATCTAACAGCTAACAAAAAATAACAAAATCTAACAGCGAACAAAAAATAACAAAATCTAACAGCTAACAAAAAATAACAAAATCTAACAGCTAACAAAAAATAACAAAATCTAACAGCTAACAAAAAATAACAAAATCTAACAGCGAACAAAAAATAACAAAATCTAACAGCTAACAAAAAATAACAAAATCTAACAGCTGATAAAAAATAACAAAATCTAACAGCTAACAAAAAATAACAAAATCTAACAGCGAACAAAAAATATCAAAATCTAACAGCCAACAAAAAATAACAAAATCTAACAGCTAACAAAAAATAACAAAATCTAACAGCTAATAAAAAATAACAAAATCTAACAGCGAACAAAAAATAACAAAATATAACAGCTAACAAAAAATAACAAAATCTAACAGCTAACAAAAAATAACAAAATCTAACAGCTAACAAAAAATAACAAAATATAACAGCTAACAAAAAATAACAAAATCTAACAGCTAACAAAAAATAACAAAATATAACCGAACAAAAAATAACAAAATATAACAGCTAACAAAAAATAACAAAATCTAACAGCTAACAAAAAATAACAAAATATAACAGCTAACAAAAAATAACAAAATCTAACAGCTAATAAAAAATAACAAAATCTAACCGAACAAAAATAACAAAATATAACAGCTAACAAAAAATAACAAAATCTAACAGCTGATAAAAAATAACAAAATCTAACAGCTAACAAAAAATAACAAAATCTAACAGCTAACAAAAAATAACAAAATCTAACCGAACAAAAATAACAAAATATAACAGCTAACAAAAAATAACAAAATCTAACAGCTGATAAAAAATAACAAAATCTAACAGCTAACAAAAAATAACAAAATCTAACAGCTAACAAAAAATAACAAAATCTAACAGCGAACAAAAAATATCAAAATCTAACAGCCAACAAAAAATAACAAAATCTAACAGCTAACAAAAAATAACAAAATCTAACAGCTAATAAAAAATAACAAAATCTAACCGAACAAAAAATAACAAAATATAACAGCTAACAAAAAATAACAAAATCTAACAGCTAACAAAAAATAACAAAATCTAACCGAACAAAAAATAACAAAATATAACAGCTCACAAAAAATAACAAAATCTAACAGCTAACAAAAAATAACAAAATATAACAGCTAACAAAAAATAACAAAATCTAACAGCTAATAAAAAATAACAAAATCTAACCGAACAAAAATAACAAAATATAACAGCTCACAAAAAATAACAAAATCTAACAGCTAACAAAAAATAACAAAATATAACAGCTAACAAAAAATAACAAAATCTAACAGCTAATAAAAAATAACAAAATCTAACCGAACAAAAATAACAAAATATAACAGCTAACAAAAAATAACAAAATCTAACAGCTAACAAAAAATAACAAAATCTAACAGCTAACAAAAAATAACAAAATCTAACAGCTAATAAAAAATAACAAAATCTAACCGAACAAAAATAACAAAATATAACAGCTAACAAAAAATAACAAAATCTAACAGCGAACAAAAAATTACAAAATATAACAGCTCACAAAAAATAACAAAATATAACAGCTAACAAAAAATAACAAAATATAACAGCTAACAAAAAATAACAAAATCTAACAGCTAATAAAAAATAACAAAATCTAACCGAACAAAAATAACAAAATATAACAGCTAACAAAAAATAACAAAATCTAACAGCGAACAAAAAATAACAAAATCTAACAGCGAACAGAAAATAACAAAATACAACCCAAACAGCTCAGCTTGTTCTGGTGACTTACCCAACCCATCCACCAGGGTTTGTCATAAGTCGTCCATAACTTTTGGAAATATCATGTTATATATCGTTTTTGGACCTGTCACTCAATGGCGAAGAATCACTTTAAAAATTCCTTGATCCAGATCCGGATCCTCACCAAAATCTAAGCATTGTGTCCTTGTCGCACACCCAACCTCTCCTCCAGATTTCGTGCAAATCCGTCCACAACCTTTTCAGATATCCTGTTCACAAACAGACAATCAAACAGGGGTGAAAACAACCTCCATCCACCTTTAGTGGAGAAGGTAATTAATATAATATGTCTTCTCTCACAAGGAGGCCAATTAGGCCCATCAAAGCTGAAGCTATGATTGCCAACATATGGTTGTTCGTCCATGCTCTATCTTTTTTAAATGTTGAGCATCAATCAAGGAAGCAGCACATACCATTTTTAAAGTCTCTGCAATGACTCAGCCGGGGTTCGAACCACCGACCACCTCCGCCCCCAGACTAGGAGCAGACAATCTTACCATTAAGCATCAAATCTGGTGGTTTGGCGGGCCACTGGTTAGAGCTACCAATTAATGCTACCAAGCTACCAATTAATGAACACCAACAATCAACCACAACTGTTTATAAGGAGGACAATTTCGGAACAGTATCCTCATCTTCAGCTTCAGAAGAGAGATGATGGCGTCTGGCTATGAAGGAACCTGGAGAAACCTCGAAATGAATGGATTAAATAACTGTGTGTGTGTGTGTGTGTGTGTGTGTGTGTGTGTGTGTGTGTGTGTGTGTGTGTGTGTGTGTGTGTGTGTGTGTGTGTGTGTGTCTGCAGAGGTGGATGTAATTCCGTTAGAAAATGGATAATCACGAGGATCAAAGTGATTTCATTATTCAAGTACTAAGATTTCCCTTATTGGAAGATTTAATAAATTGAACTTTGAATTCCTCTTTTTAACTCACCTGGAACGAAGTTCAGGGCAGCTTATGCGATAACGCGTCGTCCGTCAGTCAGTCTGTCCATCAGTCACTCTGTCAGTCTGTCTGTCTGTCTGTCTGTAAACACTTGCAACTTCTTCTCCGAAACCGCTGAAGGGATTGTGACCAAACTTGGCACAAATTATATTTGTTGTGTTGTGACTAAAGGTTGTTTACGGCATTAAAATAATCGGGGTCTAAGTGGGTTTACCGGGGGGTCAAAGTGGACCCAGGTTTAACCCCCCAAAATAGGAATTTGCTTTTTACTCTGAAACTACACATGTTATTTCGATGAAACTTCACCACAACCTTCATCACCCGTGATGTACCAAAGTTTGTTCAAGGCATTAGAAAAATTGGGGTCTGAGGAGGTATATGGGGTTGAGGTAAGGGAAGGGGTTTGCCCCCCAAAATAGGTATTTTTTTTGTTTGTTTGTTTAAAGTCTTATGATTATGTTAGTATGATTTTACATGCTGCCCTGTCTTATAGAAACCATTGAAATTGGTTTGAAATACCTTTGGTCTGTGCAGTATACTGTTTAGTCTTCCAGGTGAGCACCAGGAGGATGCCCCTATGTTTTAGGTTCCCATCTAAGTCCTTAAAATCACGTTTCTGGGATCCCAGGTTAAAATAGGTGCTCCTGAGTCAATTTGCCTCTTGTCTCGTAGGTCTATAAGTACACTGAGATATCCTATAATCTTCCATCAATCAATAATCATTGCCAACACATGGGATTTGTATTAACAAATCATGCATATAGGAGCAATGTTAGAATGGAGAAACAAGGTCACAGCATATCCACAGGTGGACCTCGGATGGATGTTAAAGTGGAAGTCCCATCTGCCAGCATTTTCGTGGACGTTAAAGATCCCACGGTGTCCTTCTCGAAGAGTAGGCGAGTTATTGCCAGCACACTGAACAAGTTACAAATTCATGCGTGTTGCTTTAGCGGAATATCTGCGCCCCCATCCAATGATGCTACTCATAGTCAGCCTTTGCTGCATATTAAAGGAGAAGAAGAAGATACGCCTTAACCTTTGCTTATTCAAAATAAATCTATATACAGTATTCATTCATTTATGACTACACCATGTGGGGCACCAGCCTTTTTAACCTGGAAGATAATGCGGGATAGTTAAATGTACACACCATTGCAAATGTGTCTGCCGACTTCATATCCTGCTCAGTTTGGCTTTGTAATCCTCGATAATGCTTTGGACAGCTGCAAAATGGTTATCAACCACATTGGTAACCGCTCATCAAGTGTACATACTTTACGATCATTTTTGGGAAGCTTAACCTCGAGGAACTGTATAGTTTTTAGGGTTTTAGGGTGCTTGCACCACTTGCTACTACATTGCTTGTAGTACAAATCGGCACAACTCGAGGCATTTGCGACATTTTTCTAGTAAGCAAGTTGGATCATCTTTGCGTCAAGACGGAAGAGATGTTGCTGATGTTGACCTATAGTGGTGATTGCATTGGACTGGCATCAAAAAGTTTGTGGGTTCAAACCTGCCTGAAAGCAGCAATATGGTGGATTTGGTTGGATTTGAAGCTTTTGAAAATTTAGCTTGTCTTGGAGGAGTTGCTATGCTGCAATTTGATTATCATCAAGAGCCCAGCTGGCTCACCACTGACCTTCAAGGAAGGGGTAATCTCCATAGCACACTTGATCTGTTAGACATTGCTCATGACCTCCGCCACCGAAGGCAGAGAGGGAGGTTATATTTTCACCCATCTTTGTCTGTTTGTCTGCCTTTGAACAAGATATCTCAAAAAGTTTTGGATGGATTCGGACAAAATTTGGTGGAGAGATTGGGTGTGTGACAAGGAAGAATTGATTCAATTTTGGTGAAGATCCGAATCTGGATATGAGAATTTTAATTTTTTTAAGTGATTCTTTACCATTGAGAGAAGCCTGGTGTTGGCTTAGCAGTTAAGGTGGCTGGCTTAAGATATTAGGGTCTTGAGTTTGACCCTCTGCCGTGCCATTGAAATAACACCTGGTGGGTTGACTCAACCTGTTATCCTTCTGAGGTCAGAAAAATGAGTACCAGCTTACTATAGTGTTACGTTTGTAGGGGGTAGACAATGATTACCTTAGAGCCAGGTAGAGTATAGATTAGTGTGTTCCGACTGTCATGAAAAAGAAGAAACCTTGATGTATAATAAGTAGGAAATTTGTGTAGAACGTATGTCGTGGAAGAGCTTGTATCTTCGTCCCCATGAGAGGGGTGGGGGTTGTTAATTAGTGAGGGAGTATGGGTAAATTAATCCCCTGTATGTAATTGCCTCTGTAATCTTTTCCTGTGTTCCTTATGACACCACACTACGCAGTACGCACCATAGCCAAGCCACGCAATCGACACCATAATTGATAATGCGAAATAAAAACCAACCGGAAACAAGACATTGAGCACTTTCGCTGATAACACTGACTTAGTGAGCACACAGGCACAGGCAGGTTCGTGAGGCCACGCCTCGAAGACCAGTGGTTGGTCCGGGATTTGATTGGCACAAGGACTGGTAAGATGGGACTCACTGATAGGAGCGGACACGGAGACGTTGTGGGATGACGTCAGAGCCTAAAGGTCAAAATAATTAGGATGGCGGTCATTTTCTCTTTTGGGTTCTGGATCTGGTGGTGAACGGTCGTGTGCCGACATCTTCTCGGGCTTCTCGTTCTGGATTCCATAGCGAACGGTCGCTATTGCTCTTGCGCAAGGAAAATTCATCACGAACGGTCGTGTTCCGACATCTTCATAGTGATCGTGAGGAGGAAGAACTGCGGTTTCCCGCGCACGGGCGACGAAGACGAGCGCAGCTGGGAGAATATGGGTGTGCGAGGCCTAGTTCGTGCCCACTGCAATGTAGCCTGCGGTTTTCCCGCTAAGGACGCGAGGGGGGTTTTGACGATTCCTGATGTGATTCAAGAGCCGATTTGAGCTAAGTGCCATGAACTACACGTATTTATTTTTCAGTTAATTTATCCCTTGTTTGTATTAGGGTCTGTGTGGGAGCGCTCCAATTAGGAATTTAGTTTATCGTGCATTTTCTTTGTTCCCGGCAGTTTGGTTAACAAAGCCGGCATTTTCTTGTATATTTTACTTCTGTGTAGTTTGAATTAATTTATCCAGGTGCAAAGAAGTTGGGTGGAAGCCATCCAGGTAAGTTCATCATCCCCCTTTCCCTCATGTGTAACGAATACCGTCATTTTGGATTGAACGCCTGGGAGTAAAGCTCGTTTGGTCATCCGTGTCACCCTGCGGTGTTAATCAAATGGCGGGCACACGACAATAGTAACAGGGGCGCACTTTATCAGCAGCACAGCTGTACTTGCAGAAAATGATGATGCAACCAGCAGCTGCAGGCTGCAAATAAATATCAACAACCATTCAGAGATAAGGCCAAAAACTATATACGGTCGGACCCCGCTATTCGCGGTTCCACTATTCGAGGAATCTGCGTATTGGCGGTTGATAAAATGCGGCATGTTTCTCTATTCCCGGAAAAATGTCCTGCAAATTCATGGGTTTTTTTTCTTTTCATGGCTGTGTTCTGTGAAATTGCGTTTTTTTTGCCCTATTCATAGCCATGTTCCGCGAATTCACGGTTTTTCAAGGGCGCAAAAAAAAAATTCACGAGCCGTTACCTTGACACATTTATAAAACCCATCTTTTACCAACCATGCTTAAAGCAGCTGGACATACGCAAAAAAAAACATCTTGTACAAGCCGCGAGCATGGCCTGCTATGTGATATTCGTTTTCATGGCTTTTGCGGCTGTGAATTTTAGCTGGACTATAATCGAGAGCTTCACGGGATATCCCACCAGATGTGTAAATAAGTCAACTCCCGCAAATTATAGAATCCAAACGCTTCATTAAATCGATTACAATTTGCAATTTATGGTAAAGCATCATCAGAGATGTTACACAATGAAAACGCTTCGGGGGATGTTCCATCAGCTATGAAAACATGTCAACTCCGCGAATTATAGAATGCAAATGCTTCATTAAATCTATTATTGAAATTAGCAGATAGGCTCAATACCCACAATGCTCGCAATCCTTCATATACAGACTGTGTCCTCGATCTCGATCATTGTTCCATCCCGTTGCTTTGACCTATGTTTTTGACTTGCTCTGCTCATCGTTCAATAATGGCTTCCAAGCACAAGACCAGTGGCAGAGATGCGTCGACTACCAAGAGGCAGACTTCATTTACTGCAAGCAGGGGATGGTTCAGTCGTTTCAAGGAGCGGGACTGTCTCAAAAATGTGAAGCTCTCAGGGGAGCTTGCCTCCACGGACCACGAGGCGGCAAAAGCGTTCCCAGCTCAACTCGTGAGGCTGATCGAAGAGAAGGGATACCTCCCAGAGCAGCTGTTCAATGCTGACGAGACTGGCCTCTTCTGGAAAAAGATGCCCATGAGAACTTTCATCTCAAAGCGTGAGGAGACAGCATTGGGATTCAAGGCTGCCAAGGACCGGGTATCTCTTCCCCTCTGTGCAAATGCAAAAGCGGGCCTCATGCTGAAACCCATGATGTTGTACCGATCCCGGAACCCACTTGCTCTCAAGGGCAAGAACAAGTAAACTCTGCCCGTGTTTTGGAGGGCCAAAAGGAAAGCCTGGGTGATGGCAGCAACCTTCCTGGACTGGTTCCATAATTATTTCATCCCTCAGGTGGAGAGGTACTTGGTGGGCAAAAACCTTGCGTTCAAGGTTCTCTTGTTCCTGGACAATGCTCCTGGCCACCTCACGAACCTGGACGTGGCTCATCCGAATGTCGAGGTGATCTTCCTGCTGCCCAACACTACCTCCCTCATCCAGCCACTCGATCAAGGTGTGATTTCGAAGTTTAAAACGTATTACACCTGTCGCACCTTTCGCCGCATTTTGGATGCAATGGAGTCCGACCCAGGGCTCACCGTCGGGCAGTGTTGGAAGGATTTCAACATTTCCCACTGCATCAAGGAGTCGCTGGATAAGGTGAGAGCCTCCACCATCAACGCATGCTGGCACAACCTGTGGCCACTGGCAGCCAGATACTTTACTGGCTTTCCCAATAACATGGAGGAGAGGCATGTGATTGTCGGGTTTGCACGGCAGGTGGGAGGGGAAGGATTTGATGACATGCAGCCTGAGGAGTTGGAGGATCTCATTGCCTCACATGGCGACAACCTCACCGAGGAGGAGTTGGAGGCCATTATAACGGTTTCCGAGGAGGAGGAGGAGGAGGAGGCAGGCAGTGATGAGGAAGAGGTGCCGAGGTCTAACTTACAGTCCAGTTCCCTGGGTGAGTTGCTGCTTGGCATGCGGGCGCTTATCGACAAGTTGGAAGATTCTGGCACAGTCATGGAGAGGTACCTCAAGTTCAAGAGGGGCTTGGATGATTTGCTTCTCCCCTACAAAGAGCTGCATCGAAACCTGTGGCAATCTGCCAGGCAGAGCTCTCCATTACCCATTTCTTTCACCCTGCTCTCTCCACCTCAACACCACCAACACCCTCCACGCCTGCTACCCTCTCAGTGTCCTCACCAGCGTCCTCACCAACATCCTCAACTGCTGCCTCTCCTGCCTGTCCTGCCTCTCCCTCAGTGCACGATGTTGCAGGACTATCATTTGGCTCATCCTCAGAGTTCGAAGAATTCATGGGATTTTAATTCATCACCACCATCATCATCATCATCACGATCATCATGATCATCATTTGAAAGTTGCGTGTGTTTGTAAAATAACAAGAGAAAAATGACCACAGTGTGGTCACCAGCTGCGACGTGTAGAATCATGAGGATATCCGTTGCAATATGCACTACCAAATTCGACCAGTCATTAAATTATACGCATGCACTAGCGTCTTTTTGTCTTTCAGTTCTGATCTTGTCCTTTGTTTTGCGACACAACATGCTTCTTCAACTGATTACATATAATGTATGGACGTGAATGTTATTTCTGTTAATGTTAATGTTAATTCATGAAAAAATATATATAACCACCTTTAGAGGCCATTTTTCCCCGCAGAGCGGGGGTTGGCCTTTTTTGGGAACCGTGGTTGTTGTTGTTTTTTGGTCCCCTTTTTGAAGCAATGTTTTACGGCCGGATGCCCTTCCTGACGCCAACCCTTTTTGCCGCCTTTAACGACAAACAGGGAATTACCAGTGAACTGGTACTCAATTAGCCGACCTCGGAAGGATGACAGGCTGAGTCAACCCCCCTGGCGTTAATTCAGCGATCGACCGGGATTCAAACTCAGGATCCTAGGATCCTGAGCCGGCACCCTAGCCGCTAGCCCAACACCATTAATGTTATTTATTAATGTTATTTCTGGGTGGCAGAGGGATAATTTGAAACGGGCTTGGTCAGTAGGGGATTTGGAAGTGGGTGTGGTTCTGTGAAAACAGTGGTGTGGTTCTGTGGTTCTGTTTGGTGTGGTGTGGTGAAAGTGATTTGAAAGTAAAAAAGTTCTGTGAAACGAGATTGATATGAAAACATTCATGTTGTCTTTGTTTCTAAATTTATTCTGATTTCTTCAAACAAATCGCAATTTTAGTCCGCGATGTTCTTACCTCATACCAATGCACGTCCGAGTGTATGCGCATGCGCTATTCAAAAAAGCACCCCAACAACAAGAACAACAACGCGGTCCTCTCATAGAGCTGCTCGTCGCAGCTAAAAAAATTAAACGGTACGTGATGGTGTTTTTTTCTTACTTTCATGGTATGGCATGGTTAAGCACTTTTAATAAACTAGAAGCGCATTGTTTCAATAAATTGAAAATGGTACTTGGTGTTGTCGTTCTTTTATTATTATTTGAAAGCATTATTTGTGAAACTGTTATCATGTGCATTTGCGGTGGAAAACGTTTAAAACTTTAAAAAAAACTTCCTCAATGAATCAGGAACTGCCGGGAACCTATAACCCCCTTTTTCCATTGAAACAATGCCCCGCTATTTGCGGGTTTCGCTATTCGCAGATTTTCCAGGAACGTATCCCTCGCGAATAGCGAGGTCCGACTGTATAGCAATCATATTAAGGCACAAATTTCCAATGAGTCAATCCCAAACTCAGACAGCTAATAGGGAAGTAATTTCATAATTTCTAGAGGAAGTTGTAGGTTATCATGACGTGTTCATTAGGTAATGTTTTTGTTACAGGAAATCGGTTCTGTGAATGCAAGATTAACATTCCCAACTTTGCCCAATGCCGTGCTTTCGAGTTATTACATCACACAAGATTGTTTTGTAATACAAAAGTTTCTTTAACACCTTCCACAAAACGTCCGAGCACGTTTCCATATCCTGTTGAGTTAACATCCAATGTATTCTTTACTAACCCCTTTGAATCACATCATGGTTACTGCATGAACTTGTCTACCTTTTCTCTCTTGCAGGTTCTTATTATGGGGAACCTCCTAAAAGTTCTCACCTGTACTGACTTAGAGCAGGGACCAAACTTTTTTCTTGACTTTGAGAGTGAGAACTTTATTGACTGCTTTGTGCTTTGTCTCTTCCATTTCATCCTTTTTCCTTTTGTGGGGTTCTGCACCATTGTTGGTCAATTAACGCTGCTTTGCTTGATTTATTCTTTTATTTCTAATTTTTGCATGTGTTTGGAGCATGGCATTTTTTAACTTCACCTTAATTGACTCGAAAGCATGTGGCGATGCCTATTGGGTGGCATCATTGAATGCATGTGCACAGCTTTCGTAGTATTCATTTTGGAATGTTCTACCTGTGCCAGCATCCCGTTCACCTGCCATAGAGTTTCTGCCATCTACCGGTACAATAATCTCACACCAGTTTGCATTCTAAGAGAGTGGCGAGTGCATGCTGTTGAAAGTGTTCCACTCTGACTGCAATATTGGAATTGGAGTGGGGGCAACTGTGCTAAAATAAGCAAATTGAAGTTGTGGAAAATAAAATGTATGGGTATGGGGTCAGGGTGTTAAATATTCTACCATATTTGAATATGTAATAAATGTATATCCACGAATAGTTATAGCATGTCAGAATTCATTGTCACTAGAAAGTTTGAAGTCATACGATTTTAATAATCGCACAATGCAAAGCAATTTAATACCGTCACGCATGTTTCATGTGAAGAAATGAATGAACCATCCCTATTTCGTTTGAACTCCTTTCTAAGCTCAATTTTGTAAATCGACGTAGAAATTTCAGGTGTCAACAAAACATCATTAATATGTGAAGGTACAACCGTATGGCACCTGAAATTTGCAAAGGTACGTCGTCACGTGAAAGTCATGCAGATATCAAGTGCTTCCCATGAGACTACCATGTACAGCCGGAGGCTTTTCCTCTCCAAATCCACATGAGTGCCTACTGACTTGGTCCAAAATCAAGTCAGTAGGCACTCGGCTCATGGCATGACTCTCAGGTGTGAGTGTCAAAGTTTCATTAATTTTGTCGTGCGCCGTTTTCAAGCAATTTATGTTAACCCTAAACTGCCGCTGTTTTTTTTTTGCTGATGTTTTCAATGCATGCCTAAAATAATTTTAAAAAACAAAATACATGATTGCTCCACACCAGCAATGGGGATCTGTCCCTGCGTGGGTGAGAAGGCTCTTTACACCTGCTGCTTTGAACAGATGCCCAAGCGACAGATGCCGAGCGAGAGACCTGGGAGAAGGTGGATGCTGTACTGAGGCAGAGCGATGGCATCCTTTCAGAGTTGCAGAATTACCAAGGGGCGATAACTGAGATTCGACAGGTGACTAATGCATTTGGACAAACCATTTTCTTGCACGTAATTAATAGAAAATTCTGTTTTCACAGTATTGTCATCATAATGTTTCACAGATGTGTGTTGCATCATGAAATAAGTAGCTTGCCGGAGTGGGGAAGGGGGTTGTGGTGCTTGTTAAGACAGCTGTTCTATTTACTGTGTGTAATGTATCCATGGTGGCCAGAGCTGCTGTAGTTGCATCTTATCATGGATTACACTCACTGTTTTCCCATTACCTTCCCAGCATGAATCAGGGTAGCATTTTGGAATTTGGCCAGGGGTGCCCACGGTGTGTTTCACAAAGAGGCGGCAATCAGTGACAGTCACCTCCTCTTTGCGAAAACGCAGTGGGATCCTTAACATCCCCCAGCAGCCCATGCTGGCAGACGGCTCCCCAGCTTAACATCCAGGATGTTCGATGGAGCATTCATTCATCGATGCAACACTCTGCCAGCAAGTCACTCGACCAATATTTTGTCGTCTGGTCAGGAGTCAAACTCAGATTAGGCAGGCTTGTGACCTGGAGTGTAGTGCTGCTGGAGAACAGCGGAGCGCCGCTCTGGCATTTGAATCCATCAGAGGCAGAGCTTAACTTCGCAATAGTAAAAAATAAAAAAAACACCCACATGACAATCAAATATTCATTTTGAGCCTAAAATTTGTTAACATTATTTATTTACCCACTTCTTGGATGCAATCATGGATTTTCCTCCATTTATATTTTTTTAATGTATTCAGTAGTCCCTCACAAATGCTAGGTGGGCTTAATGTGGGATTTAGAGGCCTCAATAAGGATGAATTTGCTCATGAATGATTTACATTTCCTTTTTAACATTAAATATTCGCTGAAAGAAGAAGAAGACACAACACCCTTCCTACTCTGTTTCCATTTTGTTTTCCGTGATCAGTGTGAACACAAGTGTTATCCGCTTTGTCTACAGAGGAGTTCTTACATCATTTTTAATGAACAAAGTTGAAAATTTGTTGAGCCATTCGGTACTTAAACCTTTTTAATCGTAGTATATCTATAAAGAGGTATCGTATTTCGTGTTTTTCTTTTAGCGAGTTCTTCTGAAAACTAACCTCTCAAATATGTGGTGGCTTACTGTACATATGTAGCCTGGTGTTGGCTTAGCGGTTAGGGTGCCGGCTTGGGATCCTAGGATCCTGGGTTCGAATCCCGGTCGATCGCTGAATTAACGCCAGGGGGTTTTGACTCAGCCTGTCATCCTTCCGAGGTCGGCAAATTGAGTACCAGCTTGCTGGGATGAATGATCACGGTGTGTACCCCGGCTTAGAATAGGTACACCGTATCCCTGCGCATCGCAACAGCGTGACCAAGGGTTGGTGTCAGGAAGGGCATCCGGCCATAAAAACATTGCCTCAAACAGGGAACCATGATTGTCATGGGGCCCGCAAGGCTAACCCCCGCTCTAGCGGGGAAAATGGCCTTAAAACGATCATTCATTCATTCATTCATTCATTCATTACTGTACATATGTGGGCAATAGGGGGTGTGAACGAAACGCTTTCTTTTCCATTGAAGCAAAACTTTGCTAATTCTGAATTCACCAATGGAGATTGTTTAGTGACCTCAGCAATATGTGTGCCACTGCTATATTGGAGTGTCCAACCACTGGACTAAATGCATTTCACCGCAGATCATGCCAAATGTAGACCTAGATTGAGCAGACGATCAATAAGGATGGTGTGCTTAAGGTCTAATACTCTCTTCACTCCTTATTCTGGCACATTGCTGAAAATGATTTTAAAGGGAATATGAAGCATTAGGCTCAAGCCAGTGTTATAACTCAGGCCTGAGGAAGACTCTGAGACTGAAACAAGATTTCACTTGAAATAAGATTTCTGAGACTCGGTCTGCTCACTTCTCTTTGCTGCAAAAAGGTGGAGTTGTGCTTACTACAAATCTTTTGATTGTGGTTTACTTTTTCTTTGAATAATTGATGAGCCCATCCATCCTAACCTTGCGTGCATGCATGCTCACATGTGGCAAATAAATTCAGCAAATTTTAAACTTGTGTGAACAACACTGATCATGTGCAAAAACCAGTATGTTGAATACCTGAACATTGCACCAAATGTACTTTTGGGATTCCGTAGTCACACACAGGATAGTTAGCAATGATTACTTTGTTTGGTTCTTGCAAAACTGACACTGCAAAAGTTCATTTTGTTTTTTCACCTTATTACCTGTCTATTGTCTTGCCCACACTCTGTCCCAACACCTGACCAGGCCATTTCTAACTCCAGTGACCAAGACCTGCAGGAACGGGCCTGGAATGCTGTATTACCCCTGGTCTTGCGGCTCAAGTGCTACTATGAATTTTCACTCCGCCTTGGTGAGGTTATGACATCCCTGTGTTTCAAGAATTGATCCCTATTATGAAGCTCAATCCGCTGAGATTAATTCACACTGTGATTATCCCCACACTTTTAAAAATAAACACGGGGATATTGTCATCTGGTCTGTCTGTCTGTTTGTCCTTCCACCCATCCTTCATGCTATCTCCTCCTAAACGGTTGTGCAGAAATCCACCAAACTTGGTAGTTATGTTCACAACATGGCAAGAAGGTACAAGAGCAGTATAATTTTTGGTCCTGCCCCCTGGGGCACTGGGCATGGTCAAAAGGTCAAATCCCACAAAATGCAATTACGGGCACATTTTAAAATGAAACTTTGTATTGAAACGGAAAACCAAATCCTGCATTTGTGTCATCAGAATGAATCAGAAGAAGTAGAAAGCAAAGATGGAGTCATCAGGAGGAACCTGGATAGGATTCGGGTTTCAGCCGCTACTCCTCTACCCTCAAACCCATCCAGGCGCAGCCAAGTGAACCTTTCAGAAAAATTTCTGCAAGAATTCACTTCTCCTAAGACAGACAGACAAAGAAAGAGAGAAATAAGAAGAAGCAAGAATTAGAATGAATAAAGAAGCAAATATATGCAATCAACATTGGGGGGATGCATGAAATATGTAACGATTTTTTTCGATTTGACCCACGGTTCCTTTTATGCCTCAGAGAGTGGGGACTTTGGGTCATGGTTCGGAGTGGGGACTTCCGATTATTCTGTTATTTCAGCTTCCAAATTGCTTGCTTTTCTTTCATAGACAGTTCTCTGGTCTTCATGATGGTTTATGCCTACTGTCACCAAAGGCCAAATGTTTTGCCCAAGGCAAAAGCAAAGCTAAAAACGAAGACTAGACTAGATGTGTGAACAATCGATGCAACAAGAAACACCTGCCAGTCATGTGTTCCAATACTTATGCTTAACTAAAATGGGTGGACTGATTAGAAAATGTGCTATTGTTCTACGATGGTAAAACATATATGTATAGAAATACCAATAAATAAAAGCTGATTTCTGTATTCTTGCCTCATATTCATCTTTTGACTTCAAATCCAAATTTATTGAGTATATACGAGCAATAATAACAAATTTGACTTCACTATACCAATAGTTTTGGAAGACACTGTATATATCTATATGTGTGTGTGTAAAGGGAGATGTACGTATATATCCGCACACACACACACACACACACACACACACACACACACACACACACACACACACACACACACACACACACACACACACACACACACACATGTATGTCATGAAAATGGTATTTTTCATTTGAATAGTTAAATGGCATAATAGAATACTTTTGTGATGATTAATCCATTAACAATGTAAATATGACATTATTGGGCCATCCGGGGTGGCTGCTGCACACTAGCTGATGCAACACAACACAACAAGATTGTCGGCAATAGCTTAGTCGGTGACAGTTTTTGATAATCGTGTAATTTGTGGCAACTGATGATCATAATCAACTTTTCAGGTGCATCAGGGAGTTAGAGAGAGTTAGAGAGAGTTAGTGAGAGTTAGAGAGAGTTAGAGAGAGAGGAGAGGGATGGGAAAAGGGAGAGGGACAGGGAAAGAGTGAGAGGAAATGAGAGAGAGGGAAAGAGAGCGAGGGAAAGAGAGTGAGGGAAAGAGAGTGAGGGAGAGAGAGTGAGGGAAAGAGAGCGAGGGAAAGAGGGAGGGAAAGAGAGGGAGGGAAAGAGAGGGAGGGAAAGCGAGGGAGGGAAAGAGAGCGAGGGAAAGAGAGCGAGGGAAAGAGAGCGAGGGAAAGAGAGCGAGGGAAAGAGAGTGAGGGAAAGAGAGTGAGGGAAAGAGAGTGAGGGAGAGAGAGTGAGGGAAAGAGAGCGAGGGAAAGAGAGCGAGGGAAAGAGAGCGAGGGAAAGAGGGAGGGAAAGAGAGGGAGGGAAAGAGAGGGAGGGAAAGCGAGGGAGGGAAAGAGAGCGAGGGAAAGAGAGCGAGGGAAAGAGAGCGAGGGAAAGAGAGCGAGGGAAAGAGAGCGAGGGAAAGAGAGCGAGGGAAAGAGAGCGAGGGAAAGAGAGCGAGGGAAAGAGAGCGAGGGAAAGAGAGCGAGGGAAAGAGAGCGAGGGAAAGAGAATGAGGCTGAAAATGAATATTTGATTTTCACGTGGGTCGTTTTTTATTTTTTTTACTGTTGCGAAGTTAAGCTCCGCCTCGGATGAATTCATCCTTCCAAGGTCGGCAAATTGAGTACCAGCTTGCTGGGATTTATGATCCCGGTGTGTACCCCGACCTAGAATAGGTACACCGTATCCCTGCACATCGTAAGAGGCGACTAAGGATTGGCGTCAGGAAGGGCATCCGGCCATAAAAAAACAAACAAAAAAAACATGGGCAAAAAACATTTTGGAAGCAATTTTTATGGGATAATTCACTGATCAACCGGGATTCGAACCCAGGATCCTAGGATCCCAAGCCGGCACCCTAACTGCCAAGCCAATACCAGGCTCACAGACTCACCCTTGCTGATGGTCGAATCATCTGTCTCCCCTCATTTCCCATGGAAATAAACATACTCATCAACATTTAATCCTACTTTATTAAATACGGTGTGTGTACGTTTGAAAAATTATAGAAAAAAACAGGGCTAAGCCGATCTCCACCAAATTTTGCATTAGCGTTGGTAGTTCTGAGGGTCACTAGTCTTATGTTTGACTGCACCATTTTGATGATCGCGATAATGTTGATGAATGCTTAAAATGTTGATAAAAATTTAATCGTGTCTATATACTCTTGTTTGCATGTTCAATCTCATTAGCTTCAGATTATGAAATGAGGAGGAAAGCTATCAACAAAAAAACCTTTTCCCAATTGACCTTATGGCACATTTTGGCAATGTTACAGTAACCACGCTTATTATGTAGGCCTCATCATACTTGACTATAAGCCGGCCAATCATGGTGAGACTGAATACATTCATCAGAATTCTCTTATGCACCTGTAATGAGTTCCACAGATGTAAAAGGTGAAAATTAAACTTGCATGTTTATGTATTTATTCTGAAACACTCCACATTCAGCCGATGCCCTTCGAAGCCTCCTGGGTGCACTCACGTCTCCTCCTCACACTCCGACTCAGCACCTCGAGAGGGAGCAGGCTCTCGCTAAGCAGTTTGCTGAGATCCTCCACTTCACGCTGCGATTTGACGAGCTCAAGGTGACACATTGATTGGGCTGTGATGATGTCTGATGTCAGTCTGTGTTGACAGATAAGATAAACAATTGATTTTATCAACTAAAAGTGGATGAGGGTACATTTACCCCCATAGGGAAGTAGGTGCGGCTCACGTTTTGAGTATTATCCCTTCATTGTCAGAGTAAAAGTCGATAGTGTCAGTCCTTTGTCAAAGCCAAAGGATTCTTCTGCACTTATATTAAAGGGCTGATGCTCGAATAATCTGTCTCCCCTCATTTCCCATGGAAGTAAATATACTCATCAACATTTAATCATATGTTATTAAATATGGTGTGTGTATGTATGTACGTTTGAAAATCATAGAAAAAAACAGGGCAAGGCCGATCTCCACCAAGTTTTGCATATGTGTTGGTAGTTCTGAGGGTCAGGTCATGCGGAGTTAGAGAGGGGTTGGGGGAGAGACTACTTCCGATTTTCGCATGTACACATGCCACATCGCAAGTGGTTTACTAACCCTGCTGTAGACAGTGGGGATTATTGGCTACTATGTAAATATAATTATGAAGAGCCATGTTGCTCACATTGTTAGAGTAGCAACTGAGTGGCACAAAGTTCTAGCACCATAACATTAAACAATTAAACAAGAACTTGCATAGATTAAACAAGAACCACCTTTAGAGGCAATTTCCCCCCGCAGAGCAGAGGTTGGCCTTTTTTGGGCACCGTGGTCCCCTTTTTGAAGCAATGTTTTATGGCCGGATGCCCTTCCTGCCGCCAACCCTGTTAGTCACCTCTTGCACACACAGGGAATTACCAGTGAACTGGTACTCAATTTGCCGACCTCGGAAGGATGACAGGCTGAGTCAACATTCCTGGCGTTAATTCAGCGATCGACCGGGATTTGAACCCAGGATCCTAGGATCCCAAGCCAGCACCCTAACCGCTAAGCCAACACCAGGCTGGCAAATGACAGAGGAAGATAAATAATAATAATAATAATAATTGAGCAGATCATCAAAATGGAACAAAAAAGAAAAGAAAGAATAAGTGAAAGAATGACTTGGGAAAGCACCTAAATCGATTTACTGTGAAGGATGATTAATTGATCGATGTCAAAAGAAACATTTCAAAAACAATCGAGTTATTTAATCAAATCATTATTCACCCAGCTTTGGTGGCATAATGGTTAGGGTATCTGCTTCTAGTTCTGGAAGTCGATGGTTAAAACTCCGCAGAGTCATACCAAAGACTTAAAATGGTACGTGCCACTTCTTTGCTTGATGCTCAGCATTTAAAAATTATAGAGCACGGATAAACAACCATAGGTTGGCAATAATAGCGCAGACTTAGATGGGCCTAATGGCGGTCTCCTGCTTTTAAAATCCTTGCAAGGAAACTCCTATTGTATTATTATTATAAATCTTCTCAATTTGAGTTTGCAACATTGAGCGACAAACGAAACTTCAGCGAATGTGCTGGTTATTTCCGTGCAGGCAGCCGTGTCTTGTACGCACGGATAGCCGAAGCGCATGCGAGATCTCAGTCGCATATTGGGGTCCATGGCAAGGCCACAAATGCAAAATTGTTTTATGTTACGTTCTTGTTTAATCCATGTAGCCTGGTGTTGGCTTAGCAGTAAGGGTGCTGGCTTGGGATCCTAGGATCCTGGGTTCGAATCCCGGTCGATCGCTGAATTAACGCCAGGGAGGTTGACTCAGCCTGTCATCCTTCTGAGGTCGGCAAATTGAGTACCAGTTCACTGGTAATTTCCTGTGTGTCGCAAGAGGCGATCCGAAAAAGGCCAACCCCTGCTCTGCGTGGAAAAAATGGCCTCTAAAGGTGGTTCTTCTTCTATCTTCCTCTGTCATTTGCCACACCTTCTCCATTACCCTGCCCCTCTCATGAGTGTTTCCACTGAAACTTTGAAGTGCTTGCTTGAGCATTGCCCTCTAGAGGTTGTTGATGTTACTGGATGTCTTTGTCTTGTCATTGGTCAATCTAATCTGATATCACTGCTGATGTGTTGGATTATGCAAGTGAGGAATTGGCTAAAAGTTGCCTTCATGCAATGTGGAGCCATCACAGTATAAAGCCTCGCGTGCAAAAGCTTTTGTTCTCTTTCTTACTGGTGATGTGTAAAGGCAGAAGTAGTAAATATAAGCTGGTGGGGTTGTAAAAATTCGGGCATCTCGCATTGGTTTGGACAAACTTTACCATTTCTTCTGGCTCAAGTACATATTTTTAGCTTTATATCGTATAATGTTTGGATTGCCTTTCTGTCTCTCAGTCTCTCTTTCTCTCCCCACCTAAGTTCCCCCTCCCCCCCCCCCCACTACACCTTTTCCAATTTGATATAGCCGAGCACGCTTGTTATCCTGCCATCTTGAAATTGACATATTGTGTCAGCTTCCATCATGTGGCATCACAGGGCCATGGCTCTTTTCCTAATCATGCCAGCTCTTGCTTGTTCTTTGCAGATGAGTAATCCAGCCATACAAAATGACTTCAGCTATTACCGTAGGACGCTGAGTCGCAACAAAATGAAAAACTCTCACGTGAGTCGCACCGCCACCAATGAAATGGAATCGCACTGATAAATCATATCACACAGAAGCAAAATATATTTTGACGGTACATAGACAGGAGAGTGTTATCTTCTGATTTTTTTTCATGGGAAGCTAATGTAGAATTTATCTGTTGGGTGAAAACGAAAGTCCTACTCTGATGTAAATGGGCTCACAATGCCATAACTATGCATAATTTGGAGAAGGATTTTACGTAAACGATTAATGTCCTGCACATGGTACAAATTAACATGTGGTTTATTATGTGTACATGTCCACATTAATAACTTTTGTAGTGTCAGTGCCACATATAGTGAATACAAAAGTGAATACAAAATACAAAAGTGAATGCAAAAGTGAATACAGTGAATACAGAGTGAATACAAAAGCAAATAAAGTTTCACCTAATATTTACCTCCGCCACCAAAGGTGGACGGAGGTTATGTTTTCACTCCTGTCTGTCTGTCTGTCTGTTTGTCTGTGAACAGGATGTCTCAAAAAGTTGGGGAAGGATTCGGATGGAATTTGGCAGAGAGGTTGGATATGTGACAAGGACGAAATGATTAGATACCAGTGAAGATCCAGAGCTGGATACTAGAATTTTAAAACGGATTCTTCACCATTGAAATATAGGTCCAAAAATGATACATAGCAGGTTGTCTCAAAAAGTTGTGGACGGATTTGGACGAATCTTGGTGGACAGGTTGGTGTGTGGCAAGGACAAATCGATTCGATTTTGTTGAAGATCTGAATATGGATTCGGATATGAGAATTGTTTAAGTGTACAAGTGATTCTTCACCATTGGGAGATCGGGGCCAAAAACTATATATAGCAGGATATCAAAAAGTTGTGGATGGATTTGGATGGATGAGTTGGGTTGGGGACAAGAACAAGCCGATTAGATTTTGGATCAGATCCGGATCCAAATCTGGCCTATCAGTGGGATACAAAACGTAAACTGTTCAGCCTGGCGGAGGTATGCTCTCTACCGAGTGCCGCTCTAGTTTATCATGTGAAAACCAGTAAGAGTATGTTAACCCCCATTGGAAGCGAGATGCCACTGCCATTTCAGCCCTTTGCAATTTGTCCGCAGCACCTTGCTTTACCACAGCAATTAACATACTCTTATCTGCTTTCAGTTGTTAAAATCAATTTGCTTAACTCGCTCGCTGATGCAGACCGACACTAACATTCAAAAAGACGAGTATTCCATCATTAGTGTCCTCGATCTCGGTCTCTTTCTCTGCCGTTTTATTACCAACTAGCCGAAACCCGTGGAACATCCACGGAAGGGAGGATGTGGTGTATGGATAGAGTGTACCATTATGGATGGCATAGGGGATTTGCTTGTCCGAGTAAGAGTTAGGAAGAAAGATGAGAATGAAGAGTGCGTATATGAACAACGTATTTATTGCAATCTACTTAAATGACAACGCTACGATATACTTTTGAAAAATGAATGGATTCGTAATAGGAATCGGCATAGCACCTCTCTGGGATTGTCCACTCAGTGGACGGCTTGCTGTCGCCTTCGACTGTCCAATCAGCGGACAGCTTGCTTCGCCTTCACCCAGCAGACGCCAATAAGATGGCGTCGTAAGATGGCGTCGTATCGGCAGTTAATCGGATGCTTTTGGGGCCCAACGTCGGCTAATTCAGATTTTTCGAGTATGGCTGTACGTGATAAACAAAGAGCGTGGTTCGTAGATCGTAAATCCATTACTGCCGTGGGCATCGGGTCACTGGGTGCGGCGTAAAAGGGATAACAAAGTCGAGTCCTTATGCTATTATTATATTGAATGGGAATCTCGAGTCGGGAGAGGTTCAGGCAGGTGTATATTTCCATATGGGTGGTGAAAACTTCCCCAATGTTTGATGTTTGTTTTCTACACCGGGTAAACCACCCCCACCCCCTCTCAATATTTTGCTTATGTAATATGTATCCATCTGTCCATCCCTTGCGTTATTCTCTACCCCTCATCGTTACCTGCATCCCTTGTTTATCTGTCTCCGCCTACTTTCTCCCTCCGCCCTGCTATTGGTGTTTCCCCTGTCTCCTGCTGTTCCCTTTATGTTGTGTCCTATCTTTTCCATGAGCCTTGACTATGTATAAAAAAGAAAAAGATGTAACAAATGGATGACCCTTGACTTATTGGCCTCTGCCTGTGTCTTCACTTCTGTGTATTTATTTTTGAATAACACAGTTTACTTCTTTGTGTTTGCAAAATAACCGACTCAGCTTTTAATTTTCTCAGCCGGGTGCAGAGAATGAAGTTAACAATGAAATGGCAAACAGGATGTCACTGTTTTATGCCGAAGCGACTCCAATGCTCAAAACCCTCAGTGACGTCACATCAAAGTTTGTATCCGAGGTACGATTGCACTCGAGATGGATCTCAAGCTGTAAACCCTTTTTGAACTTTGATCAACTCCCCAGATGTGGAGGTTTAATGATGGCGACGAGTGTTTAACCAACATTGCGCGTGTGACCCGCAGAACAAGACCCTTCCCATTGAAAATACAACTGATTGTCTCAGCACCATGGCTGGTGTCTGCAAAGTGATGCTTGAGACACCGTGAGTATGTTTTCTGCACCACTGAGGTTGTATAGCTCTTATCCTTTGAGTGTTTATGGTATCAAAGTTTGAGATAGCTTTAGCCTGGTTGTGATTTTTGTTGTTGTAGCTTTGTTCGCTCATCAAGTGAAAAGACCAGTGAACCACCTTTAGAGGCCATTTTTCACCACAGAGCAGCGGTTGGCCTTTTTTGGGCACAGTGGTCCCCTTTTTGAAGCAATGTTTTATGGCCAGATGCCCTTCCTGCCGCCAACCCTGTTAGTCGCCTCTTGTGACACGCAGGGAATTACCAGTGAATTGGTACCCAATTCTCCGACCTCGGGGGGATGATGGGCTGAGTCAACCACCCCGGTGGTAATTCAGCGATCGACCGGGATTCAAACTCAGGATCCTAGGATCCCAAGCCAGCACCCGAACCACTAAGGCAACACCAGGCTTAAGTGAAAAGACCAGTGGATCTCAAGTATTTGGCAGTGTCCCCAGGATGCTCCCAGAATTTAGTCGAGAAGAGTTGTTTGCATTGGACCAGGGTGGGCCAGCGAGCCATGATATATATGTGGTGGTTTGTGGGATGGATAGACAGAGGGGACATGTGAGGTTTAGTTTGAGTTGGAGCCTATGTTGATATTGCATTAGGGAGGGTGTCCACACCGGTGTCTCGGCAGATGGACTCTCATTTCACGATTAAGTGTTGCTTCATAAGAGTGAATTTTGGGGTGAGAGTAGTTTAGGATATTGTGTAGGGGTCAATGTCTATGGACTGTGATGATAGATAGTTGTGATTGTGATGGCGCATGAACGTGTTTTGTGTGGGAGAAGGTATTATATTAAGAATATGAGAGTAAAGGTGAGCAGTTGTATGTTTCATCTGTCGTTGGTGTGGAGTTTGGGTGGTCACAGATTGACATGGGTGTGATGGATGTTGAGCTGCAGAAACGATGAATTGTGCCTTTCATATTTAAGTGGATTCCAATTGGGAGTACTTTTGTTCCAGCATGTGTGGGCTCTGTTTGTAGATCCAGTGCAACTTTTTGCTATCCTGAGACCTTTGTTTTATATATTTTTAAAGTTTTTGTTTCATGCCTATTAGCCTTGCAGTTGAGGAAGCGATAAAAGTAATGAAGAGTAGAAAAGCGGGAGGGCCGACGGGAGTTGTGGGAGATATGTCGAAGGCAGCGGGAAGTTGGGGTGTGAAGAGAATGTCAAAGATCTTTAATCTGGTGGTGAAAGAAGGCCGCATTCCAGTGGATTGGGAACTGAGTACCCTCGTCCCTCGATACAAGGGGAAAGGTGACCCTCTGGACTGTGGCTCGTATCGAGCGATAAAGTTATTGGAGCTTGGAATGAAGGTATTGGAAAGGGTGTTGGAGAGGAGGATAAGGAAGAAAGTGAAGATCGACGAAATGCATTTTGGATTTATGCCAGGAAGAGGAACGACAGACGAGCTTTTTATTGTAAGGCAGTTGCAGGAGAAGTACATGGAGAAGAGGAAGAAGTTGTTTCTTGGGTTTGCTGATCTGGAGAAAGCATTTGATAGGGTTCCACGTGAAGGAGTGACATGGGCATTGAGGAAGTTAGGAGTGGAGGAATGGTTGATCAGAGTAGAGATGGCAATGTACGAGAGAGTGCGCACAGCTGTAAGGATGAAGGACGGGAACAGTGGTGAGTTTGAGGTGAAGGTGGGAGTGCATCAGGTGTCAGTACTAAGTCCACCACTATTTGTAGCGGTGATGGAGGTACTGGCTCGGAATGTAAAGGAGGGTTTACCGTGGGAGTTGTGGTATGCAGATGATCTGGTGTTTATTGCGGAGAGTATGGATGGACTGAAGGAGAAGATGAACAAGTGGAAGGAATGTATGGAGACAAAAGGTCTGAAGGTGAATATCGGAAAGACGGGGGGTGATGGCAAGTGGTAAAGCATGTGGTGAGGTGGAAAGAACTGGGAAGTGGCCGTGTGCTGTGTGCAGGAAGGGTGTCGGAGTGAACTCCATTCAATGTACAATGTGCGCTGAGTGGGTTCATCAAAAATGTAGTGGTGTGAGAGGGTCATTAACCAGTGTGGCAGCTACATTCAAGTGTAAGGTGTGCACAGAGGGAGCTGCAGATGGAGGAAATGTTGAGTTGGATCTTGGAGATGGCGTGAAGCTCGAAGGTGTGGAAACATTTTGCTACCTTGGAGACATGCTGAATGGAGAAGGTGGATCAGACTCAGCAACGGTTGCTTGAGTGAGATATGCATGGAAAAAGTTTTGGGAACTGAGTGGCATGCTGACGAGGAGGGGAGTGTCGTTGAAGCTGAAGAGAAAGGTGTATGCTGCATGTGTGAGAAGTGTTATGATTTATGGGAGCGAGACATGGGTAATGAACGTAGAGCAGCAACGAAGACTGGAAAGGGTGGAAATGCGAATGGTTCGGTGGATGTGCGGAGTATCGTTGAGAGAGAGGAAGACAAATGATGAATTGCGAAAGATGATGGGAATAGAGCCTGTGATTGATGCTGTGAAGAGAAACAGGTTGAGATTGTTTGGTCATGTGTTGAGGAAGGATGAAAGTGACTGGTTGAGAAGAGTGATGGAAATGAATGTAGAAGGAAGTGGAGGATGGGGAAGACCCAGAGAAAGACTTGGCTAAAGATGGTGGAAGAAGAAATGCGGGCAAGGGGGTTAACAAGGGGAGATGTCGTAAATAGGGCAACATGGAGAAGATTGTCATGGGGCCCGCAAGGCTAACCCCTGCTCTACCAGGGGAAATGGCCTTAAAATACCTGTTGTTGTTGTTGTTGTTGTTTTACCGATTGGCCTGAAGAAGTGTCAGCCCATCTAGAGCTGGTATAACTGAAGGTGGTCCGGATGAAGTGTTTGTAGGTTGTTAATGATTTTTGTGTGGTGCGAAGTTTGTATTGGTGAGTGGATTTCGCATCTTGATTTTGCGGTTCTCCTTGGCAGTGGGTTGGTCTGTATGTTGTGTAAAGGCCATATGGGTATCTAACGTGATGCCCAATAATGTTCAATGTCTGTCAATAAAAAGTTGTAACGGTTGGATGTGCATTGGAATCATCTGTCTGGGGTGAGAAGGGTAACAAAAGATTTTGGTGAAGATGCAGTCAATTTTGGTGAAGTCAAGCCTGGTGTTGGCTTAGCGGTTAGGGTGCCGGTTTGGGATCCTAGGATCCTGGGTTCGAATTCCGGTCGATGGCTGAATTAACGCCAGGGGGGTTGACTCAGCCTGTCATCCTTCCGAGGTCGGCAAATTGAGCACCAGCTTGCTGGGATGAATGATCCCGGTGTGTACCCCGATTTAGAATAGGTGCACCGCATCCCTGCGCATCGTAAGAGCGTGACCAAGGGTTGGCGTCAGGAAGGGCATCCGGCCATAAAAAACATTGCCTCAAAACAGGGAACCATGATTGTCATGGGGCCCGCAAGGCTAACCCCCGCTCTAGCGGGGAAAATGGCCTTAAAATGATCATTCATTCATTCATTCATTCATGCAGTCAAGTGGTTCAGTCTTAGCAATTTTTCAAGATTGTGGAGATATTGTTGGAGGGTGTTGGTAGCTTAGACAAAATTGGAATCTTGTGAGGAAATGGTTAGATAATCTGCAAATGACCTAAGTAATGAGTCTTCTTGAGGGGTCAGGAGGTCATGAGGAATCGTTTGAAGAGTGTACAGAGCCCTGTGGAATGCCGTTAGGTAGAAATGTGAAACAAGAGAGTGTGGTAAATTGTTTATTTGAGCTTGAAGATCGGGCAGAATGTTTGCTAGGCGTTTCTTATTGTTTTTGTTGCGGATTTTTTTTTTCGATGAGAATATGGTGGGGTACGGTGTCAAAGGCTTTGTTCATGTCGATTGTCGCGAGAACAGTTCTCAGTATGTGTTGTTTTTTTATGAAGACATCTAGAATGCATTGTGTTAATGTTGAGAGATATCCAGTATTTTTTTGCGGTGCATAAGAGAGAAATGGGCCGATTTTGATGCTGGATAATTGGGAGGATTGTTACATTTCGGAATTGCTATAATCTATAAAAGTTTTTTTTTTTTTACAAATAGAGGGAATTTTATTACCTGTCCCTGAGTGGTTATATATTTTAGTGAGCGCATTAATGGCTAAAGGGCCGTGGGTGCTGCAGGTGGATATTTGAAGTATTGTCTGGTCAGGTGTAGAATGGGAGTTTTTGGCATTTTAAAAATGATATCTGTAACTGGAGGAAAGGTGAAAGGTGGTTGAGCTTTATTGTCGGGTTTTAAATTTCTTTAGCCTTTTGGTGATGGATCTCTTTCTGGGAATGGTGGGGTTGTGACTCATTGACGTAGTAGGGGTTAGGGTGATGGTGTGGTTGTGGCTGCTCTTTGCATCATTTCCTGGGGGTACGGCTGTGCCGCTGGTGCAGTGCCCCTGTACCAGTCAGCTGGTACTCGTTTTATCGACCTCGGAAGGATGACAGGCTGATGTTATTTCAACCCACCTGGTGTTATTTCAACGGCACAGCAGGGGCTCAAACTCAAGACCCTAAGATCTTAAGACAGCCACAACAAACAACAACAACATGCATTTTAAAGGCCATTTTCCCTGCTAGAGCGGGGGTTAGCCTTGCGGTCCCCATGACAATCTTCTCCATTTTGCCCTATTTTCTGCATCTCTCCTTGTTAACCCCCTTGCCTGCATTTCTTCTTCCACCATCTTTAGCCAAGTCTTTCTCAGTCTTCCCCGTCTTCTACTTCCTTCTACATTCATTTCCATCACTCTTCTCAACCAGTCACTTTCATCCTTCCTCAACACATGACCAAACCATCTCAACCTGTTCCTCTTCACAGCATCAATCACAGGCTCTATCCCCATCATCTTTCGCAATTCATCATTTGTCTTCCTCTCTCTCAACGATACTCCGCACATCCGTCGAACCATTCGCATTTCCACCCTTTCCAACCTTCGTTGCTGCTCTACGTTCATTACCCATGTCTCGCTCCCATAAATCATAACACTTCTCACACATGCAGCATACACCTTTCCCTTCAGCTTCAACGATACTCCCCTCATCATCAGCACGCCACTCAATTCCCGAAACTTCTTCCATGCACATCTCACTCAAGCAACCGTTGCCGAGTCTGATCCACCTTCTCCATTCAGCATGTCTCCGAGGTAGCAAAATGTTTTCACACCTTCCAGCTTCACGCCGTCTCCAAGATCCAACTCAACATTTCCTCCATCTGCAGCTCCCTCTGTGCACACCTTACATTTGAATGTAGCTGCCACACTGGTTAATGACCCTCTCAGACCACTACATTTTTGATGAACCCACTCAGCGCACATTGTACATTGAATGGAGTTCACTCCGACACCCTTTCTACACACCGCACAGGGCCACTTCCCAGTTCTTTCCACCTCACCACATGCTTTACCACTTGCCATCACCTTCGTCTTTCCGATATTCACCTTCAGACCTTTTGTCTCCATACATTCCTTCCACGTGTTCATCTTTTCCTTCAGTCCATCCATACTTTCCGCAATCAACACCAGATCATCTGCATACAACAACTCCCACGGTAAACCCTCCCTTAAGACAGCCACCTTAACCGTTAAGGCAATACCTGGCTTTAGGGTTAGAGTGAGGTTGTCTGGTTCCTGCTTTTTGTTCGGGATTGTGCAGTCTTTATTAATTACTGATCCCCGTGTTTGAGGTGGCTTGTTGCGCGAGTCGTGTATGTTTGATATAGTCCGTCAGAATTTTCAACTCTTTGTTTTATCGTCAAGACTGCTGACAATTGTTTTTTTTCATGCTGTGAAGTTGGGATTGAAATTTAGAATTTTGAGGCGTTTGTTCCGATTTTGTTAAAATGTTTTACTGCTGCATCTATTTTATAGAATGCAAGGAAGTTCTCAGCCTGGTCAACTTGCAATGCAACATTTGTTGTTTGGTCAATTTTGAAGTCAATTATTATTCTGTAGTTATTTCCAAAGCCAAAATGATCTGCTCGGCCTAATTTGAGCCCTTATTCATTTGCTTGATTTGAGGCCTTATTTATTAGATACTCGGCTTGAATTGAGGCCTTGTTATTTTGTTTTCCATGGTTTATTCTTCAGGATAATTTACTATTGTATCCTTGAGGAATAAACAATTTTATTGTTAGGCATACTTTAAGACATTATTCTTCTGTAGGTTTATAATTAATAATAATAATAATAATGCATTTATTTTATATAGCGCTTTTCAGGAAGCCCAAAGACGCTTTGACAGAGTGCAAAACATAATGCATAGCAAAACATAAAAACAATTGCAAAAAAAGAAGAATCAATAGGGAAATATTCAAAGCACAAAGGAGGGAGAAGGAAAGGAGATAGTCAGGGGTTAGATGCTGTGGGTTAAATGTTGAATGCAGTGTTGAACAGGTGGGTCTTGAGTGATGTTTTGAATGTGGTGAGTGAGGAGGAGTCTCTGATGGTGTGAGGTAGTGAGTTCCAGAGGGTGGGAGCAGCGATGGAGAAGGCCCTGTCCCCCCAGGATCTAAATTTGGTCTGGATGGGGGGGGGGTCAGGAGGTTGGTACCAGCAGAGCGGAGGTTGCGGGTGGGAGTGTGTCTGGAGAGGAGGTCAGCCAGGTAGGATGGGGCCAGGTTATGGAGGGCTTTGTAGGTCAAGAGGAGGATTTTGTACTGGATTCTCTGGGAGATGGGGAGCCAGTGAAGCTTGTAAAGGACGGGGGTGATGTGGTCACGGGTCCGGGAATGGGTGAGTAGACGGGCAGCGGAGTTCTGAATGTATTGGAGTTTATTGGTGATTGTTGAGGGTGAACCATAGAGGAGGCTATTGCAGTAGTCCAGACGGGAAGTGATGAAGGCGTGGATGAGGGTTTCTGCAGCCACGGAGGAGAGGGATGGACGGAGACGGGCGATGTTTTTCAGGTGAAAGAAGGCTGTCTTTGTGATCTGTTTAGTGTATTTGTCGAAGGAGAGGGTTTGGTCAAAGATGATGCCAAGATTCCGGATGTGAGGGGAGGTGGATACTGGGAAACCGTCGATGTTGAGGGCAAAGTTATGGGTGGACTTGGTGAGCGTTTTTGGGCCAATGATGATTAATTTCAGATTTATCACAGTTAAGTTTGAGGAAGTTGATTTGAAGCCAGGATTTTATTTCAGTGATGCAGTTTGTCAGGATAGAGTGGGTGGCGGTGGAGATGGACTTGGTGGAGATGAAAAGCTGGATGTCATCGGCGAAGCAGTGGAATTGGAGACCATGACGGCGGATTAAGTGACCGAGGGGGGACAGGTAAAGGATGAAGAGGAGGGGGCCAAGAACTGAACCTTGGGGGACACCTTGGGGGAGGGGAGCAGTAGGGGATTTGCAGTTATTGATGGAGATGAACTGACGTCTGTCAGAGAGGTATGATTTAATCCAAGAGAGGGCAGTGCCGGTAATGTTAAAGGTGGTTTCAAGTCGGGTGAGGAGGATGGTGTGATCGATGGTGTCAAAGGCGGCGCTGAGGTCGAGGAGAATGAGAATGTTGAGGTTGCCAGCATCAGAGGAGAGGAGAAGGTCGTTGGTGATTTTGAGGAGAGCAGTTTCAGTACTGTGGTTGGAGCGGAATCCGGATTGGAATGTTTCATACAGGTTATTGGCAGAGAGGTGATGTTTGAGTTGAGTGGCTACAGCGCGTTCCAAAACCTTTGACAGAAAGGGTAGGTTGGAGATGGGTCTGAAGTTATTTAGGGTGTCAGGGTTTAGTCCAGGTTTTTTCAGAATGGGGGTAACAGCAGCAATTTTGAGGGATGGTGGGACGATGCCTGTAGACAGGGAGGAGTTTATTGTTGCAATGATAAGTGGAGAGAGAGCAGGAAGGGAGGCCTTGACAAAGCTGGAGGGGATGGGGTCAAGAGTGCAGGTGGCAGTTTTCATTCCGATGAGGAGTTCAGAGAGGTCAGTAGGGGAGACTCGGGAGAATTGAGACAGGGGATGGCAGGATAAGGGGGGGGCAGGTGGTTTGAGGGGGAGCGGGTGCGGCGGTGGTCAAGCTGTTGTAGATGTTTTCAATTTTGCGTTGGAAGAATGAAAGGAAGGAGATGCAGTTGTCTATTGTGAATGACTGGGTGGTGGTGTTCAGGGGGCTGAGGAGTTTGTTTATTGTAGAGAAGAGTGCTTTTGGGTTTCCGGAGCCAGAGTGGATAATTTGAGAGTAGTAGGCGGAGCGGGCGCGGGAGAGGGCATCTTTATAGTGTTGTATGTGGTCCTTGTAGGCCTGGGAGTGAACTGTGAGACCTGTTTTATTGCGGAGTCTTTCAAGTTGGCGAGCACGAGTTTTCATCAGGCGGAGTTCAGGGGTAAACCAGGGAGCAGAATGGGTGAAAGAAACTGTTTTGGTTTTTATAGGCACAAGTTGGTCAAGGCAGGAGGAGAGAGTGTGGTTGTAGTAGTCAGTGAGGTCAGAAGGGGTGTGGAGGTCAACGAAGGGAGAAGTGGACATTTTTTCAGAGAGGGTCGATGAGAATGAGGTAGGTGAAAGAGCGTTTAGCTTACGGAAGTTGATAGTGCGATAATGCCTTGGTGCTGGGGTGGGGATGTTGATGGTCAGAGTGATGGCTAGGTGGTCAGAGAGAGTGAGGTCGGAGCCAGAGAGATGGTGCAAAATTAGTCCAGTAGAGCTGTTGAAGGCTTTATTGAAGGCTTTATATGGGTTGGCCCTAGCTTAAGATCCCAGGGTCTTGAGTTCAAGCCCCTGTTTTACCATCGAATTAACACAAGGTGGGTCGTCTCAGCCTGTCATCCTTCCGAGGTCGGCAAAATGAATACCAGCTTACTGGTAAAGGGGGTATTGCATCAGCGGCTGAGCCGCGCCCCAGAAAATGATGCAGCCAAGCAACTACAGGCAGAATACGGAAAAATAAATAATTAAATAAAGAGTCCTCATTCATCTTACTATAATTCACCAAATGTCCGTCTGTCCGTGCGAAGGTACCGCAAAAACGGCTCAACCGATCGCAACGATATTTTGGGTGGGTATTCCTGGGACCCCTGGGAGTAAAATAGGCTATATTGTTTTTCCAAGTTTTCCAATTTTCCAATTTTCCAGTTTTTCCAAACACGAAGGAATAATATTTACCGATATGAACAGTGATGTGGCTTTTGTTGAAATTCTACAAATACTGTTTATTCTACGTACCAGGAAAGAGTAGATCGACTCCTGACGAACTCTTCCTACATAAACGTGCGGCTCCGAAGTAACACGGCAGCGTGTGCAAAGCGACTGAGAAACAGGTGTAGCGGCGGCTTCCGTGTTACAGATTCGGCGCGCACTCTTCACACATAAACGTGCGACTGAGAAAGGCGTGTAGCGGCCGCTTCCGTTTTGCAGAATTCAATCTTTTTTCAAAATGGGCGCCATGTACTGTTTAGATTTTGATGATTTGCATGTGATATGATTCAACGGATGTTTATATGAATCGTTTAAAATAAAAAGCCTTCAATTTCTGATATTTTGCCTTTTCATTTGGGCTTTCCAATTGAAGCCCCGCCCATTGGGCGGGTACCGTTGCTAGTAAAGAGAATGACAAAAGCCATTGCTTCAAAGTGTGTGGCAGGGAAAGCAAAACCTGAAAGACATTTCACTTTTTGTGCACCTTGAATGTTGCTTTTGTGTTCAATGTTTCAAGCATGTCACTCTGCATATGGAAGTAATGTTTGACCCTCGCCTCAATTTAATCAAATGCTATACTGGAGGAAAACGGTACACTTTGCTAGGCTACTCGAATGTCTTGGCAAGGGTATGTTTCTCATTTTTAATATACAACTTAGATAGATGATCTAATGAGAATTTAATTCTTCCACCGTCGAATGAAAGCATGTACTTTGGACCTGATCCATGAATGTCCTGGGGCTTCTGTGTTGCGTGTTTTCATAACAGTGAATACCGGAGCCGTTTTACGAGCGAGCACACGGCGTCCTTTTGCCTGCGCGTCATGGTGGGAGTCATCATTCTGTACGACCACGTGCACCCAGTTGGTGCCTTCGCCAGGACGTCAAAGATTGATGTAAGCTGCCTCTGTCGCACGCAGAATACACTATCCCTTACGAATACACCATTCAAAGTAAGCTTTTGTGCTGGTTTGGTGCCGTCAATGGGGCCCAATGTATAACCAAGAATCCGAGGCCATTGTATACAAAAACAGCTGCTCATAATAAGCACTTTAAACGTTCAATTACTTGCACATGATCATAAACCCCTCTTGTGAATTATTATCTATGGTACATGTGCCACCCCACCATATCCCTTTTCTCTTTGCTCTTGGTGTTTCATTATACCCATTCTTTCAGCTCTGGATGGAAACGTTTTGTATTCATTGCTTCGGGTCTGCCTCGGCAGGATTGCAGAGCCGTGCGTGCATCCATCGCCGTATGCATGGGGATGGTACTGGAACATAGTTATTGCCTCGAACTGCGTTTAGTGCATTGCTCAAGGGAACCCGTTGCATGAGAATTATTGGTGAAATGTTTGATACGGTCCATGCAGGCTCCATTTTCTTGCGTGGGTTAAAATGGAATCGAGGAATATAACCTCGGCTCTTGACTGTTACATTGATGGATTTGAGACGTCGACGTGGAAATGCAGGAGGTTTTTACGGATGATCCAAAAAGGGCCCAATGCATTTGAGGCAAGGCCGAGTTAGCGGGCACACTACTACATCGCAAACACCTGCAAGCTACAGAAGAGACAGTAGAGCAATTATCATATCGCTGCTGCTAATTAGGAGGTTGTAGCGGTAAATGTCACAGTTTCCCTCCATCACCCATTGTCCTCCTGGATATTCATTACGAGCACATCTTCCAGGCCCACATCCTCCTGAGATGTTTGCTCTGATCACCCTGCAACCTCTTCATTTCGACTTGTTTTCACTTGATAGTTGATGGCTATTGCCGCGCGGTTCTGCCTGTTCTTCGTTAAACGGTTCTGTGCGGTGGCATTGTGCATTATCCATCCATTCTTACCACCTGGGGATTTTATGTATGGCTAGAAGCATTCGTGATAGGAAAAACATGTATTTAATTGGCAATGTATTGCAATATTTTAATGCATCGATGCCTTACACAAAATTGGGCCGTAGAATCGTAAAAAGAAAATGGCGCGAAATGAAGGTGTGACTTTGCAGGTGTAAAAGGTTAAAAAACAAAAACAATAATAACAATTAAACAATAAAACAAAGCAACCAGTTGCTTTTGCGATACGTGGGTGAGGTGAGAACATTGGCTGTGAAATTGGGTGCTCTCTCACACCAGCGCTTGAAACCTGCTGCAAAAGAGCAGAACAAAGCCTGTTCTCTATGGCAGCATTTTTTTTCACACACAAACTGGCTACGTATGGCCTTCCCAAAGTCCAGCTTTAGTGTGTGAACAATGCTATCCTACAGCGGTTGGAGTTTGGGGGAAGAGAGGAGGAGGGGAGTTAAGGAGCTTTTGTATCCCTTAACATCCGGTTGCAGGCCTGTTTGATTGCTTGTTCAAACGTACATAACCCATGATGTTTCTAAAAAGAATTTTTTTGAAAGCACCAAATGCACTCTACTACATCTTTTAATGGCCCTAGTTATTCCCACCTTTTTGTAGGATCAGCTGGGGAATGTTTTTGGCCCAGGTCTTTGACAAACCAGCTGCACAGGCCTGACGTTCGACTGAAAGTGGCAGGGATTTGTAAATTGTTCAGAGTGCCAGTTATAATGTGCAAATTCTTATCAAAAGATATGATCAGGAGTTATTTAGCATCCACTAGATGATACTAGCACATGGGAATAAACAGCTTAATGCGCACCTGATATCCGAGGGACAGCTTTATGATATAATGCCATGCCTGTGAAGCATCAATCTGACAGTTTGTGGTCAGGTTGGGATTGAACCCATGCTATACAGCTGAAAGTTAAGTGTGCGACCTGTGCACCATCCTGTCAGACATTCAAAAGCAGAAGTATATTCCCTTAGAGTAATCTGAACGGGAAGATGCAAGCATTTTAAAACACGAATGGCACTCAGTAGAGCACATACTTCCGCCAGGCTGAACAGTTTATGGTTTCTATCCCACTCATAGGCCGGATCTGGATCCGGATCTGAACCAAAATCTAATCGGCTTGTTCCTTTCACTTACCCAAATCATCTACCAAGTTTCGTCAGAATCAGTCCACAACTTTTTGAGATATCATGCTATCCCGTATATTGTTTTGGCCCCATTTCTTAATGGCGAATAATCACTTTAAAAAATTTTTTCTCGTGTCCGGATGCGGATTCGGATCTTCACCAAAACTGATTCGATTCATCTTTGTCATACAACCAACCTGTCCACCTAGTTTCGTCCGAATAAGTCCATGACTTTTTGAGATATCATGTTCACAGACAGACTGGGTGAAAACATAATCTCCGCCGACCGATTAATTACTTGGATTAATGAACAGGATTAAATAATTAAATTGAAATATGTGGGAAAATTACGTGCCCAAATCAGGAATCGAACCCAGGTCCTCTGGAAAACCATACCTGTGCTCTGCCATCTGAGCTGTCTAGGCGACCCTGGCTGAGCATGCAATTTTCCCACAGATATGATTGCCTCTCTCTTTCTGTCAATGCTTCCGGGGCACTCGCTGCCAACCACAGGAGCACCAATGGCCTGAACACTAGAGGGTCTTCTTCCAATGGAGGGGACAAATCCATGTCCTCTATTATAAACACCACTGGGGGCGTAGTGAAGCAATTAGATGAATGAACAGGATTAAATAATTACATTGATATATGTGGGAAAATAGCTCAGATGGCAGAGCTCTGGTCCAGTTTTCCAGAGGACCTGGGTTCAATTCCTGATCTGGGCATGTAATTTTCCGAAGAAAAAAACAATTTGATGGATTACTTGTGCAATGTAAAACCTTTTGAAACTTGCAATTCATCGTAGTGCAGCAGATAAACACAAAAATTGTGCATTTTATGAGAAAAGCATGACATTTTTAACATAGTTAGTGCATACCATAAGGTTTATTTTCAGATGTGGAGGGAAGTCAGATTTGACCTCTGAGAACCGTGAGAGGTCAAATCCAAAATTGCCGCCAGTCCACCGAGTCTAATGCTCAAACGCGCTTAATTTTGGAACCAAATAGTGTAGAAAAACATTATAGGTGTCATTTCCAACTAAATTGGGGATGCCCAGAGGTGAATGATGCTTTCAATGAACTCCTAGGCATGCCAAGTGAGGTCAGTGAAGGCTCAATGTTACTGCTAGAGCGATTTGTGGTGCTGATGTACGACCGAACCAGTGAGAGCACGGAAGTGAATGATGCCAGGAAACAGCTCTTCACACAGAAGTGTAGAACTCTAGAGAACATTCCTCCAACCCAGGCAACACTCAAGCAGCACATCAAGCGCATTTGCTACCAGGCCAACTGTTGTAACCAGGCATTGGTCATGGATCCAGAGATGCCAGACCCACCTGACTGGGGCTGGACAAAGGAGACAACTGGGTGGCAGCCTCTTTGGACCACTCTTGCTGAAGCATCAAAATCGTGCCATGAATTGATCGACTGTGGCTGCAAGAAAGGGTGCACTGGACGCTGCAAGTGTGCCAAAGCTGCATTCAAGTGCACTGCACTGTGCTTCTGTTCTGGAGACTGTTAGATTTAGATCATTACCAATTTTCATCATTGCACTTGATTTAATGTAAGCTTTTGTGGACATACTTGGTTAACTGGTTAACTACAGTTATTTTTTCAGAGGTTATTGCATCATTCCTTGCAGTGTAAACACTTTTTTTTCATCATTTCTGGTCTTTGGATGTTCTGTACCTATCCCTGTACCTGAAAAAAATAAAGTTTTAAAAGTTCAAATGAACTTTTTCCAATAGCAGTTCCAACTGCAGTATCATAAAAATAGATATTTAACGTAATTTGACCTTGACCGTGACCTAAATGCATGTCCTTGAGTTCTGGCGATCTCAAAAGTATCACCAAATGAATGGGCATCCCCAATTTAGTTGGAAATGACACATATAAGCACGTTTGATTATTAGACCAGGTGGACTGGTGGCCATTTTGGATTTGACCTCTCACGGTCCTCAGAGGTCAAATCTGACTTCCCTCCACATCTGAAAATAAACCTTATGGTATATACTAACTATGCTAGAAATTTCATGCTTTTCTCAAAAAATGCACAATTTGTTAAAATATGAGAGCTTATCCGCTGTACTATCGAAAGAAATCCTACCTAAACACGTCTGGAACATGCATTGCTTCAATAATTATTACATGGCAGTGTTTTGTCTTTCAGGGATATATTCTCCAACAAATCGAGTTAATGTCGTACGTAAAGTTGTTTTTTTTTGTTCTCTTTGGAATTATCTAAGGCTGAGCTGGTACATAATTCATTATGTGGAACAAGGACATTGGGGGCATCAGTGTCCCTCAAGAGACAGTGGATGGGATTACAAGGAATAATATGAACCACCCTTAGAGGCCATTTTTCCCCACAGAGCAGGGGTTGGCCTTTTTGGGGCACCCTGTCCCCCTTTTTGAAGCAATGTTTTATGGCCGGATGCCCTTTCTGCCGCCAACCCTGTTAGTCCCCTCTTGCGACACACAGGGAATTACCAGTGACCTGGTACTCAATTTGCCGACCTCGGAAGGATGACAGGCTGAGTCAACCCTCCTGGTGTTCATTCAGCAATCAACCGGGATTCGAACCCAGGATCCTAGGATCCCAAGCCAGCACCCTAACCGCTAAGCTAACACCAGGCTAAGGAATAAGGTAGGATTTAAGGTAGAATAAGGTAGGATTTAAGGTAGAATAAGGTAGGTAATAAGGTAGGATTTAGGTAGGATTTCTTTCGATAGTACAGCGGATAAGCACTAAGGAATTACAAGGAATAATATGAACCAGTCAAAACAGTAGGTGGGATTTGAACATTGGATCCCACCATCAAGAGCTTTGCGCTGATAGGGTGGTATCAATCTGACCCACCCAAACATCCAGTGGGTCATGTGCAGATCAGAGGGCACGTTTTTAATTGGTCATCATGGGGATCGATTCAAACCATTCACATTCTCGCAGTGGATAGGGACAACTGAAATTGTGCAATATATGATCCGATCGTTACAGCCCTCGGTTATTCTTTCTGATGTTGTCGGTTTGTTGTTTTATCCACAGATGAAAGGATGTATTAAGGTTTTGAAAGACCAGCCACCAAACAGCGTCGAAGGCTTACTAAACGCCCTGAGGTAATTGTTGTACTGGATACCACTTATCACATGGGGTGTTTGTTATGCACCCTGACTGAAGCATGATACCATTAACTTGTCGTAAAATGTTATGAACTCCCTCTCCTCCAAACTTTTAAGAGCTAATTTGATCAAACCCAACCTCCATATTCATTGTAGAGCATTGCCGCTGCCGAAAGCAGTCTCAAGGCAGATGATACACTCGGTAGTTTGGCTTTGTCCTTCCCAGCCGTCATTGGTGCAGGAATTTGGCCGGGCGCCACCTCGTTATGAACAACACTACGGACTGTTTAAACTACCAGTAGCGATTGCTATCAGACGGGACACTTAACTTCATGCCTATCCGACTCTTCAAATGCCATGCCCAGCCTGCAGGGAACCAGGATGACAGTTTAAAGTCAGGCTGGGAATAAAACCCAGGCTGGATGGCTCAAAGGTGAATACGCTACTTCTGAGCTGTATTATCAGTTCAAGAGTGAATAATGCTTCCCAAAAAGCCATAATAATGGTTAAAAACAACACCAACAACTGGATTGTATTAACTAGAAACATTGCTTCCTACTGGATTTGCAAAGGACGAGGGAGGTGGCAGCTTTAAGCTTGTGTTATGCCGGCTACACGATGTACATTTCCATAGAGAATTTGCATTGTCTTCCCCCTCTCAAACCTTCGCAACTCTGAATTTATTTTAATGCCTAAAATCCTCCCGGACCCAAGTATAACCACCAATTTTCAACTCGATCTGCTTTAGGTTGGAGGTGGCCATCCCAACTTATTAGAACATTCCTATGCACACCCCGAGTACAACCACCACGTTTCAACACATTTTGTCAAGCGGTTGAGAAGTGCTTACAAAATAGAGCACTACATAAATTGGCCGAAGTAGTTTTCAATTCTATTAGGATTTTATACAGAGAAACTATAAAAAATACTGTAAACCTTTGGGGCTTGTAATACATTCTCCCACCAGGTGGCGCTACACGATACACATTTACATAAAGAATTTGCGTCGTCATCCCCTCCCGAATGTTCACGATTGATTTTTTTTTTTTTTTCATTTTAATGCCTGAAACCTTCACAAGCACACCCACCCACAAATTGCAACTAATTCTGTCCACCGATTTCGGAGTGGATATAAGTCAAACACCACACGCATTCACACCAAATTATATATGTTATGATGAACTTCAATCAGAATATTGTTATTTTTATTGGTGTTTCACAACGGATGACAAATGCTTACATGAAAAAAAATGAGTGGTAAAGCAGTCGTGTTTTTTTTGCTTTGTCACAGGTATACGACGAAGCACCTGAATGACGAGACGACCTCAAAACAGATAAAGAGCATGCTCCAGTGAAGAGGAGGATCGAACGGATTTTAAATATTCCTGCCGATGTTTCACCTCGGATGTTGGCTGCGGTTAAATGTTCCTGTGTGGCTGTATTTTTACGCTGCGATATCTACAAGTGAGCTCGTTTTGTTGTGCATGATGTAAATGTTATTAAGTTGGGCGGTATTTTGAACAGGCCCTCTCTAAGCAGGACTAGTTGTGGCAGTCACTGTGGCAAAGCGGTGATGCTGAATCTGCTGCGCGACGGGGCTGACTGCTGCTGTTCTCGCATCGAATCGCGGGTCTGGTGTCGGGGGTCGATCAGCTCATAAGCTTCTGTTCGATCAGGTCATCGATTCTTGTCACACAACCGGGTTTGCACATTCGCAAGCACAGCCAGCTTGCTTTGGAAATGGATTTGTAGGTGAATACCTGTTGCAAATACAATAATTGCAGTTGCGTTGGGTACTAAATTAGGGTTTGTAAATAAGTACCCCTCGTGGTAAAGGTATATTCAACGGCACACAGATCGTATGGGCCTTGTAGCACTCTGTCTTTTTAGGAAGGCAGCGACGTGGCAGAAATCACCATATTATGAGGAAGTTTAAGATTAGTATTTTCAACAATAGTAACATGGTGGCTTGATGCGTACCCACCACCTACCCTCCCTACCCTCCCCTCCCCCAGGTATTGCAAGCAGCATATACACTTAGCTTAAGTTAGAGCCTGAGCGAAAAGTGACACAACAACGTGTGGTTGAGGGGAGTGCGCCGCATTAATAAATCCTTTTCAAAAACTTTCAACACATGTGAATCAGACAAGATTTGCATTAAAGTATTCCCAACTTCCCAAAGAAGCTTCCCAACTAATTTGGCACTTTGCGTTCCCAAACCTATCCCTGTGAAGTTGATGCGTTGCTGTATACGTGTGTGCTGTGGATGTTTTTCTTTTTCCCAGAAGCAAGTTGTCCCATGCATGCAACATAGCGGTAAAGTTATTTGAGTAGTTGCTGTTCTTTGAGAGAGATGGATGGATGGAGAGAGTGGGGGAAGGGGAGAGGGGGAGAGAGAGAAATGGAGGGAAAGAGGGAGAATTAATATATGTGTGAGATAGAGAGAGTGAGTGTGAGTGTGTGTGTGTTCCATTTGTTTGTAGCTGATTGATTCTTTAATAGCCGTGCTATGGGACCAACAACAACAGGTATCGACATTGTGGGCATTCCGGAATGTTATCCTTCATTTTAGCCACCTTTTTCTCACCACTGCCCAATATTTTTCACATCCATTTATTTGGCTTATTGTATGACACTGTGTTTGTTGAATAGAGCAATGGAGCTTCAATGTCGATGGTCCCACCGCAACGGTTGCATATAGTAGTTGCGCGTCAGTTTTTGTATATAATTAATGCACAATATAGTGATGGTGGAATGGATTCCAACATGAGCAGAAGCTCAATTTGTAGGTCTGGTAATAACCTCCAACTTGAAACAAAACAAAAAACCCAAGCAAGGCCTGCACAATTCCTACAACATAAAACCTAGTCCTGGCCAATCTGGCCAACAGGGGGCGTCACTGCCACATTTTCTCTCTGCAATAATGAATGCACTGTTCAAATTCTGCGAGCAGTGTTAGGTCAGACAATCGAGCAACATAATTCCAAAGTCCAACCACAGACCAATTTTCACCAAGTCACCATCAAATTATCCAGTTGCAAAGATCGCCGGTGTTAAAATTGCTGTCGGTGTTGCAAAGCACTGGTTCCCAAGCCATAGTGTTCATGCCAAATAGTCAATCGGCATCTTGTCAATCACAACAAGAATGTATAAATTAATGTCAAGTTGAATGTCTGCCGTGCATTATTCGGATCGCGTATGCCCTTTCCTACATGCAGTTTATTCGCTGGTTAATCTATCCATTTGCCTAGCTGTCTAAAAACTTGGATATGGATTTCCCTCCACCAAAAGATATGATGGGTTGTACTGCAGTTACATGTGCACACACACGCTAGCAGGACAGCTTCGAGGTATGCACACACCTTTTAGTCTGGGTTCCAATCTTGGCGGAGCTATAAACTCCTATCCTGGTGTTTCACATATAGGGCAAGGCATCCATGACCATGTGTGTGCCATCTCTCTGATGGACGTTAGGCTGGAGGAACCGTCAACCAGCACTAGTAGAAGTTAAAGATGTCTTTCGGAACATTAGGCGAGTTATCGCCAGCACCCTGAATAAATTACAAATTATTGCCCTAACCTTAAGTCAAGCGTCAGGCCTTTGGGATCAGTCCTTGGCTGACACCACAAGACGGTGGGAATACATGGGGCCAAATATACATATATATATATATATATATATATATATATATATATATATATATATATATATATATATATATGTATGTATATATTGCTTTCCATAAGTGTTGGAACATTTAAGTCAAATTTGTTGTTATTGCTGTATATTCAAGAAATTTGGATTTGATATCAAAATAAGTATGAGGCAAGAGTGCAGAAGGCCAGCTTTTATTTCTTAGTATTTCTATACATATATGTTTTACCATTGTAGAACAATAGCACGTTTTACGTTCAGTCCTCCATTTTTGGTAAGCATAAATATTGGAATAAATGGTCACACATAGAAGAGCTGTGAATGTCTAGTCTTGGTTTTAGCCTTTGCTTTTGTCTTGGGAGTCAGTAGGCATAAACAAACATGAAGACCAGAGAACTCTGTGAAAGAAAAGCAAGCAAATTGGAAGCTGAAATAACAGAATAATTCAATTCGAACCATCACACAAAAATTGGGCATAGGAAATACAACAATTGGGAATATCTTGAAAAAAAAAATAAACAACGAGTGTACTAAGCAATAGACAACTGCCAGGTTGGATAATGGAAACAACTGCTGTTGATGACAGAAAAATCATCAGAGCTGTGAAGAAAAAACATAAAACAACTGTCAGTAACATCACCAACAACCTCTAGAATACAGGGATCAAATTACTGTCAACCATTCATAGAAGACTTCGACAGCAGGATTAAAAGGCTACACCGCAAGATGTAAACCTCTCATCAGCACCAAAAATAGAAAGGCCCAATTAGAATTTGCCAGGAAGTACAGAGGTGAGGCAGTAGAGTTCTGGACCAAAGTTTTATAGACAACTGAGACCAAGATAAACCTTTACCAAAGTGATGGAAATGCGAGAGTGTGGATAAAGGATGGAACTGCATATGATCCAAAGCATCCATCCCGCAAGGTCGGGTTGTCGACGACTCAACCGACACCTCACTGGTTTTGCTGGTGGAGATGGTGACTTTGACGACCTGCAGGACTAAAGACAATACCTGGAAAAGGGTGTATGAGCTCCCATAGGGAGCCAACGGCCATCCAATAAGGAGATTTTGGCTCCTAAAAAACACCCATCCAGTTTGGACTGGTTCAAGTCATACTGGAGACTATAAAATCGTATGTGCTGCTTTCTTGCTTGAAGAGGTATAGCATGGACAATCCCATTTGGTTGGCATTTATGGGGAAGAGGAAATTCTTGAGGAAATTCATTTCTTGAGGAAATGTCCCGCTGAGTACAGTGAGAAAAGCGGCGCCATTGTTATGACGTCGCTGATACCCAGAGTATCCCAGGAAATGACGTTAGTGACGGCACTTCCCCTAAGCTCAGTGGCTGTTCAGTGTTTGTCTCATCAGTATGTCTTTGTGTGTGTGTGTGTGTGTGTGTGTGTGTGTGTGTGTGTGTGTGTGTGTGTGTGTGTGTGTGCTATATTACGAGCCGGAGCCCATGTACTTAAAAAAAAATACCACCTCATCTGTGAAGCATGATGGAGGTAGTGTTATGGCTTGGGCTTGCATGGCTGTTTTTGGAACTGGTGCACTCATCTTTATTGATGATGTAACTCGTGTTTCTAGCAGTGGAATGAATTCGGAAGTGGAGAGGGACATTTTTTCTGCCTATGCACAAGAAAATACCTCCAAACTCATTGAACGGCACTTCACCTGCAGCAAGACAATGACCCAAACACGACCAACACAACCAAGGAGTTCATCAGGGGAAAAAGTGGAAAGTTTTAGACGAGTCAAGTCAATCTCCTGATTTAAATCCAATGGAGCATTTCACTTGCTGAAGAAGAGACAAAAGTCAGAAACCCCCAAAACAAACAACAACTGAAAATGGCTTCAGTAAAGGCTTGGCAAAGCATCTCAAAGAAAGATTTGATGAGTTTGTTGATGTCGATGGGTCACAGACTCAATGCAGTTATTACATTTCATGGATATGCAACCAAATACTAACTATTATACGACTTGAATTTACTTTAAGTTAATCTGTTCTGATACTATGCTTACCTAAAATGTGGGGCTGAACATAAAAAGTGATGTTGTTCTACAATGGTAAAACATACATGTATAGAGATACCAAGAAATAAAAGATGATATTCTGTACCCTTGTCTCATATTCATAATTTCAGCTCTAATCCAAATGTCTTCAATATATATATATATATATATATATATATATACAGTATATATATATATATATATATATATATATATATATATATATATATATATATATATATATATATATATATATATATATATATATATATATATATATATCACACACACACACACACACACACACACACACACACACACGTTATAAATCTCTGCATCCTTTTCAACTTTTTGGAGACTCCAATTGACCATCACAGTGGAACTGGTTGTGATTGAATAACTGTTTCATCTCAATGCCACTGTGTGTTCATCTAAACCGATTGTCCCGACGTGAATGTTTCCTCTTCCCTGGCTTGAATAAGTCGAATGTAAACAAAGAAAAAGGCAAAATGCTGCAATATGACCACAATCAGTTTTAAACGTAAGGCGTTTTCAGGTTGAGTTAGTCATTTTTGTTTGTGTATAAGCATGTTCATATATATATATATATATATACTGTATGTATATATATATATATATATATATATATATATATATATATATATATATACATATACATATATATATATATATATATATATATATATATAATATATATATACATAATATATATATAAATAATATATATATAATATATATATACAGTGCGTACCAAGAAAAAGGTAATCCAAATTCAAGGGGTTAATATGCAAAGGTTATTTATTTTGACAATTTACATGTGGTTTACTAATTAAGAGGAGATCTCGGCTTTCCATTGATACCTTCCATGCATCATTGCTGTCACACATGACCGAGTACATGTTCATTGAAAATGACAAGTTCAAATCGCATTTTTACAAGTTTGGCTAATTGGTGCAAGACAGGATAATTGGTGCAAAATGAACGTCAGATGTGAACTTTTCTCAGGAATGATTGGCCTTTATGCACCCACACCTTCAACATGTCCACCTCCCCTTTCAACACAAAGCTCACAGCGGCGGAGCATGCCCTGAACTGCTCGTCTTACCATAGCCGGGTCACTGCGCAAAGCATCCACTTCATGTCGAATACGGCCCTGCAATTCGTCAAGATCACGGGGAGGAGTTACTAACACCTTGTTCTTTAAATGTCCCCAAAGGAAATAATCACATGGTGTGAGGTCAGGTGATCTTGGCGGCCATTCCACTGCATGGTTGAGGGTGATGACTCAATCTCCAAAGAGTTCCCTCAATCGATCATGGACAGCGATAAGACGATGTGCTGGGGCGCCGTCCTGGCCCCACCAGAGATATCTGAAGACACCACGAACCTGTCGCTCAAAGTTCTCCTCCAGCTGCAGTAAAACTTCATCAATGATAATCTGCAGATACCTGTTACCATTGACATTCCTTTGAAAGAAAAATGGTCCGATCACCTGACCACTTCCACAAAGTCCCAACCAAACAGTCCACTTTTGTCGATTCATGTTGGTGTCAAAATTAAATTCCGGGGGTTGTCCTGTCGGTGCATATTCAAGAACATTGGGGGTATTGACCTTGCCATCCATGGCGAAAGCAGCTTCGTCGCCGATAACGAGATACCGCAGGAAATTGACATCTGCTTCGCAACGTGCTATCAACCATCCGGCAAGCACCAGCATCCTGGCAAAATCCCCTGGCGTAAGTTGATGCCGGATGTGAATCCAATATGGATGTTGGTGGAGGTCCAGTCTTGTGATTAGGTTGAATGTTGCCGAAGGCAATCCCGTTCCATTTCGTCTTGCGCTGGTATCCTTAGGATGCTCCAAAATTTGCTGCCTTACTGCTGCAATGTTCATTTCCGATTGCCCAGTGTGCCTCCTACCAGAATTCCCCATGTTGTGGTTGAGGCTAGTGCCATGCTCTTGGTATTTTCTAACATTCGCTCAGATGGTTTTGGCTGCTGGAGGCTCCCGTTCTGGGAAACGTTCCCTGAACGCATCACGAGTTCGCTGCAAACCTCCAGTTTGGTGAAAGGTTGTAACCACGAAGGTCCGCTGTTCAGTCGTAAGTTGAACCATCTTTTCAATGACTCCGACTGTCTCTAAACCCATACACTGTAGGCCCATCTTAAATACCCATCTTAAACAAAGCATGACGCAACCAACGATTACCAGACCAGCTTAACAATTTTACATAATCAACTTGGCAGTCGACAAGTAATGCGTCCATTTAAAACTGTCTTGCACCGATTAGCCAAACTTGTAAAAATGCGATTTAAACATGTCATTTTCAATGAACACGTACTCGGTCATGTGTGACAGCAATGATGCATGAAAGGCATCAATGGAAAGCTGAGGAGCTCCTCATAATTGGTAAACCACATGTAAATTGTCAAACTAAATAACCTTTGCATATTAAGCCCTTGAATTCGGATTACGTTTTTTTTGATACGCACTGTATATATATATATATATATATATATATCAAAAGGTGCGTTTGTACGAAGCAACCTGGCACTACTCAACACTGCAAGTTAAATTATACCCTCCAGTTTAAACCAACGAGGAATCCAAAGGCTCGTGTTTTATATTTAGTATTTTTTTAGTTTTATTTCTAACTTGTTGAAGGAATCTGCGAACCTATGATCTGGTTATTGGACGGATGTGTGATTTCTGCTCTTTTCTTAGGAAGCCTTTTTCTACTCGCGTGGCAATTCAAGTTCAAAGTGCGAATAAAAAGCATCTTGACGTTGTGGGAATAGGGGGGTTGTGTTTTGGGTGGAGGACTTAAAAGTTGTGGTATTGATTGGTAACAGAGGTGGGATTCGGGGGAGCAAAATAAATAAATAAATAAAGCAACAACATTTATATAATTATCGATAACGCCGTGGTTGTAATTTATGGACAAAGATTTATTCCGTTGAGTTCAGAGATTTATCCTATAAATGACAAAATAAGGAAATATTGATCCATTATTGTTACTTGAATTTGAATGTTTGATTAAAACGACATGTTCGAGGTGGTGGGAGAAATGTACTATTTATGGTGATGATGATGATGATGATATTAATATACTCCCACCCGAGTGTTATTATTATTATTGTTGTTGTTATTATTAAGAAAGAAAGAACATAGTTTGTAGTCATCGATTGCTGCCTGTTTGTAAAAATGATTGTCGACCCTGACCCGACGGGATCGACTACACCACCCAGTCATGACCGACATGGTGAAGCAGGAATTTATCTTGGATGTTAAAACACAATACATTGTCAATGGGTGAGGAGTTTGCTTTGAAATGTATCGGTAATTGTGCATCACGTGATCAGTTGTGGGCATATTCCCAGTAAAACTTGTTTATGGATTAAACCGGAAATATCTTTTGCAATGACTTTCCTCTCACGACCTCTCTCGCTCTCTCTACACAACCCCTGTCTACATGTTTTTGTTTGAAATTTTCTTTTGATTCGACTCCTTAAAAAAAAGGCAGCTTCCTTGGGCCTTTTGCTCCTGACGAGGAGATTCGAATATGTTGGTTAAAATGTTTGGCTTGATGTATATGCTTGAACATGAGTTCAGCTTTTGCTCTCAAATCGACTTCCAAACCTCGAGATGAAACGGTGCTCGGCTGATGATGACCTTGTCGGTCTCATGGTCTCGAGCGGTGTATAAGCTCCACGTTGGTGTGAGAACACCTTTTCGAGCTTGGTGTAAATTTAGTTCATCGTTGACTTTGTGTAAGCACAAACCGGGAGTGTTCATATTTGATCATCTTCTTCGTTTAATATTGCTTCTGGTCATTTTTATTGCGTGTGTCGTGTTCAACAATGCTCCTTGTACCGGATTCCAACCCTGATCTTTGTACTGAAAAAAAACGGTCAAGAAAAATCTGATATCAAATGCTTCAACACCTTGCATGTCATTATTCGTGGTCTCCTTGGAAACGCTCATTGTATGTTCCTATCGACCAATGGAACTTGGTTAGTCTCACCGTGAAGACCCTTTTGAGTTCACCAAAGATCCGATGGCTTCCCAAAGCATAACAAGGAAGGATGACAGGAGACAGAGATTAGAGAAGTTTGGAAGGATCTAATATAAGCGAAGAAGATCCTGTAACCCCCTTTAGCCTGCAACTTCTCCCCTCATACGATGTTCTTATCCTCCAATTTTTCCTTCACCTCGTTGTTCTGTGACGTCACGACATCGACCAACATACCACCACCCACATTGACATCATTATACATACTTGTACCAAGTTTGATTTAAATCCATTCAGCTGTTTTACCAACATAGTATCACATTTTTATCACAAGTATCACATTTTTACCAACATAGTGTTACGTGCTCCTCCCCAAACCCCGGTCACGGTGTACCTCCGAGCCCCGAGAGGAGTCATGGCAGAAACATGTGTTATTCTGTATGTCAAAGATCAATCGTGAAACCACACCAATTGTTACCAACAAACAAGTATTGTATTAAGTTCACACAAGAATAACAGTACAATAACAATATTAATCAATTGTACAACCAATATATCATTCCTATGATGGTACCATCAGTTTCGTACAATGTAACTCACTGTGCTCCAAGTGAGCGAAAATAACATTCCCAATGTCTCTATCCTGGCATCAAGCCAAAGTCGATCCACGCTCCAGTGATCGTCAGAACGATGACGTATCGAAACCAGAATCCCGTTCGGTTGACAGTCAGCTTTGATCCATTATTGGATTTGCCAAAACATCCTCTTTGCCAAAGATGGGCAAAGGTGTCCTCAAGAGGCGACTGGGAAATCACACCTTTGGGTATGGACGTTCAACGGCTCCGAATCGGCGAACCGCAAATTCCCACTCAAAATCTATGTTACACACACACACCAGGTTAATGTCTGGATGCGGTGAAATGGTTGAAGCGAGGTGAAGAGCCTCGAGCGATGCGAAATCGGGCGCGAGGCAAAACGGCCAACCGGCCCGTACTCGAGGCGCAACGGCACTCCAACGATTCTCTTCAGAATCAACCGCAAAACCTGTCACGCAGGTTTATTTGTCACAGCGATAACAACTCTGTCGCAGGAATCCCTTTCCCAGGAAACCCAAAGTTCACTTGTGACCCCCGTTCGCCAGCGTTTGCTCAAGACCTCGAAGCAGCTCGGCTCTTCTCCACCTTACTCACTCTGCCTCCTTTTCCTCTTCTTCTTCCTCTTCTTCTTCGTCCCGATCCGGTTTCCGGTTTCTTTTTAAAACATTAATTTTTTTTACCTTTTGAAAACAGTTATCTCCAATTCACTTAAACGATAACAATAATAGTACCTTTAGAGGCCATTTTCCCCCGCAAGCAGGGGTTGGCCTTTTTCGGGAACTGTGGTTGTTGTTGTTTTTCGGTCCCCTTTTTGAAGCAATGTTTTACGGCCGGATGCCCTTCCTGACGCCAACCCTTTTTGCCGCCTTTAACGACAAGCACGGAATTACCAGTGAACTGGTACTCAATTTGCACGACCTCGGAAGGATGACAGGCTGAGTCAACCCCCCTGGCGTTAATTCAGCGATTGACCGGGATTCGAACCCAGGATCCTAGGATCCTTAGCCGGCACCCTAGCCACTAGCCCAACACCAGTACATGGAACCAAAAATGTTTACAGTGGACGAGAACCACAACAACGGAAGTGACTAATTCATAACAATAGTATCACATTTTTACTAACATAGTATCACATTTTTATCGCAAGTATCACATTTTTACCAACATAGTATCACATTTTTATCGCAAGTATCACATTTTTACCAACATAGTATCACATTTTTACCAACATAGTATCACATTTTTACCAACATAGTATCACATTTTTATCACAAGTATCACATTTTTACCAACATAGTATCACATTTTTACCAACATAGTATCACATTTTTATCACAAGTATCACATTTTTACCAACATAGTATCACATTTTTATCTCAAATATCACATTTTTACCAACATGACCTCTGACCTTTGACCCCATAATCTAATCAGTTCATCTTTGTATCATAATATGTACTTGTACCAAGTTTGGTTAAAATCCCATCACTGGTTCACTAGTTAGCTTGGTAACAGAATTTTTATGGAACGGGCCCTTTGACCTATTGACCCCATAATCTAGTCGGTTAATCTTAACATCATTAAACATACTTGTACCAAGTTTGACTTGGATCCCTTCAGTCGTTCTTAAGTCATCGCGGTAACGAAAACCGATCATGGACAGACGGTCAACCTGAAAATCTAATGCCTCCGGCGACTGACTTGGTGAGCGGCGTCGTAAAAAGAGGGAAAGGTGTGATGCAGAGTAGGGGAGTGTGATGTGTGATTTGCTGGGTTGGCGAGTGGGGGAGTGTTGGGTGTCGTGTAATGAAATGATATTTGGGGCACGGGATGTGATTGGGACGAGGGTGATGTGTGATTTGAGGGTGGAGGAGGATGATGTGTGATTTGTGGATGGAGGAGGGTGATGTGTGATTTGAGGGTGGAGGAGGCTGATGTGTGATTTGAGGGTGGAGGAGGATGATGTGTGATTTGAGGGTGGAGGGTGATGTGTAATTTGTGGATGGAGGAGGAAGATGTGTGATTTGAGGGTGGAGGAGGATGATGTGTGATTTGTGGATGGAGGAGGATGATGTGTGATTTGTGGATGGAGGAGGGTGATGTGTGATTTGATAATGGAGGAGGGTGATGTGTGATTTGAGGATGGAGGAGGGTGATGTGTGATTTCAGGACGGAGGAGGATGATGTGTGATTTGAGGGTGGAGGAGGATGATGTGTGATTTGTGGATGGAGGAGGATGATGTGTGATTTGAGGGTGGAGGAGGGTGATGTGTGGTTTGAGGGTGGAGGAGGGTGATGTGTGATTTGAAGGTGGAGGAGGATGATGTGTGATTTGAGAGTGGAGGAGGGTGATGTGTGATAGGAGGATGATGTGTGATTTGAGGGTGGAGGAGGGTGATGTGTGATTTGATGGTGGAGGAGGGTGATTTGTGGGTGGAGGAGGATGATGTGTGATTTGAGGGTGGAGGAGGATGATGTGTGATTTGAGGGTGGAGGAGGATGATGTGTGATTTGGGGGTAGAGGAGGATGATGTGTGATTTCAGGATGGAGGAGGATGATGTGTGATTTGAGAGTGGAGGAGGGTGATGTGTGATAGGAGGATGATGTGTGATTTGAGGGTGGAGGAGGGTGATGTGTGATAGGAGGATGATGTGTGATTTGAGGGTGGAGGAGGGTGATGTGTGATATGAGAGTGGAGGAGGATGATGTGTGATTTGAGAGTGGAGGAGGGTGATGTGTGATAGGAGGATGATGTGTGATTTGAGGATGGAGGAGGGTGATGTGTGATTTGATGGTGGACGAGGGTGCTGTGTGGTTTGAGAGTGGAGGAGGGTGATGTGTGATAGGAGGATGATGTGTGATTTGAGGATGGAGGAGGGTGATGTGTGATTTGAAGGTGGAGGAGGATGATGTGTGATTTGAGAGTGGAGGAGGGTGATGTGTGATCGGAGGATGATGTGTGATTTGAGGGTGGAGGAGGGTGATGTGTGATTTGAGAGTGGAGGAGGGTGATGTGTGATTTGATGGTGGAGGAGGGTGATGTGTGATTTGAGGGTGGAGGAGGATGATGTGTGATTTGAGCATGGAGGAGGATGATGTGTGATTTGAGGATAGAGGAGGATGATGTGTGATTTGAGGGTGGAGGAGGATGATGATGTGTGATTTGAGAGTGGAGGAGGGTAATGTGTGATTTGAGAGTGGAGGAGGATGATGTGTGATTTGAGGGTGGAGGAGGATGATGTGTGATTTGAGAGTGGAGGAGGATGATGTGTGATTTGAGGGTGGAGTAGGGTGATGTGTGATTTGAGAGTGGAGGAGGGTGATGTGTGATTTGAGAGTGGAGGAGGATGATGTGTGATTTGATAGTGGAGGAGGGTGATGTGTGATTTGAGGGTGGAGGAGGGTGATGTGTGATAGAAGGGTGATGTGTGATTTGAGGGTGGAGGAGGATGATGTGTGATAGAAGGGTGATGTGTGAATTGAGAGTGGAGGAGGGTGATGTGTGATTTGAGAGTGGAGGAGGGTGATGTGTGATTTGAGAGTGGAGGAGGATGATGTGTGATTTGAGAGTGGAGGAGGGTGATGTGTGATTTGAGAGTGGAGGATGGTCATGTGTGATTTGAGAGTGGAGGAGGAGGATGTGTGATAGAAGGGTGATGTGAGTTTTGAGAGTGGAGGAGGATGATGTGTGATTTGAGGGTGGAGGAGTGTGATGTGTGATTTGAGAGTGGAGGAGGGTGATGTGTGATTTGAGAGTGGAGGAGGGTGATGTGTGATTTGAGAGTGGAGGCGGATGATGTGTGATTTGAGAGAGGAGGAGGGTGATGTGTGATTTGAGAGTGGAGGAGGATGATGTGTGATAGGAGGATGATATGTGATTTGAGGGTGGAGGAGGGTGATGTGTGATTTGAGGGTGGAGGAGGGTGATGTGTGATAGGAGGATGATATGTGATTTGAGAGTGGAGGAGGGTGATGTGTGATAGCAGGGTGATGTGTGATTTGAGAGTGGAGGAGGATTGTGTGATTTGAGGATGGAGGAGGATGATGTGTGATTTGAGGGTGGAGGAGGAGGATGTGTGATTTGAGGATGGAGGAGGGTGATGTGTGATTTGAGGGTGGAGGAGGATGATGTATGATAGCAGGGTGATGTGTGATTTGAGGGTGGAGGAGGAGGATGTGTGATTTGAGGATGGAGGAGGGTGATGTGTGATTTGAGGGTGGAGGAGGGTGATGTGTGATAGCAGGGTGATGTGTGATTTGAGAGTGGAGGAGGATTGTGTGATTTGAGGATGGAGGAGGATGATGTGTGATTTGAGGGTGGAGGAGGAGGATGTGTGATTTGAGGATGGAAGAGGGTGATGTGTGATTTGAGAGTGGAGGAGGATTATGTGTGATTTGAGGATGGAGGAGGATGATGTGTGATTTGAGAATGGAGGAGGGTGATGTGTGATTTGAGGATGGAGGAGGATGATGTGTGATTTGAGGATGGAGGAGGGTGATGTGTGATTTGAGGATGGAGGAGGGTGATGTGTGATTTGAGGGTGGCGGAGGGTGATGTGTGATTTGAGGGTGGAGGAGGGTGATGTGTGATTTGAGGGTGGAGGAGGGTGATGTGTGATTTGAGGGTGGAGGAGGGTGATGTGTGATTTGAGGGTAGAGGATGATGATGTGTAATTTTAGGGTGGAGGAGGGTGATGTGTGATTGGAGGAGGATGATGTGTGATTTGAGGATGGAGGGGGATGATGTGTGATTTGAGGGTGGAGGCAGGTGATGTGTGATTTGAGGGTGGAGGAGGGTGATGTGTGATTTGAGAATGGAGGAGGTTGATGTGTGATTTGAGGGTGGAGGAGGATGATGTGTGATTTGTGGATGGAGGAGGATGATGTGTGATTTGTGGATGGAGGAGGATGATGTGTGATTTGTGGATGGAGGAGGATGATGTGTGATTTGAGGGTGGAGGAGGGTGATGTGTGATTTGAGGATGGAGGAGGATGAAGTGTGATTTGAGGGTGGAGGAGGATGATGTGTGATTTGAGGGTGGAGGAGGGTTATGTGTGATTTGAGGATGGAGGCGGATGATGTGTGATTTGAGGGTGGAGGAGGATGATGTGTGATTTGAGGGTGGAGGAGGATGGATTTGAGGTTGGAGGATGATGATGTGTGATTTGAGGGTGGAGGAGGGTAATGTGTGATTTGAGGGTGGAGGAGGGTGATGTGTGATTTGAGGGTGGAGGAGGATGATGTGTGATTTGAGGGTGGAGGAGGATGATGTGTGATTTGAGGGTGGAGGAGGATGATGTGTGATTTGAGGGTGGAGGAGGGTTATGTGTGATTTGAGGATGGAGGAGGATGATGTGTGATTTGAGGGTGGAGGCGGATGATGTGTGATTTGAGGGTGGAGGAGGATGATGTGTGATTTGAGGGTGGAGGAGGATGATGTGTGATTTGTGGATGGAGGAGGATGATGATGTGTGATTTGAGGGTGGAGGAGGGTGATGTGTGATTTGAGGGTGGAGGAGGATGATGTGTGATTTGAGAGTGGAGGAGGATGATGTGTGATTTGAGGGTGGAGGAGGGTTATGTGTGATTTGAGGATGGAGGAGGATGATGTGTGATTTGAGGGTGGAGGAGGATGATGTGTGATTTGAGGGTGGAGGAGGATGATGTGTGATTTGAGGGTGGAGGAGGTGATGTGTGATTTGATGGTGGAGGAGGGTGATGTGTGATTTGAGGTTGGAGGATGATGATGTGTGATTTGAGGGTGGAGGAGGGTAATGTGTGATTTCAGGATGGAGGAGGATGATGTGTGATTTGAGGGTGGAGGAGGATGACGTGTGATTTGTGGATGGAGGAGGATGACGTGTGATTTGTGGATGGAGGAAGATGATGTGTGATTTGTGGATGGAGAAGGAGGATGTGTGATTTGTGGATGGAGGAGGATGGTGTGTGATTTGAGGGTGGAGGAGGGTGATGTGTGATTTGTGGATGGAGGATGATGATGTGTGATTTGAGGGTGGAGGAGGGTGATGTGTGATTTGAGGGTGGAGGAGGGTGATGTGTGATTTGAGGGTGGAGGAGGGTGATGTGTGATTTGAGGGTGGAGGAGGATGATGTGTGATTTGTGGATGGATGAGGGTGATGTGTGATTTGTGGATGGAGGATGATGTGTGATTTGAGGGTGGAGGAGGATGATGTGTGATTTGAGGGTGGAGGCGGGTGATGTGTAATTTGTGGAAGGAGGAGGATGATGTGTGATTTGAGGGTGGAGGAGGATGATGTGTGATTTGAGGATGGAGGAGGGTGATGTGTTATTTGTGGATGGAGGATGATGATGTGTGATTTGAGGGTGGAGGACGATGATGTGTGATTTGTGGATGGAGGATGATGATGTGTGATTTGTGGATGGAGGAGGGTGATGTGTGATTTGATGATGGAGGAGGGTGATGTGTGATTTCAGGACGGAGGAGGATGATGTGTGATTTGACGGTGGAGGAGGATAATGTGTGATTTGTGGATGGAGGAGGGTGATGTGTGATTTGATGGTGGAGAAGGGTGATGTGTGATTTGAGGGTGGAGGTGGATGATGTGTGATTTGAGGGTGGAGGTGGGTGATGTGTGATTTGAGGATGGAGGAGGATGATGTGTTATTTGTGGATGGAGGAGGATGATGTGTGATTTGAGGGTGGAGGAGGATGATGTGTGATTTGTGGATGGAGGAGGATGATGTGTGATTTGAGGGTGGAGGAGGATGATGTGTGATTTGTGGATGGAGGAGGATGATATGTGATTTGAGGGTGGAGGAGGATGATGTGTGATTTGTGGATGGAGGAGGGTGATGTGTGATTTGTGGATGGAGGAGGGTGATGTGTGATGTGTGATTTGAGGGTGGAGGAGGGTGATGTGTGATTTGAGTGTGGAGGAGGGTGATGTGTGATTTGAGGGTGGAGGAGGATGATGTGTGATTTGTGGATGGAGGAGGGTGATGTGTGATTTGATGATGGAGGAGGGTGATGTGTGATTTCAGGACGGAGGAGGATGATGTGTGATTTGACGGTGGAGGAGGATAATGTGTGATTTGAGGATGGAGGAGGGTGATGTGTGATTTGAGGGTGGCGGAGGGTGATGTGTGATTTGAGGGTGGAGGAGGGTGATGTGTGATTTGAGGGTGGAGGAGGGTGATGTGTGATTTGAGGGTGGAGGAGGGTGATGTGTGATTTGAGGGTAGAGGATGATGATGTGTAATTTTAGGGTGGAGGAGGGTGATGTTTGATTGGAGGAGGATGATGTGTGATTTGAGGATGGAGGAGGATGATGTGTGATTTGAGGGTGGAGGCAGGTGATGTGTGATTTGAGGGTGGAGGAGGGTGATGTGTGATTTGAGAATGGAGGAGGTTGATGTGTGATTTGAGGGTGGAGGAGGATGATGTGTGATTTGTGGATGGAGGAGGATGATGTGTGATTTGTGGATGGAGGAGGATGATGTGTGATTTGTGGATGGAGGAGGATGATGTGTGATTTGAGGGTGGAGGAGGGTGATGTGTGATTTGAGGATGGAGGAGGATGAAGTGTGATTTGAGGGTGGAGGAGGATGATGTGTGATTTGAGGGTGGAGGAGGGTTATGTGTGATTTGAGGATGGAGGCGGATGATGTGTGATTTGAGGGTGGAGGAGGATGATGTGTGATTTGAGGGTGGAGGAGGATGATGTGTGATTTGAAGGTGGAGGAGGTGATGTATGATTTGATGGTGGAGGAGGGTGATGTGTGATTTGAGGTTGGAGGATGATGATGTGTGATTTGAGGGTGGAGGAGGGTAATGTGTGATTTGAGGGTGGAGGAGGGTGATGTGTGATTTGAGGGTGGAGGAGGATGATGTGTGATTTGAGGGTGGAGGAGGATGATGTGTGATTTGAGGGTGGAGGAGGATGATGTGTGATTTGAGGGTGGAGGAGGGTTATGTGTGATTTGAGGATGGAGGAGGATGATGTGTGATTTGAGGGTGGAGGCGGATGATGTGTGATTTGAGGGTGGAGGAGGATGATGTGTGATTTGAGGGTGGAGGAGGATGATGTGTGATTTGTGGATGGAGGAGGATGATGATGTGTGATTTGAGGGTGGAGGAGGGTGATGTGTGATTTGAGGGTGGAGGAGGATGATGTGTGATTTGAGAGTGGAGGAGGATGATGTGTGATTTGAGGGTGGAGGAGGGTTATGTGTGATTTGAGGATGGAGGAGGATGATGTGTGATTTGAGGGTGGAGGAGGATGATGTGTGATTTGAGGGTGGAGGAGGATGATGTGTGATTTGAGGGTGGAGGAGGTGATGTGTGATTTGATGGTGGAGGAGGGTGATGTGTGATTTGAGGTTGGAGGATGATGATGTGTGATTTGAGGGTGGAGGAGGGTAATGTGTGATTTCAGGATGGAGGAGGATGATGTGTGATTTGAGGGTGGAGGAGGATGACGTGTGATTTGTGGATGGAGGAGGATGACGTGTGATTTGTGGATGGAGGAAGATGATGTGTGATTTGTGGATGGAGAAGGAGGATGTGTGATTTGTGGATGGAGGAGGATGGTGTGTGATTTGAGGGTGGAGGAGGGTGATGTGTGATTTGTGGATGGAGGATGATGATGTGTGATTTGAGGGTGGAGGAGGGTGATGTGTGATTTGAGGGTGGAGGAGGGTGATGTGTGATTTGAGGGTGGAGGAGGGTGATGTGTGATTTGAGGGTGGAGGAGGATGATGTGTGATTTGTGGATGGATGAGGGTGATGTGTGATTTGTGGATGGAGGATGATGTGTGATTTGAGGGTGGAGGAGGATGATGTGTGATTTGAGGGTGGAGGCGGGTGATGTGTAATTTGTGGAAGGAGGAGGATGATGTGTGATTTGAGGGTGGAGGAGGATGATGTGTGATTTGAGGATGGAGGAGGGTGATGTGTTATTTGTGGATGGAGGATGATGATGTGTGATTTGAGGGTGGAGGACGATGATGTGTGATTTGTGGATGGAGGATGATGATGTGTGATTTGTGGATGGAGGAGGGTGATGTGTGATTTGATGATGGAGGAGGGTGATGTGTGATTTCAGGACGGAGGAGGATGATGTGTGATTTGACGGTGGAGGAGGATAATGTGTGATTTGTGGATGGAGGAGGGTGATGTGTGATTTGATGGTGGAGAAGGGTGATGTGTGATTTGAGGGTGGAGGTGGATGATGTGTGATTTGAGGGTGGAGGTGGGTGATGTGTGATTTGAGGATGGAGGAGGATGATGTGTTATTTGTGGATGGAGGAGGATGATGTGTGATTTGAGGGTGGAGGAGGATGATGTGTGATTTGTGGATGGAGGAGGATGATGTGTGATTTGAGGGTGGAGGAGGATGATGTGTGATTTGTGGATGGAGGAGGATGATATGTGATTTGAGGGTGGAGGAGGATGATGTGTGATTTGTGGATGGAGGAGGGTGATGTGTGATTTGTGGATGGAGGAGGGTGATGTGTGATGTGTGATTTGAGGGTGGAGGAGGGTGATGTGTGATTTGAGTGTGGAGGAGGGTGATGTGTGATTTGAGGGTGGAGGAGGATGATGTGTGATTTGAGAGTGGAGGAGGATGATGTGTGATTTGAGGGTGGAGTAGGGTGATGTGTGATTTGAGAGTGGAGGAGGGTGATGTGTGATTTGAGAGTGGAGGAGGATGATGTGTGATTTGATAGTGGAGGAGGGTGATGTGTGATTTGAGGGTGGAGGAGGGTGATGTGTGATAGAAGGGTGATGTGTGATTTGAGGGTGGAGGAGGATGATGTGTGATAGAAGGGTGATGTGTGAATTGAGAGTGGAGGAGGGTGATGTGTGATTTGAGAGTGGAGGAGGGTGATGTGTGATTTGAGAGTGGAGGAGGATGATGTGTGATTTGAGAGTGGAGGAGGGTGATGTGTGATTTGAGAGTGGAGGATGGTCATGTGTGATTTGAGAGTGGAGGAGGAGGATGTGTGATAGAAGGGTGATGTGAGTTTTGAGAGTGGAGGAGGATGATGTGTGATTTGAGGGTGGAGGAGTGTGATGTGTGATTTGAGAGTGGAGGAGGGTGATGTGTGATTTGAGAGTGGAGGAGGGTGATGTGTGATTTGAGAGTGGAGGCGGATGATGTGTGATTTGAGAGAGGAGGAGGGTGATGTGTGATTTGAGAGTGGAGGAGGATGATGTGTGATAGGAGGATGATATGTGATTTGAGGGTGGAGGAGGGTGATGTGTGATTTGAGGGTGGAGGAGGGTGATGTGTGATAGGAGGATGATATGTGATTTGAGAGTGGAGGAGGGTGATGTGTGATAGCAGGGTGATGTGTGATTTGAGAGTGGAGGAGGATTGTGTGATTTGAGGATGGAGGAGGATGATGTGTGATTTGAGGGTGGAGGAGGAGGATGTGTGATTTGAGGATGGAGGAGGGTGATGTGTGATTTGAGGGTGGAGGAGGATGATGTATGATAGCAGGGTGATGTGTGATTTGAGGGTGGAGGAGGAGGATGTGTGATTTGAGGATGGAGGAGGGTGATGTGTGATTTGAGGGTGGAGGAGGGTGATGTGTGATAGCAGGGTGATGTGTGATTTGAGAGTGGAGGAGGATTGTGTGATTTGAGGATGGAGGAGGATGATGTGTGATTTGAGGGTGGAGGAGGAGGATGTGTGATTTGAGGATGGAAGAGGGTGATGTGTGATTTGAGAGTGGAGGAGGATTATGTGTGATTTGAGGATGGAGGAGGATGATGTGTGATTTGAGAATGGAGGAGGGTGATGTGTGATTTGAGGATGGAGGAGGATGATGTGTGATTTGAGGATGGAGGAGGGTGATGTGTGATTTGAGGATGGAGGAGGGTGATGTGTGATTTGAGGGTGGCGGAGGGTGATGTGTGATTTGAGGGTGGAGGAGGGTGATGTGTGATTTGAGGGTGGAGGAGGGTGATGTGTGATTTGAGGGTGGAGGAGGGTGATGTGTGATTTGAGGGTAGAGGATGATGATGTGTAATTTTAGGGTGGAGGAGGGTGATGTGTGATTGGAGGAGGATGATGTGTGATTTGAGGATGGAGGGGGATGATGTGTGATTTGAGGGTGGAGGCAGGTGATGTGTGATTTGAGGGTGGAGGAGGGTGATGTGTGATTTGAGAATGGAGGAGGTTGATGTGTGATTTGAGGGTGGAGGAGGATGATGTGTGATTTGTGGATGGAGGAGGATGATGTGTGATTTGTGGATGGAGGAGGATGATGTGTGATTTGTGGATGGAGGAGGATGATGTGTGATTTGAGGGTGGAGGAGGGTGATGTGTGATTTGAGGATGGAGGAGGATGAAGTGTGATTTGAGGGTGGAGGAGGATGATGTGTGATTTGAGGGTGGAGGAGGGTTATGTGTGATTTGAGGATGGAGGCGGATGATGTGTGATTTGAGGGTGGAGGAGGATGATGTGTGATTTGAGGGTGGAGGAGGATGATGTGTGATTTGAAGGTGGAGGAGGTGATGTATGATTTGATGGTGGAGGAGGGTGATGTGTGATTTGAGGTTGGAGGATGATGATGTGTGATTTGAGGGTGGAGGAGGGTAATGTGTGATTTGAGGGTGGAGGAGGGTGATGTGTGATTTGAGGGTGGAGGAGGATGATGTGTGATTTGAGGGTGGAGGAGGATGATGTGTGATTTGAGGGTGGAGGAGGATGATGTGTGATTTGAGGGTGGAGGAGGGTTATGTGTGATTTGAGGATGGAGGAGGATGATGTGTGATTTGAGGATGTTTGTGTTTTGATGGTGGAGGATGTGTGATTTGTGGTTGAGGTGGATGATGTGTGATTTGTGGGTGGAGGAGGATGATGATGTGTGATTTGAGGGTGGAGGAGGGTGATGTGTGATTTGAGGTGGAGGAGATGTGTGTTTGTTTGAGGTGGAGGAGGATATGTTGATTGAGGGTGAGGAGGTTATGTGTGATTGTGAGTGGAGGAGGGATGATGTGATTGGTGAGGTGTGAGGAGGAGGGATATGTCTTCTTGAGTGAGGAGTGATGAAGTTTGATTTGTGATGTGAGGTGAGTGATGTGTGATTTGAGGTTGGAGGATGATGATGTGTGATTTGAGGGTGGAGGAGGGTAATGTGTGATTTCAGGATGGAGGAGGATGATGTGTGATTTGAGGGTGGAGGAGGATGACGTGTGATTTGTGGATGGAGGAGGATGACGTGTGATTTGTGGATGGAGGAAGATGATGTGTGATTTGTGGATGGAGAAGGAGGATGTGTGATTTGTGGATGGAGGAGGATGGTGTGTGATTTGAGGGTGGAGGAGGGTGATGTGTGATTTGTGGATGGAGGATGATGATGTGTGATTTGAGGGTGGAGGAGGGTGATGTGTGATTTGAGGGTGGAGGAGGGTGATGTGTGATTTGAGGGTGGAGGAGGGTGATGTGTGATTTGAGGGTGGAGGAGGATGATGTGTGATTTGTGGATGGATGAGGGTGATGTGTGATTTGTGGATGGAGGATGATGTGTGATTTGAGGGTGGAGGAGGATGATGTGTGATTTGAGGGTGGAGGCGGGTGATGTGTAATTTGTGGAAGGAGGAGGATGATGTGTGATTTGAGGGTGGAGGAGGATGATGTGTGATTTGAGGATGGAGGAGGGTGATGTGTTATTTGTGGATGGAGGATGATGATGTGTGATTTGAGGGTGGAGGACGATGATGTGTGATTTGTGGATGGAGGATGATGATGTGTGATTTGTGGATGGAGGAGGGTGATGTGTGATTTGATGATGGAGGAGGGTGATGTGTGATTTCAGGACGGAGGAGGATGATGTGTGATTTGACGGTGGAGGAGGATAATGTGTGATTTGTGGATGGAGGAGGGTGATGTGTGATTTGATGGTGGAGAAGGGTGATGTGTGATTTGAGGGTGGAGGTGGATGATGTGTGATTTGAGGGTGGAGGTGGGTGATGTGTGATTTGAGGATGGAGGAGGATGATGTGTTATTTGTGGATGGAGGAGGATGATGTGTGATTTGAGGGTGGAGGAGGATGATGTGTGATTTGTGGATGGAGGAGGATGATGTGTGATTTGAGGGTGGAGGAGGATGATGTGTGATTTGTGGATGGAGGAGGATGATATGTGATTTGAGGGTGGAGGAGGATGATGTGTGATTTGTGGATGGAGGAGGGTGATGTGTGATTTGTGGATGGAGGAGGGTGATGTGTGATGTGTGATTTGAGGGTGGAGGAGGGTGATGTGTGATTTGAGTGTGGAGGAGGGTGATGTGTGATTTGAGTGTGGAGGAGGGTGATGTGTGATTTGAGGGTAGAGGATAATGATGTGTAATTTTAGGGTGGAGGAGGGTGATGTGTGATTGGAGGAGGATGATGTGTGATTTGAGGATGGAGGAGGGTGATGTGTGATTTGAGGATGGAGGAGGGTGATGTGTGATTTGAGGGTGGCGGAGGGTGATGTGTGATTTGAGGGTGGAGGAGGGTGATGTGTGATTTGAGGGTGGAGGAGGGTGATGTGTGATTTGAGGGTGGAGGAGGGTGATGTGTGATTTGAGGGTAGAGGATGATGATGTGTAATTTTAGGGTGGAGGAGGGTGATGTTTGATTGGAGGAGGATGATGTGTGATTTGAGGATGGAGGAGGATGATGTGTGATTTGAGGGTGGAGGCAGGTGATGTGTGATTTGAGGGTGGAGGAGGGTGATGTGTGATTTGAGAATGGAGGAGGTTGATGTGTGATTTGAGGGTGGAGGAGGATGATGTGTGATTTGTGGATGGAGGAGGATGATGTGTGATTTGTGGATGGAGGAGGATGATGTGTGATTTGAGGGTGGAGGAGGGTGATGTGTGATTTGAGGGTGGAGGAGGGTGATGTGTGATTTGAGGATGGAGGAGGATGAAGTGTGATTTGAGGGTGGAGGAGGATGATGTGTGATTTGAGGGTGGAGGAGGGTTATGTGTGATTTGAGGATGGAGGAGGATGATGTGTGATTTGAGGGTGGAGGAGGATGATGTGTGATTTGAGGGTGGAGGAGGATGATGTGTGATTTGAAGGTGGAGGAGGTGATGTGTGATTTGATGGTGGAGGAGGGTGATTTGTGATTTGAGGTTGGAGGATGATGATGTGTGATTTGAGGGTGGAGGAGGATAATGTGTGATTTGAGGGTGGAGGAGGGTGATGTGTGATTTGAGGGTGGAGGAGGATGATGTGTGATTTGAGGGTGGAGGAGGATGATGTGTGATTTGAGGGTGGAGGAGGATGATGTGTGATTTGAGGGTGGAGGAGGGTTATGTGTGATTTGAGGATGGAGGAGGATGATGTGTGATTTGAGGGTGGAGGAGGATGACGTGTGATTTGTGGATGGAGGAGGATGACGTGTGATTTGTGGATGGAGGAAGATGATGTGTGATTTGTGGATGGAGGAGGAGGATGTGTGATTTGTGGATGGAGGAGGATGGTGTGTGATTTGAGGGTGGAGGAGGGTGATGTGTGATTTGTGGATGGAGGATGATGATGTGTGATTTGAGGGTGGAGGAGGGTGATGTGTGATTTGAGGGTGGAGGAGGGTGATGTGTGATTTGAGGGTGGAGGAGGGTGATGTGTGATTTGAGGGTGGAGGAGGATGATGTGTGATTTGTGGATGGATGAGGGTGATGTGTGATTTGTGGATGGAGGATGATGTGTGATTTGAGGGTGGAGGAGGATGATGTGTGATTTGAGGGTGGAGGAGGGTGATGTGTAATTTGTGGATGGAGGATGATGATGTGTGATTTGAGGGTGGAGGAGGATGATGTGTGATTTGAGGATGGAGGAGGGTGATGTGTTATTTGTGGATGGAGGATGATGATGTGTGATTTGAGGGTGGAGGACGATGATGTGTGATTTGTGGATGGAGGATGATGATGTGTGATTTGTGGATGGAGGAGGGTGATGTGTGATTTGATGATGGAGGAGGGTGATGTGTGATTTCAGGACGGAGGAGGATGATGTGTGATTTGACGGTGGAGGAGGATAATGTGTGATTTGTGGATGGAGGAGGGTGATGTGTGATTTGATGGTGGAGAAGGGTGATGTGTGATTTGAGGGTGGAGGTGGATGATGTGTGATTTGAGGGTGAAGGTGGGTGATGTGTGATTTGAGGATGGAGGAGGATGATGTGTTATTTGTGGATGGAGGAGGATGATGTGTGATTTGAGGGTGGAGGAGGATGATGTGTGATTTGTGGATGGAGGAGGATGATGTGTGATTTGAGGGTGGAGGAGGATGATGTGTGATTTGTGGATGGAGGAGGATAATGTGTGATTTGAGGGTGGAGGAGGATGATGTGTGATTTGTGGATGGAGGAGGGTGATGTGTGATTTGTGGATGGAGGAGGGTGATGTGTGATGTGTGATTTGAGGGTGGAGGAGGGTGATGTGTGATTTGAGTGTGGAGGAGGGTGATGTGTGATTTGAGTGTGGAGGAGGGTGATGTGTGATTTGAGGGTAGAGGATGATGATGTGTAATTTTAGGGTGGAGGAGGGTGATGTGTGATTGGAGGAGGATGATGTGTGATTTGAGGATGGAGGAGGGTGATGTGTGATTTGAGGATGGAGGAGGGTGATGTGTGATTTGAGGGTGGCGGAGGGTGATGTGTGATTTGAGGGTGGAGGAGGGTGATGTGTGATTTGAGGGTGGAGGAGGGTGATGTGTGATTTGAGGGTGGAGGAGGGTGATGTGTGATTTGAGGGTAGAGGATGATGATGTGTAATTTTAGGGTGGAGGAGGGTGATGTGTGATTGGAGGAGGATGATGTGTGATTTGAGGATGGAGGAGGATGATGTGTGATTTGAGGGTGGAGGCAGGTGATGTGTGATTTGAGGGTGGAGGAGGGTGATGTGTGATTTGAGAATGGAGGAGGTTGATGTGTGATTTGAGGGTGGAGGAGGATGATGTGTGATTTGTGGATGGAGGAGGATGATGTGTGATTTGTGGATGGAGGAGGATGATGTGTGATTTGAGGGTGGAGGAGAGTGATGTGTGATTTGAGGGTGGAGGAGGATGATGTGTGATTTGTGGATGGAGGAGGATGATGTGTGATTTGAGGGTGGAGGAGGATGATGTGTGATTTGTGGATGGAGGAGGGTGATGTGTGATTTGTGGATGGAGGAGGGTGATGTGTGATGTGTGATTTGAGGGTGGAGGAGGGTGATGTGTGATTTGAGTGTGGAGGAGGGTGATGTGTGATTTGAGGGTGGAGGACGATGATGTGTGATTTGTGGATGGAGGATGATGATGTGTGATTTGTGGATGGAGGAGGGTGATGTGTGATTTGATGATGGAGGAGGGTGATGTGTGATTTCAGGACGGAGGAGGATGATGTGTGATTTGACGGTGGAGGAGGATAATGTGTGATTTGTGGATGGAGGAGGGTGATGTGTGATTTGATGGTGGAGAAGGGTGATGTGTGATTTGAGGGTGGAGGTGGATGATGTGTGATTTGAGGGTGGAGGTGGGTGATGTGTGATTTGAGGATGGAGGAGGATGATGTGTTATTTGTGGATGGAGGAGGATGATGTGTGATTTGAGGGTGGAGGAGGATGATGTGTGATTTGTGGATGGAGGAGGATGATGTGTGATTTGAGGGTGGAGGAGGATGATGTGTGATTTGTGGATGGAGGAGGGTGATGTGTGATTTGAGTGTGGAGGAGGGTGATGTGTGATTTGAGTGTGGAGGAGGGTGATGTGTGATTTGAGGGTAGAGGATGATGATGTGTAATTTTAGGGTGGAGGAGGGTGATGTGTGATTGGAGGAGGATGATGTGTGATTTGAGGATGGAGGAGGGTGATGTGTGATTTGAGGATGGAGGAGGGTGATGTGTGATTTGAGGGTGGCGGAGGGTGATGTGTGATTTGAGGGTGGAGGAGGGTGATGTGTGATTTGAGGGTGGAGGAGGGTGATGTGTGATTTGAGGGTGGAGGAGGGTGATGTGTGATTTGAGGGTAGAGGATGATGATGTGTAATTTTAGGGTGGAGGAGGGTGATGTGTGATTGGAGGAGGATGATGTGTGATTTGAGGATGGAGGAGGATGATGTGTGATTTGAGGGTGGAGGCAGGTGATGTGTGATTTGAGGGTGGAGGAGGGTGATGTGTGATTTGAGAATGGAGGAGGTTGATGTGTGATTTGAGGGTGGAGGAGGATGATGTGTGATTTGTGGATGGAGGAGGATGATGTGTGATTTGTGGATGGAGGAGGATGATGTGTGATTTGAGGGTGGAGGAGGGTAATGTGTGATTTGAGGGTGGAGGAGGGTGATGTGTTATTTGTGGATGGAGGAGGATGATGTGTGATTTGAGGGTGGAGGAGGATGATGTGTGATTTGTGGATGGAGGAGGATGATGTGTTATTTGTGGATGGAGGAGGATGATGTGTGATTTGAGGGTGGAGGAGGATGATGTGTGATTTGTGGATGGAGGAGGATGATGTGTGATTTGAGGGTGGAGGAGGATGATGTGTGATTTGTGGATGGAGGAGGGTGATGTGTGATTTGAGTGTGGAGGAGGGTGATGTGTGATTTGAGTGTGGAGGAGGGTGATGTGTGATTTGAGGGTAGAGGATGATGATGTGTAATTTTAGGGTGGAGGAGGGTGATGTGTGATTGGAGGAGGATGATGTGTGATTTGAGGATGGAGGAGGGTGATGTGTGATTTGAGGATGGAGGAGGGTGATGTGTGATTTGAGGGTGGCGGAGGGTGATGTGTGATTTGAGGGTGGAGGAGGGTGATGTGTGATTTGAGGGTGGAGGAGGGTGATGTGTGATTTGAGGGTGGAGGAGGGTGATGTGTGATTTGAGGGTAGAGGATGATGATGTGTAATTTTAGGGTGGAGGAGGGTGATGTGTGATTGGAGGAGGATGATGTGTGATTTGAGGATGGAGGAGGATGATGTGTGATTTGAGGGTGGAGGCAGGTGATGTGTGATTTGAGGGTGGAGGAGGGTGATGTGTGATTTGAGAATGGAGGAGGTTGATGTGTGATTTGAGGGTGGAGGAGGATGATGTGTGATTTGTGGATGGAGGAGGATGATGTGTGATTTGTGGATGGAGGAGGATGATGTGTGATTTGAGGGTGGAGGAGAGTGATGTGTGATTTGAGGGTGGAGGAGGATGATGTGTGATTTGTGGATGGAGGAGGATGATGTGTGATTTGAGGGTGGAGGAGGATGATGTGTGATTTGTGGATGGAGGAGGGTGATGTGTGATTTGTGGATGGAGGAGGGTGATGTGTGATGTGTGATTTGAGGGTGGAGGAGGGTGATGTGTGATTTGAGTGTGGAGGAGGGTGATGTGTGATTTGAGGGTGGAGGACGATGATGTGTGATTTGTGGATGGAGGATGATGATGTGTGATTTGTGGATGGAGGAGGGTGATGTGTGATTTGATGATGGAGGAGGGTGATGTGTGATTTCAGGACGGAGGAGGATGATGTGTGATTTGACGGTGGAGGAGGATAATGTGTGATTTGTGGATGGAGGAGGGTGATGTGTGATTTGATGGTGGAGAAGGGTGATGTGTGATTTGAGGGTGGAGGTGGATGATGTGTGATTTGAGGGTGGAGGTGGGTGATGTGTGATTTGAGGATGGAGGAGGATGATGTGTTATTTGTGGATGGAGGAGGATGATGTGTGATTTGAGGGTGGAGGAGGATGATGTGTGATTTGTGGATGGAGGAGGATGATGTGTGATTTGAGGGTGGAGGAGGATGATGTGTGATTTGTGGATGGAGGAGGATGATGTGTGATTTGAGGGTGGAGGAGGATGATGTGTGATTTGTGGATGGAGGAGGGTGATGTGTGATTTGTGGATGGAGGAGGGTGATGTGTGATGTGTGATTTGAGTGTGGAGGAGGGTGATGTGTGATTTGAGTGTGGAGGAGGGTGATGTGTGATTTGAGGGTAGAGGATGATGATGTGTAATTTTAGGGTGGAGGAGGGTGATGTGTGATTGGAGGAGGATGATGTGTGATTTGAGGATGGAGGAGGATGATATGTGATTTGAGGGTGGAGGAGGGTGATGTGTGATTTGAGGGTGGAGGAGGGTGATGTGTGATTTGAGGGTAGAGGATGATGATGTGTGATTTGTGGATGGAGGAGGGTGATGTGTGATGTGTGATTTGAGGGTGGAGGAGGGTGATGTGTGATTTGAGTGTGGAGGAGGGTGATGTGTGATTTGAGTGTGGAGGAGGGTGATGTGTGATTTGAGGGTGGAGGAGGGTGATGTGTGATTTGAGAGTGGAGGAGGGTGATGTGTGATATGAGGATGGAGGAGGATGATGTGTGAAGGTATTTCAAGTTCTGCCTTATTACCTCTGCCACCAAAGGTGGATGGAGGTTATTTTTCCCCCCTGTCTGTTTGTTTGTTTGTGAACAAAATATCTCAAAAAATTGTGAACGGATGATTTTGATTAAATGTGATTCTGTGTTGTGATTTTCTGGTCTATTCTGGGATACAAAACGTTAACTGTTCACCTCTAGTTTATGTATGTGTTACGTGGTCCTCCCGGTAACTACCTGGTCTTGGTGACCCCCGGACCGTGGGAGGACCCCGCCAGAAAGATGTATGATTTATACGCTTTCGTAATGCAATCAATATGAAAGACACAAACAATTCAAGTCAATAAGCAACCCCACACCAAGGATCCGGATTAATTAATAATATATTCTCCATCCATCATCAGCAATCAACAATCCATCAACAATCTTACTAAGATGGCCATCTCATATATTTCCCCCCTTTCCCCACTCACGACCCCTCAATAGTCACTGTCCCTCCCAATGTCTCTGGGCCCCTCCAGACCAAGGTGAAGGTCGACTTCTCCGCACACGGGCGGTTGAACGGACCCCTGGCTGACGTGCTCCAAACGTGCACGTCACGTACCGGGAACAGCTGCTGCAGCGCACACCTCCTTGCAAAGCAAAGCGGGCAAAGCAAAGCGCGGCTCGCAAAGCGCGCGAGGCCCAAGGTGCGACTCGTACAAGGTACATGCCCTCGGAGGCGTCGAGGCGAACAGTGCCGGACGCTTGGTTCCTTCCAGGAAGCCCCGGCAACCTGACACGTAACAGGCAATCACCCCGTGCAGGTAACTCCTCTCGCCAGACAGGCTTTTCAAACTCAGCGTTCCCAACGCTAATCAATATCGACACTGCTCGCGTCGGAGCTGGGCGAGGAAGAAGAAGATAGCCGCTTCTCCCGGACCTCGTGTCTTTTCTTCTTCCGGTTCACTATCCCGTTTCCGGTCTCCTGGTATCCGGAGTCTCTCTAACCATTTAACCACAACAACCTTTAATAGAATAAACATTAATAAGCAATGACATGAATAGTAATTCACCTAAATCCGGGATCCGTAACATATGTAATATGTAGATTGCAGTGAATGACCATGTGTACCTCGGCTGAATAAAATACATACACCAGTCTTGTTTAAACCGTTTCGAACGCATACCTGTGTGATTTGTTGGCCGAGTAGAGAGAGACTGCTTTAAACGGTTTAACTTTCACACGTGGGAAGGATCAGGCCGAAAGTTACCTGAGTCCACTTTGGACAGCAGGTGGCAGCAAAGGACCGATGCAAATGCGTGAGATGCTCCATTTTTGTCAATGTCCCAATGAAGGTGTTTTTACCTATAAATGAGTAACCTGAGGGTGCACACCCACCCGACAGGGTGTTGGTGTACCCGCTGTATAGGAACCAATCGAATGTATTTGGAGTCTTGTAATATGTCCTTATTTATAGTTGGGGCTGACATCATGACCTCGTCACCGAAGGTGGATGGAGGTACTGTTTTCACCCCTGGTTGTTTGTCTGTCTGTCTGTGAACAGGATATCTTAAAAAGTTCTGGACGGATTCGGACGAAACCTGGTGGACAGGTTGGGGGTGTTACAATGATGAATTGATTAGATTTTGATTCAGGTCCGAATCAAGAACCGGCTTATCAGTGGGATACAAAACATAAACTGTTCACCTGATGGAGGTGTGATCTCCACCTCGTGACGTTCTCGTTGTTTTCTGATCTCGAGATGATCCATGTTAATCGTTTCCTGCGGTTTAATAAGTGACCGCTTTCTTTAAATCATCCGACGTGGGTACCCACAAACGATGTATGAACATCAGAATTGATTTTTAACATCCACCACACTGAACCTGGACTTCTACAACTACTACTACTACTACTACTACTACTACTACTACTACTAATATTACTACTACTACTACTACTACTACTACCACTAATATTACTACTACTACTACTACTACTACCACTACTACTACTACTACTACTAATATTACTACTACTACTACTACTACTACTACCACTACTACCACTACTACTACCACTACTACTACTACTACTACTACTACCACCACTACTACTACTACTACTACTACCACTACTACTACTACTACTACTACTACCACTACTACTACTACTACTAATATTACTACTACTACTACTACTACTACTACTACTACTACTACCACTAATATTACTACTACTACTACTACTACTACTACTACTACTACTACTACTACCACTACTACTACTACTACTACTACTACCACTACTACCACTACTACTACCACTACTACTACTATTACTACTACTACCACTACTACTACTACCACTACCACTACTACTACCACTACTACTACTACTACTACCACTAATATTACTACTACTACTACTACTACTAATATTACTACTACAATACTACTACTAATATTAATATTACTTCCACTAATATTACTACTACTACCACTAATACTAATACTACTACCACTAATACTACTACAAATACTATTACTACTACTACTACTACTACTACTATACTATTATTACCATATATTAAATAGAAGACCATCATGTTTCTGCTATGGTATCACTCCGCTAACAGCACACCTTGTGATGCTGCAACACCTGTCCTGTGGACAACCCAAACCAGGCAGTTTATAGTCGGCTCCGGAATCGAACCCAGGCTAGACAGCTTAAAGGTGACGCGCGTCACCTGTACAGTGTACAACCATCATATCGGACATTTTGCTCATGGACGACGAGAATAGCCTCCGATGTTGTGATTACAAGTCCAAATGCTGGGAAACGCCCCCTCCCCGTCCCCACGGCAAACCCCATGCGCCCCCACCAGCCCTCGGACCTCTCACGGCGGCCATTGATGACGTAAAACGGTGAGGGGAAAAAATGGTGCTCATGGTGATGCGAAATCAATGAAGTGAAAGTGTGCGTCATGTCGTTACGACGTGGACATGGAAAACGAGGCACACATGGCTGGCTTTCCTTCCCTCCCGCCGAGCTCTTTATTGGATTAACTCGTTATTGCTGAGAGAACAACCATTTTGCCAATGATGTCACAACACGTCGATTCCGACACCCGGAAACGCTTTCCACATCGACGAGACTTAGTTCTGCATGAATGAAGTCTCCTCACACAGGTGTACCGACTACCTGCCCGTCTCGGGGTCATCGTCCTTCCTTTCCCTTGATCCCTCCCGTTTACCACCTCGATAAAGATTTATGACAATTACACCGAAGCTGTAATTATTGTAGTTTTACTCTTGCACTGGGTTTTTGTATCATGCAGAGGGCAATCTATTTATTACATCCGTAAATACGAGGTTTATTTATTTATTGACTTGCTCCCACACTGGTGTGCTTCGAACGTGGACCTACCCTTTACTCAGACACGTCTCAACCTATTTACCTTTTCTGCGCACTCCCTCTCACTCGATCTCAGTTACTCTCAGTCCGCACTTTCACTCCGCACTCTCACTCACTCTCAGTTACTCCCACTCCGCACTCTGACTCGCTCTCAGTTATTCTCACTCCACACTCTCACTCGCTCTCAGTTATTCTCACTCCACACTCTCACTCCACACTCTCTCTCCGCACTCTCACTCCCCACTCTCACTCGCTCTGTTACTCTCACTCGCTCTCAGTTACTCTCACTCCGCACTCAGTTATTCTCACGCCACACTCTCACCTCCCACTCTCACTCCACACTCTCACTTCCCACTCACTCGCGCTCAGTTATTCTCACTCTGCACTCTCACTCCCCACTCTCACTCGCTCTCAGTTAGTCTCACTCCGCACTCACTCGTTCTCAGTTATTCTCACTCCGCACTCAGTTATTCTCACGCCCCACTCTCACTCGCTCTCAGTTATTCTCACTCGCTCTCAGTTATTCTCATTCCACACTCTCACTCCACACTCTCACTCCGCACTCCGCACTCTCACTCCCCACTCACTCGCTCTCAGTTACTCTCACTCGCTCTCAGTTACTCTCACTCCGCACTCAGTTATTCTCACTCCACACTCTCACCTCCCACTCCACACTCTCACTTCCCACTCTCACTCGCGCTCAGTTATTCTCACTCTGCACTCTCACTTCCCACTCTCACTCGCTCTCAGTTAGTCTCACTCCGCACTCACTCGTTCTCAGTTATTCTCACTCCGCACTTACTCGCTCTCAGTTATTCTCACACCACACTCTCACTCGTTCTCAGTTATTCTCACTCTGGACTCTCACTCCACACTCTCACTCGCTCTCAGTTACTCTCACTCCGCACTCACTCGCGCTCAGTTATTCTCACTCTGCACTCACTCGCTCTCAGTTATTCTCACTCGCTCTCAGTTACTCTCACTCCGCACTCAGTTATTCTCACTCCACACTCTCACCTCCCACTCCACACTCTCACTTCCCACTCTCACTCGCGCTCAGTTATTCTCACTCTGCACTCTCACTTCCCACTCTCACTCGCTCTCAGTTAGTCTCACTCCACACTCACTCGTTCTCAGTTAGTCTCACTCCGCACTCACTCGCTCTCAGTTATTCTCACACCACACTCTCACTCGTTCTCAGTTATTCTCACTCTGGACTCTCACTCCACACTCTCACTCGCTCTCAGTTACTCTCACTCCGCACTCACTCGCGCTCAGTTATTCTCACTCTGCACTCTCACTCCACACTCTCACTCGCTCTCAGTTACTCTCACTTCGCACTCACTCGCTCTCAGTTATTCTCACTCCACACTCTCACTCGTTCTCAGTTATTCTCACTCCACACTCACTCGCTCTCAGTTATTCTCACTCCGCACTCACTCGCTCTCAGTTATTCTCACTCCGCACTCACTCGCTCTCAGTTATTCGCACTCCGCACTCACTCGCTCTCAGTTATTCTCACTCCACACTCTCACTCGTTCTCAGTTATTCTCACTCCGCACTCACTCGCTCTCAGTTATTCTCACTCTGCACTCTCACTCTACACTCTCACTCGCTCTCAGTTACTCTCACTCCGCACTCACTCGCGCTCAGTTATTCTCACACTGCACTCTCACTCCACACTCTCACTCGCTCTCAGTTACTCTCACTTCGCACTCACTCGCTCTCAGTTATTCTCACTCCACACTCTCACTCCCCACTCTTACTCACTCTCAGTTACTCTCACTCGCTTTCAGTTACTCTCACTCCACACTCTCAATCCCCACTCTTACTCCCCACTGTCACTCGCTCTCAGTAACTCTCACTCCACACTCTCAATCCACCTCCCCACTCTCGCTCACTCGCTCCTCTCATCCCTTCTATTAATTTCCATCTTTTTGGTACCTATTGGCTATTTCTCCCTGTGCATACGTAATAAATAGATAGTCCACCCACGGTAAAGTACAGTTCTTTATGTAATGTTTCATTGCTTTTTCGGTGTATTCTGACCACATATTTTCAAGAAATCCATATCCTGATATACAAACTATATTTAATCAAAATTTACTTCCGACGTTACCCGAGATAAACCTGATTATGACCCCCCCCCCCCCCCCCCCCGACATTATGTTTTGGGGATTGGGTATTATGTCCCCAAACTCGACAACAACATGCGCCCCTCTAAATATTACTCTTATGTTGGTGTAATCAGCGACTACATCCGAAGATATAATGAAACAATCAGTTGGTTTACGTGATAGGGACTTCTTGCAAATATTCAGGCTTTCGATAGTGACCCATTTGATGGATTGGGAGATTGGACAGCGGGGCAGCTCGCACTAGATCGATGGGCTGCCCCCGCTCATCAGATCCGACTAGAAAAAAACAAACAAGGTCGGATCCGTCTGGTGCAAAGTCTGGAGGGAGAGCAGCATCACGGAGCCCCCAGCCCTCGAAGTGCCAGTTAAGCCGGCTGGCTATCCCTGTGCACAACATATCCCTGTGCAGATCCTACGGTCTTTTCTTTTCCCTCTGCAAAATTCCCTTAACTTATCTATTTGCTGATGACTCAAAGTCTCCATCCATTGCCGTGACGTCCATCCTTCAGACAGACAGGCTGCAGCCTTTTCCCTCTCTTTACACATTGACAAAATCACAAGATGGTCAAACACTTGGAATATCGAATGTCCAATATATAAAGATTTTATAACTCACTCACCCACTCACTCACTCACTCATTGATATTAATGTTCGGTACCTTTTGGGTGATGTAAAAAGCTGAAGTTTGGCATGCCGATGGAAATCGAAGCCGGTACACCGGGAAAAATAACAGAACCGTCGGAAAGCGTCAGTAAATGAAAAATTACGTAAAAAAACAAACGCTTATTTAAAAAAAACCCCCAAAAAACCTCAATTAATGTATAGCATTTGAAAATTGTAATTTATATAACGGTAAACTGTGAAACAAAAACCTCAAAAAAAATTTACGTTAAAAAAACTAAACATCTTAAAAAAAAAAAACCTCAATGAAAATTTACATTAAAAAACCGCAAACGCATCTGTAAAAACAGAAAAACTCAATTGATAGCTCACATTTAAAATTGTAATTTATATAACTGTAAGCTGTAAGATAAAAACCCCAATGGAAATTTACGCAAAAAAACTGTAAACACGTCTGTTAAAAAAAAAAAAAAAAAAAAAAAAGCAATGAAAATGTACATTTAAAAAGCCATAAATGCGTCTAAAAAGGAAAGAAAAAAACAATGAACATTTACATAAACAGTAAATACGTCTGTTAAAAAAACACATCAATGAAAATCTACGCAAAAATCCATAAACATCCATAAAAAAACCCCAATGAAAATTACGTCAGAAAACCATAAACACATGCATTAAAAAAAAAAATAGGGGAAATCAATACCCCTGGCGCTCACCTGGTAGAATAAACTATACTGTATTGACTCAAGTTATTTTAAACCAATTTCAATGGTTGCGAGAAGACAAAGCAACATCTAGAATCATACTAACACAATCATAAGACTTTAAACAAACAAACCAAAAAGAATACCTATTTTGGGGCCAACCACACTCCCCCCCCCCCCCCCCCCCACACCCCACCAACCCGTGTACCTCCTCAGACCCCAATTTTTCCAATGCCTTGAACAAACATTGGTACATCACGGATGATGAAGGTTTTGGTGAAGTGTCATCAATATTGTGTGTGTAAGTTCTGAGAAAAAAGCTATTACCTATTTTGGGGGGCAACCCCCCCATAGACCACCTTAGACCCCGATTTTTTAAATGCCAGGAACAAACTTTGGTACAACACAGGTGATTAAGGTTGTCGTCAAGTTTCATCAGAATTGCATGTGTAGTTTCTGAGAAGAAAGCAATACCTATTTTAGAGGGAAACTCCCCCTTAGATCCCCAAAGGGGCAGATTTTTTTTAATGCCGTGAACAAACTTTGGTACATCATGGGTGGTGAAGGATGTGGTAAAGTTTCATTGAAATAGTTTGTGTAGTTTCAGAGGAAAAAGCAAATTCCTGTTTTGGGGGGTTAAACCTGGATCCACTTTGAACCTCGGTAAACCTCCTTACACCCCGATTATTTTTCAATGCCGTGAACAAACTTTAGTCACAACACAACAAACATCATTTGTGCCAAATTTGGTCGCAATCCCATCAGCAGTTTCGGAGAGGAAGTTTAAAGTGTTGACGGACTGACGGACTGACGGACGGATGACGCACCATCGCATAAGCTGCCCTGAACTTCGTTCCAGGTGAGCTGGCTAGAGAAATGCGACTGTCGCCAATGTGCCTCCGCAAAGTCCCACAACGGATAGATGTGCTCGTTCTTTGTCCTAAAAATAAACAAGTTTGATTGAAATCCCTTCAGCTGTTTTGAAGTATCACATTTTCACCAGCCATGACAGGTTTCACATCGATCGGTGAAGCGGTTTCAGAGAAGGGATTATTTTTTTTAATATCGGCTTTCAAGGTAATATGGCTGCCACACCATGTGACACATGACCTTAAAAATGTACACTCTACATATGTATGGGTAGTAGATCATGTTTGTGAAGTTTCGTGCTGATTAGATAAGATTTCTTTTTCTATCCAAGATGGTTGCCAAACCACGTGACCTACGACATCATCATTTTCAAACTACATGCAACAATGGTGTTACATGATATATTTGTAAAATTTCGCATCAATAGGGTAAGCGGTTTCAGAGAAATCACTATTTAATATTTTCCTTCAATCCAATATGACTGCCACACCACGTGACCAATTATGTTTTCGTAATCTTTTAATCGCCATGCCTGGTCGATGACGCACGTAAAGTTTCGAGTCAATCGATTTGGTGGTTTGGGAGAAGATGTTTTTTAAAAAGGTTTTAGGTTAAATCCAATATGGCTGCCAAACCATGTGACCAATGATGTCATAAATGTAATATTTCAATACAAATGGGTCATAGATAGATCATGATCGCATGCAATTTCAGATTTTTAGGATAAGGATTTCGATTAAAACATTTTTGGCTGGTATACCACTTCACCTATGATGTCATCATCATCATGCTTTTGTTCCCCGTTGGGAGTACTTGACTGTTAAGTTTCAAATCTTTCCATTCAGCGGTTTCCGAGAAATATATATTTTAATTATTTGCGTTTAACCCAAGATGGCTGCCATACCACGTGACCTATGGCATCACAATTGTCATAAAAACATTCTGCATGGGTGTCACTCCTACCCTTAAAGTTTCGTCTCAATCGGACATATGGTTGCTGAAAAAAACGAGGTTGAGCCCTAACGGACAGACAACCCGAAAATAAAAATTCAATCGGTATGTAGCAGGTGTTCGGTGTTACTTGCCTATAAATCATAAAACGTATATTTATTATGTACCGACGTACGAAGCACGGTTTGTTGTTGCTTAGTGTGTGTGTGTGTGTGTGTGTGTGTGTGTGTGTGTGTGTGTGTGTGTGTGTGTGTGTGTGTGTGTGTGAGTGTGTGTGTGTGTGTGTCACCAGCAGGTCAAACTTTTTATTTATTTTTCACAAGTGTGGACCCTTGGGTGGGTGTACCTCGTCGAAACTGTGGGTGTTCGTGCGGCACTTGGAACCCGCCACGGCGATGCACATGAGAATCAGAGCGCACATCAGGAATGCGTCAAGCGGAATGGAAATTGCGACCTCGTGACCCGAGGAAGCATTTGCTGGGAGTAAAGCGGACAGACGTGGGATATATCGTTCGAATGATGTATTCATGCCTTGGCAAGAGGAACGTACTTCTCGAGCACAATGACAGGTGATGGACGTAAATAAAGGTTGCGCAGGTGATGATGACTGCTGAGGATAAAAAGAGGGGTGGGGGAGTGTCTCTTGCTGATCAAAGTGACTTTGGAGTAAATTATACAAAATGCATTAAAATTCCAAACAAACATGGTGTAGGACATGTAAATGTTTGGGTTGTGCTGTCTCAGAAGGAAGAAAAGACCAGGGCGGTCTTTCTTGCGAGGTGGAGGAAGGAGACGCTAAGTGATGCACAGGGGAGGAGTCAGCAAAAAGGGGGTGGGGCTTATAAGAAAAAAAACTACTTTTTGGCGGGAAAACATTTCTCCATTCATCATTCCCAAAGCCGACCTCCCATTCGTTGCGAATTCTGAGCAGAGACCATCTTAACAAAGAGATGATTCAAATGTGACGTTTATCGTTGAAGATTTTAAGTCGGACTGCGGGAAATGCGGCTATCAATAGGGATGAGTAGGAAAAGGAAAAAAAAAGGGAGCTGGATATACGGAGAGAGGGGCGGAGCAGAGGAACGTCATGTTTAATGCATGACCACTGAGCCAATCCACGACCCCTTTGATCCACAGAGTACAGGCGTGGGCGGCTTGAGTTAAATCCCCGGCATTTGTGGCTGTGGAAACACTTCGGTATCAGGCTGGGGGAGAGCAAAGGAGGCTCGGCTGGAGACCACTGGTAAGTGAGGCTCGCTTACGGTTGGTTAAACAATGTCTGCTTTACCCCAGTGACATCACTCGGTGGCTCGAGGTGTCATTGTCCCTAGACCCCGTGTAGACCCCGTGTAGACCCATAAGTTCCCCTGCCGCAGTATAAGGACCCTCGGTGCTTCCCGATACAAGGATAAAGTGAAACCCATGCTGAACCAAGCAGACTGTAACCGCGAGCCAGGCAGCCCCTTCCCAGGACCCCCTACCATCTCTCCTGGGCCCCGAGCCAGGGAAACTTGCGCGCTTGGCGCTCCCTCATTGTGGTGTTGTTGGTGCATTTCACAGGCGAAGCCCACGAGTGCTCATCTCTGACGAGCTGAAAAGACCGGACAGACGCTTCGGTCACAAAGCAGAGACAAGACCCAGGGTCAAAGATGGCTACTGAAGACCCTTGCGCCATCCTCGATCTATTCGACTGCGAAACGAGCTTTTATCAACCTCCCGGCGCCGCCGACATCTGGAAGAAGCTCGACTACGATCTGCTCACGCCGCCCCTTTCTCCGAGCCGCTGCGACCTCGATTTCCTGCTTTCGTCCGAGACGTGGTCTTGGGGCTCGGTCGCCGACCTCTGCGGAGACGCCGGATCGAGCAAGGACAACCAGCTGCAGGCGTCGGACGCGCTGGATTTCCTTTCCAGTCTATTGGAGGAGCACGACGAGGCGCCAGACTCGGAAAGCGAACAATGTCCTGAGGTTCTGCAGGACTGCATGTGGGGGGCGTCCTCGTGCTATGAGCTCCCCGAGCCGGCGCTAAAAGAGAGTGCGGCGACTCCTCCCACTCCAACCACCGATCCCGCTCTCCTGCCCGCCGGCTCCGAATGCGATCAAGATTCTCGGGCGCCGAGCGAGGGATCCTCGGATTCGAGCTCTGTCTCGGCTGATGAGTCTCCTTGTCCGGAGCCACGGGGTCGGGGTCGACCTCGTAAGCAGCCCCTGTGCAGACCTCCCAGCGGTCTCGACACACCCAGCGATTCAGGTGGCTTTTACTTTACTACCGTTATTTCTCTTGGATGCATTTAGTGGTGACAAAGCGTATTGGTGGAAAATGACCGACGATTGCGGTCGCGGTGGTGTGTCGATCGATGATTCTGATAAACGAAATGCTGCTGATGGTGTTTGTGTTGATGAAAGTGGTGGTGGTGGTGGTGGTGGTGGTGATAGAGCGTGTCGGTGATATTGGTGGTGGTAAACATTGTGCATATGTAGTGGGGTTGCCAAGTTCTCAGTTCTCAAGGTCCCACGGTTTACAAAATGCGTTCCGTTTACGCATTTCCCACGCACACACGAACACACCGCCTTCACACCTTCCCAGAGCATTCCGCACGAAGCCTCTGGCGATCTTCTTTCAAACAGTTTGAGACTTACCAGTCGGACAGATGTAAGACTCGGCTCGGGTTGTTGTTGTTAAATGTCACCCATGCTTCCCACCACTCACACAATCGGAGCCGAAATGCAGACACAACATCACGGTGGCTGCCTCCCCCACTTTCTACCCGTGCGGACGATCAAACGCTGCTGTCTGGGTCAGCATGCACTGCTTTCCCTGGATTCGCGCACGCACCAAACCGCAGCCGGGGCCGCCCTCGATTCCTGAAGTTGCGGAGAAGCAGCTGCGCACATTGGTCTCTCGAGTTCCAAAAGAAGCATGTTTGACAGTGTAGGAAAGGTTTCAGCTGTCGGTTCCTTCCGCCTTTTGTGTGATTGCGACGCATCCACAGAAATATTCCTACTGTCGGGAACTGTGCACGGCTCGGTGCATTCTGCTTCGGCCAAGAAAAGCTTATCGTATCCGCAGGAGGCGAGGACCGATCAAAACCGAATACAGTATCGTAGTTCAAGTCCTTTGCTCGGGCGCACGATGCTGTAACGCTCTTCCCATCTCAAATTTATCTCCACTCTCCCTTCCTGACTCGTTTTGAAGAGCATCGCAGATCAAGTCGATTAGCAGGGGAGCTGAGTGAGCGGAATACCGATGATCGATGCAGCTGCTGTAGCAGGATTGCCGCCGGTTGCATCACAAACGCACATTTGGCCTCGTCTTGGACACGTATCACGTGCACTGTGTTTGGCAAAACGACCTGCTCTTTCACGTGCTGTCTGGCTGTCTGCCTGCATGCTTTACATGCTGCACATGAGGCATTCGCGATCACGTGGGCTCGCCACTCCCAAAATGGCACCACGACTCTGTGCCAGCTCGATGATTGGCCAAGCTGATCCAAAACCTTGGGTGGCTTTGGGGGATATCTGGCAAACCTTGAGTGGCCTTGTTGATCTCATTTAAAGTCGAACCCTAATGGACGATTCAACGTCCGAGTTCCGTCATACCTTTGCTGTTTGATAGCTCAACGGATGCATTGATTGTAAAAGCTGTGATGCTGATGAGTTGCTGTGCCAATCACGAAATGAAAAGCATTTATAACGTTGCCGTCTTATTCCCCTTTGCCCTCAGAGGAAGAAATTGATGTTGTGACCGTGGAAAAACTGCAGTCTTCAGGATATAGGACTTGTCAGAAAAATACAAACACAGCTGGAACCCGGATACCACCGCAGCGCACCATTCCACCAAGGATCGCCGTCACCCTTCCAATACACCAGCAGCACAACTACGCGGCACCGTCACCTCCGAGTCCCCCGGCCAAGCGTCCCCGTCACGATACACAGCGAAGCACCGGGCCCCGGGCTTGCCGCTGGGTTATGCAGGACGGGAGGATGAGTTGGGGTTCTTCGACCGCAGCCGGCTGCATGTCACGGCAAAGCAGCGCCGGAAGCAGTGGTTCAGATTCTTCAGACGACCTGGAACGACGGCGGACCCACAACATTTTGGAACGACAGCGGCGAGACAGTCTGCGATCATGCTTCACCCGGCTTCGTGAACAGTTGCCCGACCTCCGTCACCAGCCTCGGGCCGCCAAGGTCGCAGTACTGAGAAGGGCCGCCGAGCACGCGCGCGCTTTGCAGGCAGAAGAGAACCGCTTGCATGCCGAGCAGAAACGTCTCCAGGCACGACAGGCGCAATTGAGAGCCAGGCTACAGAAGTTGCAGCCAGGAAATGACTGACTGTCACTTGCTTGCATCACTGAAGCTCTTTGCCTTTTAAGACTTGTCTTTTCATCTCTGCTAGCTAACACCCCTCCTTGAGGCATCAATTTCCATTCTCACCACTTGCCTGAACAGTGTTTGGAGGTACCAGTCTGGCTAGTTTCCCCTGGCAATGCTGGTTACACCAGCTGGTTATTGGGACAAAAACAGAGAGAGAGAGATAAAAAAGAAAGACTTTTTGTCCCAATTGGAGGACATCAGTAAGATATAGCTGCATAATTTCTCAACCTCATTGAGAAAAAGTAAGACAGGCCACAGGCCACTGAACGTACCTCATCTGAACTATATTATGATAACATTTCTTGGGCATCTCCTTCTAAAACTTTGCTCAGAAAAGATTTCCGGCAGATCTTTCACAACTCCGCGAGCTGGAACCTACAATGGCAATCTGCACCAACGAGTAGCCCTTTCCAAAAACGATCTGTGACTTTCTTCTTGGCGAATGCGGGATGCTTTTATCAAAAGACAATTGCGCAACGGTCGCTTTGCATCAGAAATAGCGTTTCAAGAAGTTTGGTTGACAATCACGTTCGATAGACCACTTCAGCAAGGAGTTCAAAAAGGCCAAGTGGAAAATGGAGGTTTTTGGTGAGAGGCTGCATGTACTTGACTACAACTGCTACTTACCTGTATGGTTACCTGTACGTGCCGTGGGTCATTTGTTCTGCGCACAACTGGTTACACTTGAAAATGGAATTTTTAATCTGTAACGTAACACTCAAAATGCAATAACGATTATTGCCAAAGGTTCATTCATCAAATCTCACAATGGAACAGTAAATCACATTTCACTGCCCAAACATGTGAATCATGTAATTGATTGTTCGGGCTCTTCTTTTTGATACAAACAATTAAATAATCCTTGCCGTATTTAAATATTTAAATTATCTACTTTGGATTTCATTTTTACAATATTTCTCTTGCCTGTGTGTATTGCTCTGAATGCGTGATGTCACGTATGACGTCATAACCCATTTCAGGGATGTTATTCTGCACAAATGATGAAATAATTATTGATTGGGGGCTGGGGAGGGGGTTGGGGCTATAGTCTGTAGGGGCTTTATATTGGACAGTTTTGAGAATAACATTAGACAGCACTTTAATTGTATTTTCACCAAATGACCCTTCCCAATCACTTTGCTTGTTTGGTTTTTTTCCATCGTGAAATTTCTTTTTAAATTTTTAATAAAGTAATAAAGTACAAAAGATCCGATGTATTGGATTTGTGCCACAAGGGTGTGGGGACTTGAGGAAGTAGAATGTCAGGGAAGGGGACTTGAGAACGATCGGCTTTCTGCATATTTTTTGTGGGATTAGGGGTTTGGAGGATGTGGGTGCTCGCCGCTGCAACTTGACATAATGAATGGTTGTTTGACTTTACATGACATGTTAATCCTTCTTCTAATCTCCAAAATGACTGCAAGTCTTCTTTGAAGATTTTAGATGTGGGAAGAGCGAGAGAGTGTGTGAGAGAGAGGGAGCGAAAGAAGGGGAGAGAGAGAGAGAGAGAGAGAGAGAGAGAGAGAGAGAGAGAGAGAGAGAGAGAGAGAGAGAGAGAGAGTGAGAGAGAGTGTGAGAGAGAGGGAGCGAGAGAGAGAAAAGAGAGAGAGTGTGTGAGAGAGGGAGAGAGAGAGTGAGTGTGTGAGAGAGAGGGAGCGAGAGAAAGAGAAAAGAGAGAGGGAGAAAGAGAGAGAGTGTGAGAGTGAGAGAGAGAGAGAGAGAGAGAGAAGAGAAGGAAAACCTGCTGAACATGTCCATAATTTTGTGGTGAAATAAAACATTCCTGCCTTTCTTTCTATCCTTACATCTTCAGGGTCTTTCAAGAAGCTTCGTGGTAACCTCACTGGCCTCTGAACTGTCTACCCTGGGTTTGAATCTCGACCAAGGTATAAACTCACCCTGGTGTTTCACATACGGGGCGAGGCATCGATATGTGCACCGTCCATCAGAAGGCGTTAAGCCTGAGGGACATGTCTGCCAGCACTGGTCGTTGGTGGACTTTATAGATCCCACCACATCTTTCTCGAAGTGTCGGCGAGTTATCGTCAGCACCCTGAACTAATTATATATTCCTGCCACCTTGTATGTCAGGCTTGGCCAGCCAGCTCGTGAGGCAACCTATCCAACAAGAAGGTAGAAATATTTGGAACTGTTAATGAAGTAGTTGTGCTCGTAGTCATTTGAAGTTTGGACTTGTACATTAAATTGGAATTCACAATGTTTTCCTTTCTGATTTGGACAATATGGCTGAAACAGTGATGCCCAAGACTTGTTTGGATAAAATATTTTGTACATCCACGTAACCACTGCACACTGACCCTATCGGTCCATGGTCTTGGCCTACATGGGTCTCCACCACAACCCCGCAACACTCCTGTCACTCTTACTGAATCTCCAAAAATCAAGAAGGTCCATCATAAATAAAATTGGGCTTGATGATCATTCAATTTGGTTCTGGCTCAACATTTATAATTTTCTTAAGCAAATGCTTGACGGACCTGGCTCATCGAAGGGAAAGAGTATAATGATTGTGAGTTGGACTTCTTGTTCTGATAATTCATTTACAAAGTGGGATTGAGAAGTAATTCTTTGCATTTTTTGCGCTGTGTATGTCTGTCTCCACTTGGAGTCCTGGTGGGTACAGATTGTTAGTGTGGGATGTGGGATGAGGAAGGGGAAAGGGAAGGCTGTGTAATTGCAAACATTTCTTTAACTTTAGTGTTGTATGACCAAAACTCTGCTTTCCATCCTACAATAATGAAATTAAGTTTAGGGGAAACTAAACTTTCAGACTAGAGAAATGAGTGCTCATTTCTCTAGTCTGAAGGTTTCTGACATCACCTAAGTCCTCTTAGTGTGTATGAGTTTGTACCATGTCGTTCTTAGGATTTGCTAAATCCAGCCCTAAAATTGTCCTGATACCCCAGGACATTGGCCTAACAAACCTTTTGAGAGAACACAAAACATCCATCCCTTCATCCATATTCCTACACCGAGCTGTTCGTGCCTTTCAGAAATATTGACTGCAATTTGTCACAAACAAACAATTGTTTCAACTATCGTTGTAACTATAATCATTGTATTCCATGTGAATAATGAGACATTGCAGCAAATGCAGGGAACACTTTAATTATGGCTGTGTGGGTGAATCCAATTAAAAACCTCTAATAGAGTAATAGTACCTCGTAAATGGCCCTAACCATTCCCATCTTTTGTGGGGTCAGCCGATGGGAAAGTCTTTGGCCCAAGTCTTTCACACAGGCCTGAGGCCCAACAGGGCAGTAATTTGTAATTTGTTCCAGGGTTTCTGTGTGATTCAGTAACCGGTGACACTGTGGGGTTCGCGTACTTTTTGCGCAAGACACCGGGGATCTTTAACGTCCACTAGTTAATGCTAGAAGGTGGGACATCCGGCTTAACGTCCATCCAAGGTACTGTATTTTTTTATTTTTTTTACAATACAACACCTGACCTATGAAGTACTGGCCTGGCAGTTTATATTCGGATCGAGAATCAAACCCAAACAAGACAGCTCATAGGTAAGTTCGATACCAGGTAAGTGAGCTACTAGGTATATAAGTGTACTACCTCTGTGCCATACTGCAAAATATATCTAATATATAAAGCTCTTCCTAACTACTCACTCACTCACTGATATAAATATTGAGTACTTTCTAGATGGGGTAGAAAGCTAAAATGTTGTATACTGATGCAAATCAACAATTAATATCCCAGGAAAAATCACAAAACAGTTGGAACAATTCGCGGAAAACAGAAATATCCGCGAATAAAAATCGAATACTGCAACTGGTTGTTAAGCAACAGTAACACACCCAAGACAATGAACAAAGAATATTGCCAAGGCAACAATTTATATATATATATATATATATATATATATCAATTATATTATCTTGATAATAGAATTATTATCAAGATAATATAATTATCTATCTATAATTCCAGTAATCTCTGTGTGTTTGTTTGTACGTTTGTACGTTTGTATGTTTGTACGTTTGTTTGTTTGTCTGTGACCGCTGTTTCTCGACAACCACGGGTCCGATATACTTTAAACTTGCAGGTATATTGCTGGGGACCCGAGGATGTGCCTTTTCAAGGTTTGAAATTAATCGGACAAGTACTTACCGAGCTATGGCGATTTAGCCGTTCGCCGTTCGCTTTGGCGTTGCGAATGGACCAAACCATTGCATGTAAATAGAGGGGGGGGTTCTGTGGTCGTTGCGAATGGACCAAACCATTCATGTAAATAGAGGGGGGGGGGTTCTGTGGTCGTTACTGCCACGTGGTTTCAAAGTTTTTTTTTGTTGTTGTTGTTTGCACGCATGTTTTTTTGCACCCACGTACGGGCACGCCCTAGGATGTTTACACACACACACCCCTACACAAATTTTTTTTTTTTTTTTTTTTTGGCAAGGAACGGGCACCCACGTACGGGCACGTCCTAGCTTATATATAGTACGGGCATGCCCTAGTCTTATTAATTATAATTAATAAGAATTATAATTCTTATCTGTCTTCTATCTTCTATATATATATATATATATATATATATATATATATATATATATATATATATATATACATATATATATATATATATATATATATATATATATATATATATATATATATATATATATATATATATATATATATATATATATATATAGATATATATACATATATAGATATATATACATATATACATATATATATATATATACATATATATATATATATACTATATATATATATATATATATATATATATATATATATATATATATATATATATATATATATATAAGAAAGTTTTTGTTTGTTTGTTTGTCTGCATGTGCTAATCTCCTGAACGGTGAAAGATAGGAGGAAACCTCTAAACAAAAAATGTTGGGACGGGCCCCGGGAAGGTTATAGGCTAGGTGGCGAGGCCGGTCGAGGCCGCCTTGGCCGGGCTGGGCCCATTCGCAATTAAAAGCTGAGCTGACTTATAGTAGTCAATCTTCTACGGCCGCGAGTAAAAGCTGAATTATAGTAGTAAATTCATTCAAAAAGAACCCGGGCAACGCCGGGTGCCTTCGGTTAGTTAATTATAATTAATAAGAATCTCTATCTAATAATTAATTATTCAAATAATAATTAATATCTCATAATAATTACAATTAATATAATATTTAAGAATAAGAATCTCTCTCTAATCCCACAATGGAATCATCATTGCTCGATGTAGATGGGAAGATATTGATGGGTGTCTTTGCGGCACGGCCCTCAGGCTTCATCAGAGAGAATGGTTTTGTGGCTGGTTCTGTGCAGAAAGCAGGAATACCAGGATCACCAGGATGCATTGAACACTTGGCAATGGTCTGGCAAGTGTTACAGGAGGCAAAGAGGCAAAGAAAGGATGTGGTGGTGGTATGGCTGGATTTGGAGAATGCATATGGGTCAGTGCCGCATGACTTGATCAGGTATGCCATGGATTTCTTTTGGGTGCCACGGAGATGAAGGGATTTTTTGATGGCATATTATGATCAGTTTTGGATGCTGTTTGAGACTCAGTCCTCTGTAACAGAGTGGCAGAAGTTGGAAGTGGGGATCCCGATGGGATGTACCATCTCACCTATTTTGTTTGTGCTGGTTATGGAGTTGTTGATACGTGCGGTGAGTGGACATGGGAAAGAAGTGGAGCTCACCCCTGGTCAGAGTTTGCCAGTGATGTTTGCTTTCATGGATGACCTGATAGTTGTCCAATAGTCGGTTGATGCAGCATTACAGGTACTGGGAGGACTGGAATGGTTGATGCGGTGGGCAAGAATGGGCTTTAAAGCAAGAAAGTCGAGGAGTGTGGTGGTGAGACGAGGAGTGGTGGATAACATGCACAGCTTTGAGCTGGGAGGGGAGGTGGTTCCATCATTGACAGAGGCCCCTGCGAAATTTGGCAAGATGGTATACAGTGGAGTTGAATGATGTGGGAAGGGTGGAGGAGATGAGGAACAAGATTTGAGAGTTTTGAAGAGGATTGATGCATGTGGTTTGCCAGGTAAGTTGAAGGTATGGTGTTTGAGGTTTGGATTGATGCCATGAGTATTGTGGCCATTGATGATGTTTGATGCAGAGAGGATGGAGGTTGTGGTGAGCGGGTTTGTGAGGAGGTGGTTGGGAGTGCCACGCTGTTTGACGAACATTGCCTTTCATGATCAGGGTGGAAAACTCCGGTTTCCCTTGACACCATTAACCGAGGAGTTGAAGGTGGTGAGGATGCGGGAGTTCATGATGTTGCTGGATTCAAGTGATTCAGTGGTAAAGAATGCTCTCCCAGAGAAGAAGGGAAGTCGGAAATGGAATGTAAGAGCAGAGGTGGACGAGATGGAGGAGCGGTTGCAACAGGAGGAGGTTGTGGGGATGGTACAACACGGGAAGCATGGCTTGGGGTGGATGAAGTGTGAACGAAGGGAAAGGCATGTGTGAAAGAGAGGAAGATAGTTGAGAGGGAGGTGAGAAGTGGACAGGCACAGGAGGGTGCTTGGACTAGGTGGGAAGGTGTGCAGGTGAGGACATTGAAGTGGCAAGAGATTTGGAGGATAAAGCCAAGATTGTTGAGTTTCCTGTTGCGGGTAACGTATGATGTGCTTTCGTCACCAGTAAACTTGAGATTGTGGGGGTTGTTGCAGGAGGAGAGATGTTCTTTGTGTGGAGGTTTGGGAACGGTGCAGCATGCACGGAATGCATTCTTAGTAGCATTGGCAGCAGGAATATACAATTGGCGGCATGATCAGGGGCTGGCGGTGGTAGTGCAGATGGTGCAACTAGAGGTGCTGAGATCGATAGAGAGAAGAGTGGAGAAGGAGACCGATGGGGGAGAGGTGTTGTTTGTCAAAGATGGCCAAGTGCTAAGAGGTGGAAAGAGGATGAGGTGGAAAGCAAGAGGGCTGTCAGATGCTTGTGATTGGCAGGTGGTGGCAGACCAAAAGCCACAATTGGTATTCCCAGAGGAGATCTGTGTGACAAGGTTGTGGCCTGACATTGTCATCTGGTCAGATGCAACAAGACAGGTCATCTTAGGGGAATTGTCGGTACCTTGGGAAGAGAACATGGAGGAGGTGCACGAGAGGAAGAGAGGAAAGTACAGTGAGCTGGAGGCAGAGTGTCGGGAGAAAGGTTGGCGAGTTTCTTGTCAGCCATTTGAGGTGGGGTGTAGAGGGTATATTGGCAATTCCTTTTCTGCATTTCTTGCTCAGCTTGGAGTGTGTGCGACAGAAAGAAGGAGGATGTGAGACAGAGTGGTCCAGGTTACAAGGCTCACTTTGGATATGGAGGAGGTTTTTGGAGGCACATCGAACAGTGTAGGTCGAGGTTGTGGGTGGTGGTTCATTTCAGCCTAAAGGGGTAGTGACTGAGTGTGGAAGAGAAATGGAGATGTGTGAATGGTGTGCATGTGTGTTGCAGGAGTGGGTGTGTGTGTTGCAGGAGTGGGTGTGGTTATGCATGAATGTGTTTTTGTTTGAGTCGTGCATGTTGTAAAGGTAGGTGGTCGTTTTTTTTTTTTTTTTTTTTTGTTGTTGTGTGAGTGAGTGCTATTTTGCTTCCTCGGAGACATGCTGAATGGAGAAGGTGGATCAGACTCGGCAACGGTTGCTAGAGTGACATGTGCATGGAAGAAGTTTCGGGAACTGAGTGGCGTGTTGATGAGGAGGGGAGTGTCGTTGAAGCTGAAGGGAAAGGTGTATGCTGCATGTGTGAGAAGTGTTATGATTTATGGGAGCGAGACATGGGTCATGAACGTAGAGCAGCAACGAAGGCTGGAAAGGGTGGAAATGCGAATGGTTCGGTGGATGTGCGGAGTATCGTTGAGAGAGAGGAAGACAAATGATGAATTGCGAAAGATGATGGGAATAGAGCCTGTGATTGATGCTGTGAAGAGGAACAGGTTGAGATGGTTTGGTCATGTGTTGAGGAAGGATGAAAGTGACTGGTTCAGAAGAGTGATGGAAATGAATGTAGAAGGAAGTAGAGGACAGGGAAGACCGAGAAAGACTTGGCTAAAGATGGTGGAAGAATAAATGTGGGCAAGGGGGTTAACAAGGGGAGATGCAGAAAATAGGGCAAAATGGAGAAGATTGTCATGGGGACCGCAAGGCTAACCCCCGCTCTAGCAGGGAAAATGGCCTTAAAATGCATGTTGTTGTTGTTACTGTGTGAGTGAGTGGATGAGGGGCTGTGTATTCTGGGAGTGGAAGTGGTTTTGTTGTTGTAGTCTGTGTTCTCACTGGGTGGGGGTGGGGGGTATGTAATGCATCCAGTGAGGCACACTTGTGACCAGGTGTGTTTTGAAATTATATATATATATATATATATATATATATATATATATATATATATATATATATATATACATATATTTCAACAAATTTCAAAATGCCACCATTGTGTGTGAACCAATAACCAATAAAGATTGTCACCAATAAAGATTGTCCTGAAACTATGTCCGCAATTCATTTAATTTAATTTCTTCAGGATATATGTATATATATATATATATATATATATATATATATATATATATATATATATATATAAATTCTCTTGTTTTGAGAAATATTACTATTTATAGTTTTGTGTGCCCCTTTCATGCCTGTGTTTCTGGAAAGAAGGGCTTTTAAAACAGCAGTCTAAGGAGACCAGACTTTATCCATTAGAAAGGCAGCGATTTCAAGTGATTTTTATGTGTATCATCCATCTCTGATCCATGATGTGTGTAGGTATTGATATGTTTTAAATATTTCAATTTGTTAATTACTAAGTAATGATAGCACACTTTGAATATTACATATTTAATTATATTGCATTTTGAGTCATATGACTTGCCCTTTTTTGGTCATTGTTTTTTTGGGGCGTTTTTTTGTATACAAGATCGAGGCTCGTGTAAGAGCTAACAATGATCACAAAAAGACAAACTGACACATAAAACATATGACAAAGGGAGCGGGAGACAAGATGGGGAGAGAGGGGGATGCACACAAGTACAACAGTGGAGAACAGGGACGTCGGGAGGGAGAGGGCTTTGGGGGAGGAGGCATGAAATGTTTGGTTGAGGTAATTTGGTTTCGTTTAGTTTTAGGTTTAGGTTTAATTTGGTTTAGGTAAACCATGTTTGGTTTAGGTAGTTATGAATGAATGAATGAATGATCGTTTTGAGGCCATTTTTTCCCCGCTAAAGCGGGGGTTAGCCTTGCGGTCCCCATGACCTCATGGTTCCCTTTTTGAGGCAGTTTTTATGGCCAGATGCCCTTCCTGACGCCAACCCTTGGTTGCCTCTTTCCATGCGCAGGGACACGGTGTACCTATTCTAAACCAGGGTACACACCAGGATCATTCATCCCAGCAAGCTGGTACTCAATTTGCCGACCTCGGAAGGATTACAGGCTGAGTCAACCCCCCTGGTGTTAATTTAGCGATCGACCAGGATTCGAACTCAGGATCCTCGGATCCCAAGCCAGCACCCTAACCGCTAAGCCAACACCAGGCTGGTAATTATGAATATGTAACAATTTTAGATTGTCTTTTGACTTGCTTATCATTGTAACCTCATGCTCTTGAATATAAAGCTCTTTGACAATCCACACTATCATATATATAAATTATGTCTGCACGTAGGATGCACCCCTGTAGTTGCTTGCAGTGTGCAAGCATGCCCCACTGGTATCAATTAGAAAGAGGAAAATAAATGATATATATATTTATATATTGTATACAAGGTCGAGGCTCGCGTAAGAGCTAACATTGATCACAAAAAAGACAAACTGACACATAAAACATATGATAAAGGGAGCGGAAGAACAAGATGGAGAGCAGGGACATCTGGAGATCTGTGGGAAGGAGAGGGCTTTGGGGAAGGGGGTGGGGGGGGAAATGTAACTGCAAAATGAAAATTGTTAACGGAAAAAGCAGCATTTATACCAGATCCATATGCAGAAGAGACATTGATAGATCCAGGGACCATGGCCTGAAAGTAAAGAAGATGAGAGTTAGGAGAGTAGTAATCGGCAGGGATTTTCAGGCAGAGAGTAGTTAATGCGTGGAATGGTCTTCCCTGAAAGGTAATGGCAGCATAAACTGGAGATAGGTTTAAATGGGAATCAGATAGGTACCTGGATGCATTGGAGATAGAGGGTATGGGGACATTGGCGAGACATGGGTTGCTTGTGTGTCGATGGGTGGGGGCTTCTGGGGTTGCTGCAGCGCAGGATTGATGCGCCGAATGGCCTCCTCCTGCGCCAAAGGTCCTTGTATATCCTTGTAACCATAGGAATGCAATCCATGTTGGAAGAGTGCACAGACACAGCTGATTTGCCTTTAAACAAAAAGGCGACGTTTTTCATGGGAATGATTTAGTTTATTTATTCAACAATGAAACCATTATTCTATCACTGCAGTCATTTAAACTATACTTGTCAAAGCTATTTATGGAGTATTGGAAAGTGATCCCTACTTTTCAAGATTCCAATGAGCTTTTGGCCAATACATAATATCTGGCAGATTGTTCTTGCTGCGTTTGATAAGGTCATGCAAGAAATGGTCATGCGATCCGCATGGTCTTTGTTTCACTTTAACCCAGACATGGCTCCCATTATACCAGCATTCATTTTGCGGTTCACTCACTGTACCAGCAATAATAAGACATCTTCGCTTTGTGATTACAACATCAACATAACTTCTGAATTTGTCTCAAGTCATTTGTTGAACACGCATATTTTACCGATCCATGCTATAAGAGAGCCGTTTGTCTGTGTGTCGTCATTTTCTCAGAGATGGCTGAACGGATTTTCGTCAAACGTTCAGAGATTCGTCAGTGAGTGCTGGGCAGTGATTTAGGCCAAAAGTTTTTTGAAAATTATGCTAAACATTTTCCAGTTTTTTTGCATTTTAAAAAATCGCTTAATACTTTAAGCTTGCGCCTTTGTAGCTAGGTGAAAGGTGATTAAATTATCGCCGATTAGTGTGTGTGTAATATTATGATATTAAATATAAATTTTCATTTCATTGGGAAGTGTTTTAGGCACCCACAAAAAATAGAATTTTTTTTTGATTTCTTCAAAATACTAACAAGATTAGAACATCAATGGGCAGCGCCGGGTACTCGTGCTAGTACCGTATGTGGTTTCATTTTTACCCTGCGCTCGCGAAGCAAAAATCAGGGTTAAGCATTCGGGTAGGTACGTGTGGCCTACGTGTCTGCATTTTTAAAATTCATTTTCTCGGCAACCGTTGGTCCGAATGGCACGAAATTTTACGAAAGGAGTGCATCCGCCTGTATATATTTTTTATTCATAATTATGACGTCATAGGTCACGTGGTACGGACGTCATCTTGGAAAAACGTTACACCTCTATACCTCCCGAACCACTTCATGAAAAAAATTGATACATGGCTCATTGTCAAGTACTCCCCATGGGGGAATAAGGTATGTTGTTGATGATGATGTCTTCAGTGCCTTCATTATGACGTCATAATTCAACAAGTACAACGCTTGATCTGATCTGTATGAAACGAAAAATCTTCTGCACCTCTTAGTCTGATGGACATGAAATTTTCAGAATATGAGTGGCTCCTCCTGTGCAATTTTTAAAACTAGTGAGGTACCCGTGCTACGCACGCACGGGTGGGAGGCCAGAGGCAAACAGGCAATAAAGATACAGCGAATGTTAAAGCATGAAACCAATAAATTCCAAATTCCTGTAGCACCTTCAGTTGCACATCAGACATGGACAGCAAGTTCGTGAAGGACTTCCATGAAAAACGTACCCGTTCGCAAACAAACGGGTACGTTCACGTATAGAAACATCGATCGTGGGTCCGTGGCGAATCTGCATAGGGCAATACGCGAAGGTCACGTTCAGAAAGTAGAAACCATCACGGCATGTCGTCATTCACTTGAACTCAATATCTCTTTTTTAATTCCAAACAGCATAACTCCAATCACAAATTAATCACAAAATAAACTTTTAACATTGTTAATGTTTCCTTCATTGTAAAAACTACCAAGTCAACAGTTAAAAGGATTTTGAGCCGATAGGTGTTACGGCCTCGGCAAGATCGATGGAGACAGCGATCGGTTGGCTTATACACCGCCCAAATAGCTATGTGGAATTCTCTCATGTAGAGATTAAACCCACGTCGTCTGAACTTTAGCCGAGGTCATTATTTACTTTTAATGATGTTTATATACGAATCAAAAAGAAGATAATTGGTTTTGGGTCGTCATTTCCACATATCTCATGGGATTGTGAGTTGGAGAGATGGCCGTGATGGCGCGGAGGGGGTTGGCATTCTCTCAAGCAGGGATTCAACCCATGTCCGTATAAAAGGTCTTTGTCCGAGGTCACCGAGTCCGATCGGTGCAGCCGATCGGTGCAGCCATGCAGCGATCGGTGCAGCCATTTGTGCAGCACCTGGGAAAATAACGTTATGCGGGAGTCCAAACCTGGAAAGGCTGGAGGCCAAAGCTGAAATTTGAAAAACAATATAGCCTATTTTACTCCAGGAGATCCCAGGATTACCCACCCAAAATATCGTTGTGATCGGTTCAGCCGTTTTTGTGGTACCTTCGAACGGACGGACCGACGGACAGACAGATGGACGGACGGACATTTGGTGAATTATAGTAAGATGATAATTATGATGCCATAGGTCATGTGGTACAGGCGCCATCTTGGAAAACCGAAAAATGTTGCACTTCTATATCTCCTCTCTATGGAAAAAATTTAAACATGGCTCATTGTAAAGAACTCCATATGGGGAATAGGTGTTGTTAACGATGACATCATTCGTGCCATAATTATGACGTCATAATTCGACAGGGACAACACATTGTCTGATCATTTTGAAATTGATTGAGCGTGATCTACGCAACAATTATATTAGACAATATAAATTTATGTCACATAATCTGGCAGCCGTATTGGATCAAAGAAAAAAAAACCTTCAAAAGCCAAAGAGTTCACTCACACCAAGTTGACTGCACAGGGTACGTATTCTATGAAAACCACCTAGTTGATAAATGTAACTGTTTCTGAGTATTTTTCTCGGTTATTGCAATAATGCACAAAAATGTCCCTGCTCAACTTTTTTCATATATATATATATATTATATATATATGGATTTAAAAAAAATTATCATTCAAGTTAATAGCATATGGATGAAACACGAGCAAATGGCCCTTGCTTTGATGAAGTACCGTGGAGTGGACCACAAAGATGTTCAACATCCGACAGGCGGTTTTACAAATCCAAATCTCACCATGTAGTGGTCATTTCCTTCTCTGGTACAGACAAAAATTGCCGACGTTCGCAGATTCTACGTGTAGATTGAGGTTCAATCGGTTATTTTCAATTCCAATGTACATTTGGGTGGTTAATCCCGGGCAGAAATATCACTTTACTCTGCCCTGTACCCAGTTGGGCACCTTTTCTCAACACGACCTCGATCCGACACTCGCATGGTTTGAGCATAGCATGTACAGACAGGTACAAACACAATGTTGCAATATCCACCTGCTTCAGCACTCCAGATCTACTATTTCTCAGGGTTTCCAAGAAAGGAAAAAAATCCTTCCTAGAATGAGTTAATTTCTATGTTCTCATCTTATGTTGCAAGATCATAACATCAAGGAGGTTAACGACGAGCATGGGATCCGAGGCTATGGTGTCAACACTCACAAAGGAGTATTTAAGCCTTCCCCCTGTATGATAGTAAGCCAGGTGTTGGTTTAATGGTCAAGGTGACTGGCTTGAGATCTCATGGTCTTGAGTTTGAGCCCCTGTCAACTCCGTTGAATGAACACCAGGTGGGTTGACTCAGACTCTCAGTCATCGTTCAGAGGTCGGCCAAATGAGTACCAGGAAGAATGAGCTATTTGACTATCCTGCGTCGGAATGGCGATCCATCCAGGATTGTGCCCAACAAGCAAGAAAACTGCTTCGGCAGCCCTATGCATGTGGAGATGCAAAAGTGGTGATCTTCTCCTCCTTCCTCTTCTTCTTCTTCTTCTTCTTCTTCTTCTTCTTCTTCTTCTATAGGGTAGGGGAAGGCTTATTGCTGTTGTAGGGTTTGTTTCTACAATTAGTGCCCCCAATTTTTAATGTAACCCAAAGTTTACGAGACCCCTTAGGTGTGCTAATAGGTCTTTTTCTCCCTTTTTTCTGCCACTTTCCGAGCTGTATCTCGGAGCTGGCCGGGACTTTCGGAATTAAATTTTGCCTCAATCATGTGATAAAGCTTGCAGGGTTGACATAATTATTTTCACCGTGACCCAAATTTTGAGGTCATGACACAAAGACATTTTAGCATTTTTTTCACCATAACTTATTTAGGATTTGTCCGATTGGAACAAACTTGCCCTCGGTAGATAGCTAAGACCAAGACGCATTTACGCTCAATCCACATCATAGACCTGTGGGTTAAAGGTCAGGGTCAGAGTCAGTGGCGGTCTGAAAAAAAAAACCCCCGCTTTCTCACATCGCTCAATTTTCCCAATGCGGAATCTCAAAGACCGCTAGGCCTTCCAAGATGTTCTTCCATCATAATAGTATACCTGCACTGAAGTTGTACACCTGATATTTTATTAGTGCCCTTGACCCGCCTTTTTCGGATTGTGACCGAATTAACAAAAAACACCTTTTTCATCAGAACTTGAATAACTTTCCTCTGATTTTCAAGATGTTGAGTTTTGTGGATACATTGTAGATGGGGACACATTTTCTTCATTTTTACACTCTATCCCGAAATGTTCAAGGACAAGGTCACATGGTAATTCAAAAAACAAAATGGCCATCATTGGATCACGGACAATAGGTAAGTCCTGGACGATCACCAAGGATAAGTTTACCATTGACTTACATGTGTTAACATTGCCAAAGCAGTGTCAGAAAAATGGACGGCGACCTTCACGGCCATGAATAATGTATGAAATGCTTCAACATGCAGCTCCCCCTGCTGGCACCTTTGCGACCTCAGTGTGGACTGAACACAAAACAAGAGCAGGTATGCTAATTGTACGTTTCAGATTGTATGTATCTCATAGACAGAATTGTATTGATCTCATAGATATAATTTTATGTATGTCGTAAATAGAATTGCTTGTGCATTTAATGTAGATAGAATTGTATGTATTTTGTAGATTGAACTGGACAAGTTTCTCCATGAATCTTCATCATGGTCAATGCTACTCTTTACGGAGCGTTGGTGCTGCCGAAGCAATTTCTTGGCAAGGAACATGTTGGGTGGGTTGGTTATCTTGGTTAGTTTACCTTTCCCTTCCCAGTATTTAGTCAAGGCATGAATTTGTAATTTGTTCAGGCTTCCGGCGATAACTCGCCTACTCTTCGCCAAAGATACCATGGGAACCTTGACGTCCACCAACGACTAGTGCTGGTACACGGATCCTTCAGGTGGATGGCGCACACCTGCATGATGATGCCTCGACCAGCATGCGAAACAACAGGATGGCAGTTTATAGGTGGGTCGGGATTGGAACCCAGGATATAGAGCTCAAATGAGTGTGTACGAGTATATACTGTTCAGCTATCCTCACACTCTTCATGAGCCTTAGATTAATGTAAAATAAAGACAAAAATATAAATTGCAAGCACCTGTTTCTACTTCGGTGGAATTACTCGAGATTCTTGAAATGATCTACAAATAATATTGGGATTATACAAATCCGCAATAACCAATAACTCTAAAACTCACAAACACCCCCTCCAATTTCTAGTAAAATCTGATGGAAATCTGATAAGAAACTGATCAGATTGCACGAAAAATTTTGTAAGCGAGAACAAACATCATTTTCACAAAACTTTGACGTACGGTATTAAGATTTTTTCAGAAATGATGCAACCAGCAGCAACAGGCTGCATACGAAATGATAATTATAATTACAATTCTTGATTATCAGGAATGCAAATGTATTATTAATTTGGGGACCTCAAAATAAAAATATGACAATATGAATTCTCAATTCACAATATGAATTTGTTCACAATATGAATAAAAATATGAAAAAAATATGAATGCAAAATCGAGGCTCATGGAAGAGTGAGGTGACGGGTAGGGTTGAGGGTAACAGGGTCGAGAGTTGGGTTGGATATTACGAAGGGAAACAAGGACCAGGAAAAGGGGAGAGAGAGGAGGGCAGGAAACACCATAACCTGCAAGTACCAGGCATAAGTGAAGCAATGCTAATGGGGGCAAAAAAGATTAGGGGTCAGGATGGGGGATGAGGTGAGAAGGTGACGCACAGCTTGCTCGACGTTGTTGTTACCCCGAACAGGTGAAGCGAAAAGCTGGGTTAAGCAATATTGGTTCACTTCTGTCTGTCTGTAGTTTAGCACCTGTAGAACCTGTAGTTTAGCACCTGTAATATGTGTAGTTTAGCAGTACTTTGTTTCTGAATTTGTCCCGATTGCAGACGCGCAGAGAGGAGTTAGATAATTCTTCTACTTTCTCTGCGAGTCTGGCAGTCAACCTGAAAGTCAAAATATATGTAGTTTGTGTAGAAATATATGTAGAAACTTTCAGAATTATTGGAATCTCCCGCGATGAAGCTATCTCTGAGGGCCTTTCACTCACTCACCGCAGGCAGGTAGGTGGTCTTTCTGTCTTCTACCGACTCCTCTCCGGCCTTGCACCCCCAGCTCTCTCTGTGCTCTGTCCCCCAAATATTCCTACAGGTCGCACAAGATCTGCCAGCAACCCTCTGATGGTTAAACTGCCGAAATCTCGGCTCTCCGCTCACCTTCACTCTTTCATTCCTCTTTTCTCCCGCCTCTGGAACAAACTCCCTCACTCCCTTCAATCCCACTCCTCCCTCCAGGTCTTTAAAACAGCTGTTCACCACCATCTCTTATCTTCCCCCATCCAAAACCTTGATCTTTTCTACCCCCGCTAATTCACCCCAGATCCACCTTGTTTGAAATTCCAACTTCTTTCCTGGAAGTCCTGGCAGTGTCCATATGTTTTATACCTCTCCCACCGCCCCCTTCCCACGCCCCCCCCCCAAAAGCCCTCGCCCTCTCTCAGATCTCTCGATGTCTCCATGTCTCTCGGTCCCTGCTCTCAAATGTTGTGTTTGTGTCCTTCCCCCTCTCTCCCCATCTTGTCTACCGCTCCCTATGTTATATGTTTTATGTGTCGGTTTGTCTTTCTGTGTGATTAATGTTCGCTCTTTCACGAGCCTCGACCTTGTATACAAAAAAAAAAAAAAAAAAAAAAAAAAAAAAAATTGAAAATCATTCCAAACAGGAAACGTACTGTTCTTAAGGACGTTATAAAGGACACAAACAACAGGTATGAAGAACTATTGTAACGTGTTAAATGGGGTGGTGTAAAAGCTGCTGCATCAACGCCGGTAAATGTCCGAATTTTGTTTTTCTACGATCTTTATTTTTATCTTGCCAAAACGAAGTTTTTGCAAGATGTATCAGTCACCTTGTATGTTTGTTATCTTGCCAAAACGAAGTTTTTGCAAGATGTATTAGTCAGCTTGTATGTTTGTTTTTTTGTTTGTTTTTTTGTTTTTTTGTTTGTGGTTAATCATTTTTTTTCACGTTTAGATCACTCTGTAGACCACAGTTATTATTGGAAACTCCTGTAACTTCGCATATCAGAGTCCTATAGAGATACCCTTCAGCACACAAAATTTTGAAGGTCAAGGTCAAAGGTCAAGGTCACTTTGTGGTCAATCATGGAGGTCGACGAAACCCTTATTTTTTGAGTAACTTTGATCGGATCGTCTCCAAACTTCATGGGAATCTAGTATATGGTCCGGCGCTCAGCTGATTAGTTTTTGGTGGCGATCGGCCTTGACCTTCATGGTTAGCGCTGGAGGTCGAAAATTATTGACCCCAAGGTCAAATGTTGAAACCCTTATTTTTTGAGTAACTTTGATCGGATCGTCTCCAAACTTCATGGGAATCTAGTATATGGTCCGGCGCTCAGCTGATTAGTTTTTGGTGGCGATCGGCCTTGACCTTCATGGTTAGCGCTGGAGGTCGAAAATTATTGACCCCAAGGTCAAATGTTGAAATCGTAGGTACCATATCTTCGCATATCTTCGCATGTAACTTCGCATATCAGAGTCCTATAGAGATACCCTTCAGCACACAAAATTTTGAAGGTCAAGGTCAAAGGTCAAGGTCACTTTGTGGTCAATCATGGAGGTCGACGAAACCCTTATTTTTTGAGTAACTTTGATCGGATCGTCTCCAAACTTCATGGGAATCTAGTATATGGTCCGGCGCTCAGCTGATTAGTTTTTGGTGGCGATCGGCCTTGACCTTCATGGTTAGCGCTGGAGGTCGAAAATTATTGACCCCAAGGTCAAATGTTGAAATCCTTATTTTTTGAGTAACTTTGATCGGATCGTCTCCAAACTTCATGGGAATCTAGTATATGGTCCGGCGCTCAGCTGATTATTTTTTGGTGGCGATCGGCCTTGACCTTCATGGTTAGCGCTGGAGGTCGAAAATTATTGACCCCAAGGTCAAATTTTGAAATCGTAGGTACCATATTGAGTAATACCTCATATGAATGCCCTTGATGAGTGCTTCCCAGATCTGTAAACAGTTTGACGCTATGACGTCATTTGATGACGTCATGACGAAAAAACGGAATTTTCATGAAAAAATTATTTCCTCAGTTCTCATCAAAATCTTTCAATATTTCATGTGCGTTGGTCATGAAGACATACTATTCACCATACGAAATTATTAAGGTCAAGGTCAAATGGCAAGATACGGTTCACCCTGTGGGTGACATATGTTCATTATCTTGCCAAAACGAAGTTTTTGCAAGATGTATTAGTCAGCTTGTATGTTTGTTTTTTTGTTTGTTTTTTTGTTTTTTTGTTTTTTTGTTTTTTTGTTTGTGGTTAATCATTTTTTTTCCACGTTTAGATCACTCTGTAGACCACAGTTATTATTAGAAACTCCTGTAACTTCGCATATCAGAGTCCTATAGAGATACCCTTCAGCACACAAAATTTTGAAGGTCAAGGTCAAAGGTCAAGGTCACTTTGTGGTCAATCATGGAGGTCGACGAAACCCTTATTTTTTGAGTAACTTTGATCGGATCGTCTCCAAACTTCATGGGAATCTAGTATATGGTCCGGCGCTCAGCTGATTAGTTTTTGGTGGCGATCGGCCTTGACCTTCATGGTTAGCGCTGGAGGTCGAAAATTATTGACCCCAAGGTCAAATGTTGAAACCCTTATTTTTTGAGTAACTTTGATCGGATCGTCTCCAAACTTCATGGGAATCTAGTATATGGTCCGGCGCTCAGCTGATTAGTTTTTGGTGGCGATCGGCCTTGACCTTCATGGTTAGCGCTGGAGGTCGAAAATTATTGACCCCAAGGTCAAATGTTGAAATCGTAGGTACCATATCTTCGCATATCTTCGCATGTAACTTCGCATATCAGAGTCCTATAGAGATACCCTTCAGCACACAAAATTTTGAAGGTCAAGGTCAAAGGTCAAGGTCACTTTGTGGTCAATCATGGAGGTCGACGAAACCCTTATTTTTTGAGTAACTTTGATCGGATCGTCTCCAAACTTCATGGGAATCTAGTATATGGTCCGGCGCTCAGCTGATTAGTTTTTGGTGGCGATCGGCCTTGACCTTCATGGTTAGCGCTGGAGGTCGAAAATTATTGACCCCAAGGTCAAATGTTGAAACCCTTATTTTTTGAGTAACTTTGATCGGATCGTCTCCAAACTTCATGGGAATCTAGTATATGGTCCGGCGCTCAGCTGATTAGTTTTTGGTGGCGATCGGCCTTGACCTTCATGGTTAGCGCTGGAGGTCGAAAATTATTGACCCCAAGGTCAAATGTTGAAATCGTAGGTACCATATCGAGTAATACCTCATATGAATGCCCTTGATGAGTGCTTCCCAGATATGTAAACAGTTTGACGCTATGACGTCATTTGATGACGTCATGACGAAAAAACGGAATTTTCATGAAACAATTATTTCCTCAGTTCTCATCAAAATCTTTCAATATCTCGTGGGCAGACATTCCTCAAAGAGTCGCTTCTAGTGGATAGCAGTTCTGTTCACCTCAGTGTGACCTGAAGCAAGTCACTCATGTTCACATTTTGGCAAGATACGGTTCACCCTGTGGGTGACATATGTTTTTATTTTTTTGTTTGTTTGTGGTTAATCATTTTTTTTCACGTTTAGATCACTCTGTAGACCACAGTTATTATTGGAAACTCCTGTAACTTCGCATATCAGAGTCCTATAGAGATACCCTTCAGCACACAAAATTTTGAAGGTCAAGGTCAAAGGTCAAGGTCACTTTGTGGTCAATCATGGAGGTCGACGAAACACTAATTTTTTGAGTAACTTTGATCGGATCGTCTCCAAACTTCATGGGAATCTAGTATATGGTCCGGCGCTCAGCTGATTAGTTTTTGGTGGCGATCGGCCTTGACCTTCATGGTTAGCGCTGGAGGTCGAAAATTATTGACCCCAAGGTCAAATTACGAAACCCTTATTTTTTGAGTAACTTTGATCTTATGATCTCCAAACTTGGTGGGTATATAGGGTGTGGTATGGCGCTCAGTTGATTAGTTTTTGGTGTCGATCGGCCTTGACCTTCAAGGTCATTTTGAAGGTCATTCAATTTTGACCAAAAGGTAAAATTTTCAAGTTTCAGTTACCATATCGAGTAGTACCTCAAATTGAAGCCCTTGTTGAGTGCTTTCCAAACATATAACTAGTTTGACAATGTGACGTCATTTGACGGCGTTATGACGAAAAAACTGCACTTTTCATGTATATTGTATTGCTTTAGTTCGCATTGTTTAGGTCACTCTGTAGAGCACAGTTCCCTTTGGAAACTCTTGTAAGTTCGCATATCAGAGTCTTTTAGAGATACCCTTTAGCACACAAAATTATGAAGGTCAAGGTCAAAGGTCAAGGTCACTTTGCGGCCAATCATGGAGGTCGACGAAACACTAATTTTTTGAGTAACTTTGATCGGATCGTCTCCAAACTTCATGGGAATCTAGTATATGGTCCGGCACTCAGCTGATTAGTTTTTGGTGGCGATCGGCCTTGACCTTCATGGTTAGCGCTGGAGGTCGAAAATTATTGACCCCAAGGTCAAATTACGAAACCCTTATTTTTTGAGTAACTTTGATCTTATGATCTCCAAACTTGGTGGGTATATAGGGTGTGGTATGGCGCTCAGTTGATTAGTTTTTGGTGTCGATCGGCCTTGACCTTCAAGGTCATTTTGAAGGTCATTCAATTTTGACCAAAAGGTAAAATTTTCAAGTTTCAGTTACCATATCGAGTAGTACCTCAAATTGAAGCCCTTGTTGAGTGCTTTCCAAACATATAACTAGTTTGACAATGTGACGTCATTTGACGGCGTTATGACGAAAAAACTGCACTTTTCATGTATATTGTATTGCTTTAGTTCGCATTGTTTCTGTCACTCTGTAGAGCACAGTTCCCTTTGGAAACTCTTGTAAGTTCGCATATCAGAGTCTTTTAGAGATACCCTTTAGCACACAAAATTATGAAGGTCAAGGTCAAAGGTCAAGGTCACTTTGCGGCCAATCATGGAGGTCGACGAAACACTAATTTTTTGAGTAACTTTGATCGGATCGTCTCCAAACTTCATGGGAATCTAGTATATGGTCCGGCGCTCAGCTGATTAGTTTTTGGTGGCGATCGGCCTTGACCTTCATGGTTAGCGCTGGAGGTCGAAAATTATTGACCCCAAGGTCAAATTTTGAAATCGTAGGTACCATATCGAGTAATACCTCATATGAATGCCCTTGATGAGTGCTTCCCAGATCTGTAAACAGTTTGACGCTATGACGTCATTTGATGACGTCATGACGAAAAAACGGAATTTTCATGAAAAAATTATTTCCTCAGTTCTCATCAAAATCTTTCAATATTTCATGTACGTTGGTCATGAAGACATACTATTCACCATACGAAATTATTAAGGTCAAGGTCAAATGGCAAGATACGGTTCACCCTGTGGGTGACATATGTTCATATTTCATTTTAATTATACACTTTTACCCTGATCCCTGGTGTTGGGCTAGCGGCTAGGGTGCCGGCTTAGGATTACCTAGGATCTTGGGTTCGAATCCCAGTCAATCGCTGAATTAACGACCAGGGGGGTTGACTCAGCCTGTTCATTCCTTCAGAGGTCAGCTAATTGAGTACCAGTTCACTGGTAATTCCCTGTTTGTCGTTAAAGGCGGCAAAAAGGGTTGGCGTCAGGAAGGGCATCCGGCCGTAAAACATTGCTTCAAAAAGGGGACCGCAAAACAACAACAACCACGGTTCCCGAAAAAGGCCAACCCCCGCTTTGCGGGGAAAAATGGCCTCTAAAGGTGGTTATTATTTTATATATACCCTGCAGAACACAAATCGTCTTTTTCACATTTTATTAACCCTTCCGTTTAGCAGCACTTGGACAAAATGTTACAGCATTTGACATATTAAATCACGACCAATCAAATTTTCCGCTCCCAGACCCCGCCCATGTCCTTGTTTCTCAGGACAGCATGGGGGTAAAGTGTTCTACAGTATGAACTCTCTAGTTGTTGTTGGTGTTGTTGTATGAGTTGTTCTACGAGTTGTTGTACGAGTTGTTGTACGAGTTGTTGTGTGAGTTGTTGTACGAGTTGCACGAGTTGTACAATTTGTTGTATGAGTTAATCTACAATTTGTTGTATAAGTTAATGTACAATTTGTTGTAGGAGTTGTACGAGTTGTACAAGTTGTTGTATGAGTTGTTGTACGAGTTGTTGTACGAGTTGTTGTACGAGTTGTACAAGTTG